>NC_060126.1:254903790-255212705 GCF_021461395.2 Schistocerca americana
CTACCAGCAGCCCCACAGAAAATCTGTAAGTGTCTGGTATTTTGTATCAGTCCTACCATTTACAAGCCACAACATTTCTTAATGTTGCCCAACAGTTAAAAAACTGAATCGCTTGTCTGCCTGGAATTCAATCTGTTTTTCTCAATATTGCTCATCACACTGTTGGCTGAATGGCTGCACTGCTTTCTTTTCTTTTCATTATTTCAGAGCCAGTGTGATTATCAATGACTGTCTCTGATTTACGTTTTAGAGTGTAACCAGCTCTTTTCTCAGCAGTGTGTTAAAAAATTGGCCTGTAGATTTATGTGTCCAATTGCAGCAGCTTTTGATGTATTGAACATTCAAACCAGCAGTCTCACTTAAGAATATCTTGAGCTATGGAGGGAAAGAAGTGATAAACTGAAACTCTTGAGACAGCCCTGGGAGGCATGCACAAAGGCTCACAATTTTTAACCTACCATAAATGTTCATAATCCTCTGCATTGCAAGCATAGTCATATTCTCTCTTCACAGGGACAGCAATGCATCCTACTGTCAATTACCTGATTTTCCAGGATTAAAAGCCAATAATGTAACATGGCAAATAAGAATAGCCTTTGTAAATAGGTTTCCATTCTGCTGGCAGCTAGTAAATAATGATTCCCCTTTGGAAAATTACTGGGCATTCATGTAAATATTAAGCAAGCAGTTGCCTAATATTGAAGCTGTAACAACTTATTTCATAGTAGTAGCTTTTATGTTAACTGCACTGCATTCCTTTATAACCTGTCTAACATCAAATACAATATACTGCATTACTGACAGATGCTGTCAAGAGAGTGTACAGGCAACTATTTCTCTCTGTTTATTTACTGCACTCATTCCATGTTCTGCTCATTCTCCTTCAATGCAAGTTTCATACCATTTTTTAATGTCAAGACCAAGTTACTTCTGGGGTGTAAAACAAGAAATCCAATATTTTTTGACAGTACATTGCTCCTGAAGGGAGCTATGGAAGTAACCACAATTAAGATATATCTAAATTTGATAGGGCAAAAAAACTCAAAACATGTTATACACAAATAACACCACAGAAGCTTAGTATGTGGTAGTAGTGTATATACACAGCGAATTCCTTAAACAAAGTTCAGCATTTGATGAAGTGGCAGAAATGGTTATTAGAAGCAAAAGGATGGTTCTAACAACAATTGCTTGCATATCTTACCCATCACATTGAAATGATTTTCTTTTGTTATGTACTTCTATATGTCAGTTGTTATTATAATTATACTTCTCAAGGCAGAGACTTTCATAATACATTTCCAACAGTTGACAGTAAACTTAATATGATTCATAATATTTTTCAATAGTCCAAAATAAACTGACAACAATTTAAAATCAATTTTATGCAGTTTGCAGTAAATTTTCAACTTCAATGCACGTTTGTGCTTTGAAAAGAACAATTCATTTTGATTGTTCTTCAGCAACTGTATGTTTCTTTATGGCACCAGGAATGCCCCTGATATGACTTTGCAGATCATCTCATTTCTGATTTTCTTCTGTACACTTATATCTTCATCCAGCTCCAGAAACAAAACTTTTATGGTGTTCTCCATCATACTGGAAGTACATAGCATTCCATATGACTAACAGAATATCCTCCAGTTGCTCCTCCAAAACAACACAACCTCTGGAAAAAACTGAAGTATTTTAAATATGTCCTGGCTTTGAAACAATCCGGTGAAAAACAAATGTCTGCATGGGTTTTTTATTTCAAATGTTCATTTCTATCATCTCTTGAAATAATGATATTTCCTCCTGAGACACAGTACATAAATAATGAGCTTAAGCACCCCTAAAAATGAACAATTAAGACCATGTCCATGGTGAATAAATCCTTAAAAATAAGACAGCACTATCTTTACTTTAATGTGAAATTTTTTCTTATTCTGTTGTGAATATCTTGCTCCCACATATATTACATAATTTCTGGTAGAATCTTTGCAACAAATTAGTTTTGTCACAATGGAAAAAAAGCCAGTGCTCTTTAAATGGGATGAGTAGTGTCTTACACTCTTCAATATTTACATGAAAAATGTTCTGTTTAATTTTTGTATTTCCTGAGTGAAACACTTTTATACATGTTAGTTGCCTAATGTTGCCTATCAATTGTTTCCAAACTTTTTCTACATCCATTTGTAAAATCAATATCTAAATTAATTTCCTCCAATCTCCCCAACAATTTAACTGCCAGTGACTGGCACAGAAGATTTAAAGAACAGCATTGCATGTGGAGTTTCAACAAAGCTCACAATTTGCAGCATTGTCCCCAGAACTGATTGTGGTCCTCTGGTTCTGAGTTGAGCAGAAGGACTGAACTAGAGACTTCAAAGGTTATGTGACAGGCTAGGCTGTGACTTCCTGGACTTGCAACATAGGGATGACAGGTGTTGGGTCTCCCTAAATAGGTCAGGTGTGCATTACACATCAAAGGCTGTTATTCAGGTAGCTGTCTGTGTGTGATGCACATAAGGGTTTTTTAGATTAGGCAACTCTCCATCCAATTCAGAAGATGAAAGCTGTAGGAAACACACAAGTATCGCTGTAACATTGAAAGAAATGCCTCCCACAGGTGAGAGTATTAAAATCCTAATGATAAACTGCCGAAGCATTCAGAATGTCAGAGCTTGAAGTGCTCATGAGAAGCAATGAAGTTCACATAATACTATGTACACAAAGCTGAAATTGATACCAGTGAAATTCATGGGGCAAATTTTAGTGTATATCAAAAGGATAGGCAAATGGGAAATGGAGGTGGTGCATTTGTCACAGTAGAGAAGAAACTCGAATACATCAAGATAGAAATTGCAGCTGCACATGAGATTGGGTAAGAATCAGCATCAGGGGTGGGCATAAATTGATAATTGGATCCTTATATCACCCACCAAACTCATTCCCTGATGTAACTGAAAATTTTAGAGAAAACCTCAGTTCACTTGTATGTAAGTTCCCCAATCATACTGTAATCATTGGTGGAGACTTTAATCATCCAACTATCAACTGGGAAAATTAGTTTTATTAGATGTGGGCATGATAAGACATCCTGTGAAACATCTGAAAACACCTAGAACAGATAGTTAGGAACCCCAAACATGACGGAAATGTATTTGATCTAATGGCAACAAATAGACCTGACCTCTTCAATGATGTCCACATCATAACTGGTATCAGTGACCATAACACAGTTGTGGTAGCAATGACTACCTAAGTGCAAATGACCACTAAATTAAGCAGAAATACATATATGTCCAGTAAACCAGATAAAAATCCATAGTGTCATATCTCAATGAGGAACTTGAAACTTTGAGAACAGGGCAGGAGAATATAGAGGAACTCTGGCACAGTCAATCTAAAGAAACTTCTAAAGAAACAGAGATTACTGCATAATAGTGGTAAGACAAAGGATAGGACTATAGAGAGATGCTGAATGAAATGCATTTGGCCATTAAGAGAGCAATGTGTGATGCCTTCTATGACTAACATAGCAGAATATTGCCAAGTGGTCTTTCACAGAACCAAAAGAAATTCTGGTCGTATGTAGAGGCTATTAGTGGTGATACCAAAGTTAGTGTCCAGTCCCTAGCGAATGAGACAGGAAATGAAATTGAGTATAGCATAACAAAAGCTGAAATGCTTAACTCCATTTCCAAATGTTCCTTTACAAAGGAAAATGCAGGACAATTGCCCCAATTCAATCCTCTTACCACAGGAATGATGAATGAAATTGGTATTAGTGTCAGTGGTGTTGAGAAAGAGCTGAAATCATTACAACTGAACAATGCTCCAGGCCTAGGTGGAGTTCCTGTCAGATTGTATACTGAATTTTTGGCTGAGTTAGCCCCTCTTCTAACTATCATGGATTCCTCAAACAAGAAACAATGCCCAGTTCTTGGAAAAAACACAGGTCCACAAAACTACTGCCCAATATCCTTGACATCAATTTGTTATAGAATCTTACAAGATATTCTTAGCTCAAACATAATGAGGTATCTTGAACAGAATGGGCTCCTCAATGCCACCCAGCATGCATTTCAAAAACATTGATCATGTGAAACCCAACTCGCACTTTTCTCACATGACATACTGAAAGCTTTGGATCTAGGTCATCAGGTAGATGCAGTATCTCTTGATTTCTGGAAAGCATTTGACTCAATACCACACCTACACTTACTGTTAAAAGTACAATCATATGGGTTATCAAATGAAATTTGTGACTGGATTTAGGACCTTTTGGTAGGAGGGACACAGCATGTTATCTCGGATGGAGAATCATGATCAGATGAGGAAGTACAGGGAACTGTGTTGGGACCTTTGCTATTCACGTTGAATATTAATAAACTTGCAGACAGTATTAATAGTAAAATCAGGTTTTTGCAGATGATCCAGTTACCTATAATGAAGTACTATCTGAAAGAAGCTGCATAAATATTCAGCCAGACCTTAATTAGATTTCAATGTGATGCAGAGATAGGCAACTTGCTCTAAATGTCCAGAAATGTAAAATTTTGCACTTCACAAAACGAAAAAAATATAGTATCATATGACTATAATGTCAATGAGTCATTGTTGGAATCAGCCTACTCATACAAATACTTGTGTGTAACACTTCGTAGGGTTAAGAAATGGAATGATCACAGAGGTTCAGTTGTGAGTAAACCATATGGTGGACTTCAGTTTATTGATAGAATACTGGGAAAGTGCAATCAGTCTAGAAAGGAGATTGCTTACAAACCACTCATGCCACCAGTTCTAGAATATTGCTCAAGCGTGTGGGACCTGTGCCAGGCAGGACTAATAGGGGACATTGAACGTATACAGAGAAGGGCAGCACAAATGGTCACAAGTTTGTTTAATCTGTGGGAGAGTGTCACAGAGATACTGAAGGAACTGAACCTTAAGACTCTTGAAACTAGGTGTAAACTATCTGGAGAAAGTCTATTAACAAACTTTCAGGAACCAGCTTTAAATGATGATTCCAGGAATATACTACAACTACTTATGTAGTACTCACATAGCGATCAAAAGGGTAAGATTAGAATCATTACTGCACACACTGAGACATTCAGACAATCATTCTATGTGCACTCCATATGGGAATGGAACATGAAGAAATCCTAATCACTGGTGCAATGGGGTGTACCCTCTGCCACACACCTCAAGGTGTTTTGCAGAGTATAGATGCAGATGTAGGTGCAGAGCTAATTCACCTGTCATAGCGTATTTTTGTTTTTCAGAAATGTTTTGCCTTAACCATTTTGTCTACGCCTATTGGAAGAATCTAAAACATCCAGAGTCAAAAAATTACCTAACATTTGTGTGTGAATAAAAATGTGAATGATGACAGTTAACCATGGAGGATGATTATCTTATTACATAATAAATATGCTTTGATCCTGCAGAAAAATGTAAGATTTAAAACAGTTGTAGAGTAAAATCTTGAAGTGAATATAATACTCACACAGATTCTAATGCTGTTTGAAGATTCTTCCTGTTAACATCTCTATCAGCAAAGAACTCTGGAATCTTGTTTCGCATTGAGAAGTACACTTTGATTGTATCTTTTGTTTTATCTAAATCATAATAGCAGCTATGATGTATAAGGTACAGTATTTTATCTGAAAATAAGCAGTACAAAATATATTAGTGATTAATATACAATAACATCCCACAGAAGAAGAATTCTGTAATCTTTTTCTTGACTCATGAGTTACAACGTAAGGTGCAATAGTGTTTTTCACTATAATTCTATTCACAGACCACAAGTGTTTATCAATCAATGTCTTTGTCATTCAGCTCCCTAGTTCTGCATTCATAGAAGCTGTTTGTGTCCATACACTGCCAACCTTACTGCCTGAACAACACTATTTGCAGTAGCACTGGGGTAACCATTAGTGAATGCCATGTTTTTCAGAATTGATAACTAATTTACTGCAATAAATATTATTGTTTAACATTTAAATAAGCTGCTTTAAATTGTGATTAATTAAATCATTAAAATGTTCATTATTTTTGTTTGTCACTTCTATTTTTTCACAGTGCAAGGCTCATATAGATTGGCAGCACTGTTTGAGAGAGGAGGAGGAGATTAGTGTTTAACGTCCCGTCGACAACGAGGTCAGTAGAGATGGAGCGCAAGCTCAGGTGAGGGAAGGATGGGGAAGGAAATCGGCCGTGCCCTTTCAAAGGAACCATCCCGGCATGTGCCTGAAGCGATTTAGGGAAATCACGGAAAACCTAAATCAGGATGGCTGGAGACGGGATTGAAGCATCGTCCTCCTGAATGCGAGTCCAGTGTGCTAACCACTGCGCCACCTCGCTCGGTAGCACTGTTTGAGGTAAGCAGAGTTTGTCAACTCTGCATTAGTCCTAAGACTACATATAGAGGGTGTTTGATTATTATTCATGCAAATCAAATGGGTGAGTAGAGGTCAACAAGCTGGCCAGTGTGGCCGAGCGGTTCTAGGCGCTTCAGTCTGGAACCACGCGACCGCTACAGTCGCAGGTTCGAATCCTGCCTCGGGCATGGATGTGTGTGATGTCCTTAGGTTAGTTAAGTTTAAGTAGTTCTAAGTTCTAAGGGACTGATGACCTCAGATGTTAAGTCACATAGTGCTCAGAGCCATTTTTTTTAGAGGTCAACAAAACAAGTAAATAATCCTAAGAAACATAGGCCCAAAAAGCAATGACTTCCCTGGTATGGTCTACTATGATTGAGTTTGTGAACAACTTATAACAGAGTCCACTAGGATTCAAACTACAGACATACACTTGAGGACAAACACACTACAACAAGTGTTTCACATAGCCAGCATTCATCTGAAGACAGGGTTAACCACGTCTCCTCATCAGTGCATGTACATGTTTAAAAATCTTAGTCATTGACACTATCAACAGGGCTTCAATACACCAAAGCTTTTAAATACCTACACACACACCCACACCCACACACACACACACACACACACACACACACACACACACACACACACACACACACACAGGTCGTGCGGTAGCGTTCTCGCTTCCCACGCCCGGGTTCCCGGGTTCGATTCCCGGCGGGGTCAGGGATTTTCTCTGCCTCGTGATGACTGGGTGTTGTGTGATGTCCTTAGGTTAGTTAGGTTTAAGTAGTTCTAAGTTCTAGGGGACTGATGACCATGGATGTTAAGTCCCATAGTGCTCAGAGCCATTTGAACACACACACACACACACACACACACACACACACACACACACACACATGCCGTGACAGTCATAGCATGTATGTTCTCATAAGCACAAATGTGTGTGTGTTGCAGATGTCCACAACACCATCTTGAGTAAAACACACTTCATTTGTAAATAACACATATGTAAAGAACTGTGATTATTCCCACACTGTGTAAGTGTCCATTACAGATGGCAACCTGGTCTCAAAAGTATGTGATAGGTAAAACTGTCCCTCATCTAACACCTTCCCCATGGTGGAGGCCAAAAAATGTTCATCTGCAGCATTGCTAGCACTTGTAATACCTTCTCCCCCATTCATGGTGTGGACACTGTTCTTGGTCGATCTGCACATTGCATGTTGGGTTCCAATGAACTAGTCTTTTGCAGTCACTGATTGGAACTCATGACCACTCTACTGTTTAGCTGTCTTCTCTGAGGACATGCTTGATGATACAATCATGCTGCCTCCTATGCACTGACAAAACATATCCATGCATGAAGTGGATGTCAGCCATTTCTACATTTGAAAATGTGTGTGGAGCCATTGCAACCACTTCAAATGCTACATGTGAAAACTGTATTTGCTGTTCATAATGGGAATCGGTATCTGGAATGTGAGGCTATGTCTATGCTGCAGCTTCATTGTTTGCTTATCGCTGGTATGGCCTGGAACTTGAGTTGCGATTGGTTGCTGCAGTGTGTTATAGCAAGAACAAACGTGATTTATGGAACAGAGTACTTTATAGAGCCAACATAAGGTACAATAAAGTACAGGTTGTATGTAGCACTGTACACATTGAATGGACAACAGTAACTCAGGTTAAAGAATAGACCAAGCACTCATTTGCAATTGCTTAAATAATACTGTTCCTTTAGTGGCTCACCAGAGCACACCATAGGGTCAGTCCAGTTAGCCTCTATAAGAATGCTAGACACAGAAAAATACACGGTACAGAAAAAAATGCATGTTACAGAAAAAAAACACTGGTACAGAAAAAAAGTACTGGTACCGAATAAGTGCTGGTACTGAAACAGAGCATTCATACCAAAAAAGAACACTGGTGCCCGGAAAAAAACAAAGCACTGATCTCACAGGGCACTGAGATTACAAATCATGGAAAACACCAATGATATCGCTGATGTCCATTTCATCCCTCAACAATGGAAGTTGCTGCAGCATGTGGTGGGCAGGCACCAGTGAGTAGGGGTGGAAGTGGTGAGGGAGCAGTTTGGTGTGTCATTCCACCTATTGCAAGAAGCCCTAGGGCAGGACCAGGGATGGCATTTCAATAGCAATGTTCTCGTTGAGGTTTGTAGTCCATTCAGGAGGCATCAACGGGGCTGTCAGAGATGATAGCTGCACGCGACACTGCAATTCAGGCAGAATTGGCTGTGGCATAAAGTGCAATGGGGTTTGCACTGGCAACAGCAGTCGAGCAGTGGGGGCACGGGGCAGGGGCAGAGATCCAGACATGGATCCAACAGGAATCAACCTGCCCCCCCCCCCCTCCCTCCTGTGGTGCTAATTGGATCATCTGAGGCACAGGAACAGGCATCAGCAGTCGCGAGGATGGGGGAGGCAGTGTGGCCTCTGGGGAGAACAGACTGCATTGTGCGCAGCCATAACTGGTCGAAGTGATGGGATGTCCACCTGACAGGAGTGTGGCCAATGTACAGCCACCAGTCCTGGCAAGGCTTGATGATGGCAGGAACCCAGTTTGGCCTGCAGCTGAAACAATGAGCCCAGACAGGCACACGGAAGCAGTGACATGGCGGATGCATAAACAGATGCAGCAAGTGAAAGAGAGTCTGTGGTTGACATTCATGTTGCAGCTGCGCTGAGCTCTTGTTCCTCACCTGAGTTAAATGGTACAAACTCAATAACGGTCTAAGGCAGCTTCAGGGGACTTGCCGGATACGTACTTCCACTTCTGAGTTTTAAATGTCCAAACCATACGTTTGGCCTTGCCATCAGATTGAGGACGAAACATGGGAGCTGTGAGATGGTGAACACCACTAGCCTGACAAAAATATGTAAATTCTTGAAAAGCAAACTGGAAACCATTATCGATAACCACAGTATACGGAAGTCCCTCTAGTACAGGAATCTTAGGCAGGGCCGGAGTAGTAGCTGCTGTGGATATGGACAGACAACACACCACACAGGGAAACTTGGGATAAGTATCTACTACAATGAACCAATATGGATTTAGAAGGACCCAGCAAAATCAATATATAGATGTTCCCACAGGTCTGTGGCACTGACAAGGGGAAAAAGAAGCCTGTGGGGCCACTTGTTGCTGAACACCGTGAGTGCAATTGGCAATAAGCTGCTTAATGTCCACATCTACCCCAGTCAATACACATGTGGCAGGCCAAAGCTTTGGTGTGAGAGGTCCCACACTGACCAACATGTAGAAGCCACAGTACATTACAGTGTAAGGAAGTGGGAATCACAACCCAGGGAGCAGTGTCCTCTAGCAAAAGAATCCCATCAAACAGAAAGGTGGTGCTGGAGGGAGAAGTAATTATACAAGGGGTCTGAGGCACAGTCCAGGGGTTTCTCTGGTCAACCATGCTCCACAAAAGAGAGGACCTGCTTAAATACAGGATCTGTGGCAACGGCGGATGCTACCTTGGCACAAGTGATGGGAAAACCATGACCGCCCTCTTGTTCCCATTATCTAAATAGAAAAAAGCAACTTATCCTTATCAAATGCTGGGTCTGGCCTGATCAGAGGGCAACAAAGGGCATCGGTGTTCGTGTGTCACACTGTTGGCCGGTAATGAATCTGATATTGATAACAGGAGAGGAAAAGAACCCGCTGCTGCAAATGATGCACTACCTCGTCTGGCACGGAACCAGAAGGGTTAAAAAGAGCAACCAATGGCTTGTGATTTGTGAATAAATGGAACTTAGAACCATAAAAGAAGACATGAAATTTCTTGAGGGCAAACACAATTGCTAAAGCATCTTTTTTAATCTGAGAATACCAATGCTGAGTAGGAGTTAAAGCCTTAGAAGCACATGCAAAGAGTCATTCAGAGATGCCCATGTATTTGTGCATGAACATCTTGCTAAGACCATGCTGAGAGGAAATGCAGCCAACATGAGGTGATGACCTAGCTGAGAAGTGGCCAGACATGGGGAATATTGAAACTTAGATTTACAGAAAGCAAATGATTGGCCACAATCTAGGGACCAGAAAAAAACACACATTTTTATGCAAAAGTGTGTGCAGGGGCTGAGCAACAATGGGTGCATCTGGTAAAAACTTTTGATGGTACACAACTTTTCCTAGAAACGTCTGCAGTTCCTTAATGGAGGTCGGCTGTGGCAAAGCGGCAATTCCATCACCACACTGATGCAACCTAGATATCAACTGATGGCTGAAAAAATTGAGATTTGGAAAGATCGCACCTGAGACCCACGGACTGCAAAAGAGAAAACAATGATTGCAGATTGCTGTAGTGGTCTTTGCTGGAAGAACCTGAAACAATGATGTAATTAAGGTAAACGATGCAGCTGTGCATGTAGGCTATCAGCTGTTCTAAAAGAACACTGAAAAATTGTGGGCACCCTAGCGACACCAAAAGCCAAGCATTGATATTGGTATAGGCCGAAAGGTGTATTGACAATGAGAAGGCCTCATCCAAGGGGAGCCGGAGGTACACTTCTGACAAATCAATCTTGGAAAAGTAGTGGCCATCTTATAATTCTGCAAGCAACTTGTCAGGGTGGGGCAAAGGGTATGTATCTATTATGGACTGTGGATTAATCATGACACTGAAGTTGCCGCAGAGATGAAGCTTGCCTGTTGGCTTCTTAATGATGACAAGTGGTGTAGCCCATTTGCTGAAACTAATAATATGAATGACATTGAGCAACATCAAATGGTCTAATTTGGCCTTGACAATCATGCAATGTGATGGGCAGCTGCCGCACCTGGAAACAATGGCCTCTTTCACACTAATACGAGACAAAACCAGTAGCACAACCAAGTCCAGGGGAAAACAGCAATGAAAACAGAGCAGAGGGACTCCAGTTGCATATGGAGCTTGATCTGACACTAAATTTACCTCATCAGCAATGGAGAAGCCAAAAGCATTGAATGCATTCAACCCAAACAAGTCTGCAGTATGGGAATAATCCACAACAATGGAGGTGAGAGGGCAAACAACAGATTTGTAGGATCCAGGAGTAGACAACTGACCTATGATCAGAATCCGCTGTTTAACCAACTTCTGTGAAACCTGTGTGGGGGTAGTGGAGCACAAGTCCACGTATTTTTGTGCATCTACTAAAGTTGCTGTAGCTCCTGTACCTACAGACATTTTTAGTTGTGTATTAAACACACGCAAGTCAATAAACAGTTTGTTCTGGGAGACAGTCATTGTAGAGATACAGTTTATGCCACTTGGTACTACTGTGTCTGCCACTTCTAAAGAGGAGTTACATACTGATGCAATATGGCCTTTATTTCAAGACTTGTTGCAAGCATCCCGAAGCTTAGTGCACACAGTACACTCATGTTGGATGAAGCAGTACAGGCAAGACAGAAGGGGAGTGATGCAGCCTGTTGCAGCCATGGCTGTAACTGAAGTTGCCCCAAGTGATGCTCAGTCAACAATTGTACTACTGCAGCAGCTTCCTTGTCATCCTGAACACTTGCAGCATGCCTAACAGGTGTTGACTGAGCAACTTCCCATATCTCCTCCCATGCAGCAATCTGATTGCCTGCAGCTCATGAGACTTCAAAGGACTGTGCCACATTGGGCACATACGTAAGTGTTGGATTTTCACACTGAAGTGCTTTTTTATGGACTCCCCAGTCTGATGCCAAATGAATAATAACATCAGACAACACGTGATCAGAATAGGGTTCATGATGGGTATTAGTGACAAATTTATGATGATGGTTCAACCTGCATAGTTCTGCAGCCCAGGCTTTGTAAGATTGGCTTGGGCATTTCTGACAATGGTAAAACTCTACACACATCACAGTGTCATGAGTTCTGTCACAGTAATAAGCTCAGAGAAGCTTACACTTCTCATCAAATGATAAACTGGCTGGTTCTTGCAAAGACACAAGTTGGCACAACTGATGCATGCACAAAAGTCAGGAAAGACAGAGAGCTTTACAACAATTTTACATTGCCTATGCAAAAAACCTGGAAATGTTGGTGTAACTATGTCTCATAGGATTCCCAGTCTTCAGCCGATTCATCAGATGTCAGGAAGTGCAATTGTTGCCCTGTTGATAACCTGCTGCAAAGATGCAGATGCTACTTTATTGAGAGTGGTGTTGAGAGCCTGCTGTTGTTCTGTGAAAGATTGCTGCTGGATAAAGGTACGTTGAAGTATTTCTTTCATCGAGATGTTTGTTGTGTGACTTCATGCTGACACCAACACATGGAGGAAATGTAACACTCACCTGTCGCCACGTTTGTTTTAGAAGGAACAAACACAATTAATGGAACATAGGACTTTATAGAGCCAACGTAAAGATACAGTGAAGTACAGGTTGCACGTAGCAGGTTACCGAACAAGCCAAGCACTCATTTGTGGTTGCTTAAATAATACTATGTCTTTGGCAGCTCACCAGTGTGTGCCAGGGGGCTGACCCAGGTGGTCTCTATAAGCGGGCTGGGAACTGCATGGATGGGCAATCTATGAAATTGCACACATCATGAGTGAAAGTACATCACAATGTCACTCTTTGCTTCCAACCAGCGACAGTAATGTCCTGAACTAAGAGATAGTGATGAGCCTTCAGCGAAGCTGTAGCAAAAATGTAGTCTTAGACATTAACAGTGCTGTAGTCCTAACATTAGCTTTTCTGCATTTGTGCATACTTTGTATTGGTAAAACCTTTGGTTTCCAGAACATATGTTTATTGTGGTTATTTGCTTGTTTCATCATCCTTTACTCACACCTTTTGCTTGTACCTACAGCAGTCAAACAATTCATACATACTGGGTGGAGTTTGATGGCTCCACATTTCACACATTCCACTGGTTATCACATTAAAGAAAAAAGTTTACAGATGTATTTTAATACCTGGAAATATTACACAAATATTTTTGCTGAAAAAAAAGAAAGAATATGGGCTCTCTTTGAATTACTACAGTACATGGAAGAATGTTGTTAAATGTACTGTATATGAAATACAAAGTCAAATACAGATTAGCTGGTTTCTTTTTATTGATTTAGTTACTGGCTCAAGAAATTCCACTGTAATTCAAAATATTTGTTTCTCTACCAAAATTTATTATGAGGAAAGATATAGCCCCTTTGTAGTTGACAGAGAGAGATGATGCTGATTATTTCACGAGTTATGATGATAGGACCACTGTTGTTTAATGTTTGCCTCAGCAATGTGGCAAATGTTACCTTAGACTGTTTAACAGATAACTTTATTCCCTACAATAATATGTCTCTTGAAAGTGTTACACGTACATCTCCTCCATTCCTAAAAAGGTTGATGTTTTATTTAGTAACTTCCAGTCTGAAATGCAGGGAAAGAAAATAACTGTGTCCAGCAACACAGAAGGTCTATCCAAAGGTCTATTGAATGGACTCATAATTAAATGGCAGTGTGAGTCAAAGACCGTACACATTCACAAAAATAAAGCACTACATAGCATCAAATGTACTAATGAGGTGCAGATGTGTGTGCTGCAGACAGTCAAACATAATGAGCATGAAAACTCAGTACATAATATGGTGACCTGCAATATTGGTTAAAATTTATGGGAAAGAAGCCATGAAAATACATGTGTTTATCACTTTTGATTTAGGAAGAAAGTACTTGGTGATGTTTTATGCTTGAGCTGATCATCAATAAATGTAGCAATAAGGCAAATGATGCATGTGTGACAGATGCTGGAAACAAATCAATGAAAATATCTAGGACTGATACACAAAGAATGAAGAATGAGCAAGGACCAATATTATGGTCATAATCACAAGTGAAACTGTTCTTAATAGGCATGTCACAAACTGGTTTATTAGTAGAAGATAACATGATTGAAAACTGCTGGACTTGACATTAACATGTGTGACTGAAAACTTTTTTTCCTGTAAACAATAATCACAGGGGTTCAATAACTAGTACAGATGACAACCATCACAGTCACAGTGCTTATCTGTTAAAATCACACTTTGACTTGCAAAGAGAATAACGAGTGAAGAGAAACTAAATAAGAGACTTAGGGACACATTGCTAACAGAAGTTGACAGCTGCAAGTTCCTGGGATTGACAACAGACTTATGACTAGGGAAAATCGTATAGAAAAGACCAGCTCAGAAACAAGTAGCAATGTACTTTTAAGAAAGAATGTGTCCCATATAGTTGATGTAGATACATGATTTTGCACTATTGACTAATTCATCCACATTTATCATACTGTATAATAATATGAGAGAAAAGTAATCGGATGCATTGGAAGGAAATCACCACGAGAACCCTGTAAAAGCAAATTCAAAGAGTATAAAACTATGACCATGTCCTCTATGTATATATTTAAAACTCTCATGTATCACAAATTAAATTGTGCAGCAACAGGGAACTACACAATCACAGTACAAAAGTAAAGTATGACTATCACACCAATGGTACTCAAATACAACTGGATAATTAAGCAAAGTGCTTATTTTACAACAGTTTACCAAACAGTTCAAGAAATATAAAAACTCTACCAGTATTCAAAACACAACTAAGAAAGCACTTAAAAACAGCATATTTGTACACTGTTAAGGAATATTTTGAGATGAATCCAAAAGAATTCGAAAGAATTTGCTACACTAAAGCAATATGCTGAGAATACTGCTACATACACTGTGTCAATGAAAACTAAAGTTGGAAAGTTTCTTATGTCTCATCCATTACAGCATAAATTGAAACTGGTTTCCTATATGTAGTAAACTAAATTAATATTAAAGTTTTTGTTTTGCCTATCTTTCCATTAATTATTTTACACATTTGTGTGATTGTAAATTGATATTATTTGTGCTCGGTTTGTAATTTATCCTGTTGCTGTAATTGTAAATGTGTACTGATATATCCAGGATTGCTCTAAACAATCAAAGGATGAATAAATCAATCCAAAACTGTGTCACAGAAATAGTTAGCTATATGTCTCTGAGAGACTTCACTGTCAGTTTCAAGAGTTTAATATTCATTGCCAACAGTGTATTTCTGGAAAACAGAAAGTATTTGAAGGGAAATAGACGTATTTTGACTTATCTTCTTTTTTGTTTTATAGACATTACATTTTGGTCTATTTAAATTTGTATAAGAACTAAAACTTCCAAATTGTGGGATATAACCCAATTAACATTGTGAAAAGTCTACCAGAAGTTATTTTATGTGATTATTACAAATACTTAGTAGCAAGGCATCAGAAAATTGTGAATTAATTATTCACTGATGGGATGTTAAACACTAATCTCCATCCATTTTTGTTAACTAATGGTAACATTACTCTAGTTTCTTTACAAAATATGAGTGCAACACTGAAATATGAATACTGATTCAAAACAGATTATTGACTGTTACCAAAGTATCGCTGTGAAAAGACCTTGTTTAGATAATACAAATTTCAGATTATATTTCATAGAATTTACAGAAATGTATCACAGTCGAAACCAATAAAGTGCTTCAGTTATTGTTTCCAGTGACTGCATTCTGCTGAATCTACATCTGAAATTGTTGACATATCCTGTAAGACATTTAACTTAATCTTATAACAGGAAGAGATGTAGCATGAAGGACTGTCTGTTTTTTACCTAAATATCTTTTCTTGTTTCTTCTCTTAAATTTGTAGATAATTCAGTTTTGAACAAATGTGCATAAATAAGAACTTGCTAATAAAACATTAAGACTAAGGAACTTTAAGGGGGGGGAGGCACTGCCATGAATAGTAAAATACCAGTGGTTACAGGTGTTGGAACAGCACCTCTTTTAGGATAGGTAAGACAGAAAGATGTCAAGTTCTACGAGAGGTCAGGATTGAAACAAATCTTCAGTTTAGGAAAGAAATTAAACAGCAGAATTCCAGCACGTTGGATCACCAATCACAGCTGTCAATTATAAATTTTCACCAATCACCAGAAATTTTATCTCCACCAACTTGTATCTCAGTCCTAGGTAATTGCATTGATGAATTAAAGTCATCCAACCCAGTTGACATAATCTGCCTCTCTGAACACCATGTGACCACTGGTATAGGAACTAGGCCTAAGCAGAATGAGAAACTCAGACAGGAGAGTACTGCAAATGTTAGAATAAGGAAAGGTTCTCATAAAAGTATAATTAAAAATAATGTAAGTATATTTCATCAAAATATTGGGAGTTTAAAGAATAAGATAGATGAGCTTCTGGTTTGTTTAGAAGATTTAGAAGCTGAGGATGAAATAGATATACTATGCCTGTCTGAGCATCACATTGTTATTGATATGGATAAGGTAAATGTAAGTGGATATAAGATCTCTGCACATGTAATTAGAGAAAATATGGAGAAAGGAGGAGTTGCCATATATGTCAAAAGTTATCATTGTGCAAAAAGTATAGAAACAAAAAAAGTTTTGTGTAGAGAAACATATACAAGCATGTGCCTGTGAGCTTAAATTAAATAAGGGCACATTTATAATTGTAACTGTGTATAGGTCCCCATCAGGAAATTTTCATCTATTTCTGAAAAATTTGGACTCCTGTCAGACAGGGGGAAGCAAATTATTATTTGTGGGGACTTCAATGTAGATTCTCTGAAAGAGGGTAATAGGAAAAATGACCTTGAAGTATTACTCGGTTCTTTCAATTTGACACCCGCTATTGATTTTCCTACTCGGGTGGTAAAGGATAGCAGCTCACTGATAGATAACTTCTTTATAGACCAAGATAAGTTTAACCAGATAAATGCTTAGCCTGTTGAGAATGGTCTTTCTGATCATGGTGCACAGCTAGTTACAATATATGACATAGCTCCATTCAGCGGTACTAAACAGTCCTCCAAAGTAGTACGTTCAATCAACGATTTAACAATTGCAAATTTCAGGGAAAGCTTACAGCAGTTAGACTGGGATGAGGTGTACCGTGAACCTGATGCCAATTTAAAATATAATTTATTTCATGACGCTTTTGTAAATGCATTTGAAAACTGCTTCCCCAAGAAAATAGTTAAATATACTCGTAAGAAACCATGTAACAAACCATGGCTTATTAAGGGTATAAAAATATCTTGTAACCAGAATAGGGAAATGTATCTGACAGCAAGAAAGAGTAGTGACCCAGAAACTATCAAACATTATAAAAACTACTGTGCTATATTAGGAAAAGTTATTAAAAAATCCAGAAGTATGTGTATCATGTCTGAAATCAGCACCTCTGATAATAAAATTAAAACAATTTGGAATATTATTAAAAGAGAAACAGGTCAACCAAGAGCACAGGAAGACAATATTACCATCAAATTGAATGAAAACTTTACGAACAAAAAGTCAGAAGTTGAATATATTTTTAATAATCATTTTCTAAATGTTGTGGATACAGTAGGATCCAGGTGTTCATTAGAAGATGCTAGGCTGTTAATGGAAGAGGCCATACCTAGGCAACTTGATACAATTGAAATTTCACCCACTTCTCCCTCCGAAATTATGAAAATAATAAACTTCCTTAAAAGCAAAAACTCACATGGAATTGATGGCATTTCCAGCGAAATACTAAAAGCTTGTTCTCAACAGATAAGTAAGATTCTCAGCCACCTGTGTAATAGCTCTCTGGAACAGGGCATTTTCCCTGATAGACTGAAATATGCTATTGTTATACCTTTGCATAAAAAAGGGGATAGATCTGATGTCAACAATTACCGTCCAATCTCCCTTCTAACAGCTTTATCCAAAATTTTTGAGAAAGTAATGTATTCAAGAGTAGCTTCACGTATCTGTAAAAATGAAGTACTAACAAAATGTCAGTTTGGTTTCCAGAAAGGTTTTTCCACAGAAAATGCCATATATGCTTTCACCAATCAAATTTTGAATGATCTGAATAACCGAACACCACCAATTGGGATTTTTTGTGATCTCTCAAAGGCTTTTGATTGTGTAAATCATGAAATTCTGCTAGACAAGCTAAAGTATTGTGGCATGAGGGGGACAGTGCACAAATGGTTTAATTTGTACCTAAATGGAAGAGTGCAGAAAGTTGAAATAAGCAGTTCTCATAATATGCAAAGATCAGCACATTCCTCAAACTGGTGAACTATCAAGAATGGGGTTCCACAAGGGTCGGTCTTGTGTCCTTTGTTGTTCTTAATATATATTAATGACTTGCCATTCTATATTCATGAAGAGGCAAAGTTAGTTCTCTTTGCTGATGATACAAGTATAGTAATCACACCTGACAAACAAGAATTAACTGATGAAATTGTCAATAATGTCTTTCAGAAAATTACTAAGTGGTGTCTTGTAAATGGACTCTCACTGAATTTTGATAAGACACAGTACATACAGTTCCGTACAGTAAATGGTATGACGCCATTAATAAATATAGACATTAATCAGAAGCATATAGCTAAGGTAGAATATTCAAAATTTTAGATGAGAGATTAAATTGGAAGAAACACATTGATGATCTGCTGAAACGTTTGAGTTCAGCTACTTATGCAATAAGGGTCATTGCAAATTTTGGTGATAAACATCTTAGTAAATTAGCTTACTACGCATATTTCCACTCATTGCTTGCATATGGCATCATATTTTGGGGTAATTCATCACTGAGGAATAAAGAATTTATTGCACAAGAACGTGTAATCAGAATAATAGCTGGAGTCCACCCAAGATCATCCTGCAGACATTTATTTAAGGATCTAGGGATATTCACAGTAGCTTTTCAGTATATATACTCTCTTATGAAATTTGTTATTAACAACCAAATCCAATTCAAAAGTAATAGCAGTGTGCATAACTACAATACTAGACGAAAGGATGATCTTCACTATTCAAGATTAAATCTAACTTTGGCACAGAAAGGGGTGAGGTCACTTACCAAATAGTATCAAAAGTCTGACGGATAACCAACAAGTATTTAAGAAGAAATTAAAAGAATTTCTGAATGACAACTCCTTCTACTCCATAGAGGAATTTTTAGATATAAATTAAGAAAAAAAGAAAAAAAAAATATATAAAAAATAAAAAAAACAAAAATATAAAAAAAGTTGTTATATTAACTTAATTATGTTGTTAAATTAACTTAATTATGTCATGTATTGGAAAATTTGACTCGTTCCACATCATTACGAAATATCGTATTCATGATCCATGGAACTAGTATTAATCTAATCTAATCTTTGTCAAAACCATGAATTTCCAGCCCAGTTTCATTTAAAACAACTTTTTCATTTCCTTTACATATACATACACCAGAGTAACAAAACAACATGATTACATAATGTTATGAAATAAATGGCTTTTAATCATTTCCTTAGCATATATGTGTACTTGTGCAGTAAGAGTGATGAATACATGTATTACAAAAAACAGTTTGATTCCTAGATACATAGAAAATATGAAAATTTGAGACTGAATAACAAGTCTTGCATTTACATACCATCAACTTTATTTGGTACATACTTCTCTCCAGATATCCATTTCCTCAAGGACTGTAGATCATCCTTTACTTCTTCAATTGAAAGTATCTTGTCTTCTGACATTTTC
Organism: Schistocerca americana; assembly: GCF_021461395.2. Classification (NCBI taxonomy): domain Eukaryota; kingdom Metazoa; phylum Arthropoda; class Insecta; order Orthoptera; family Acrididae; genus Schistocerca; species Schistocerca americana. The sequence goes on from NC_060126.1 coordinate 254,923,754, forward strand.
TTAAAACAAACACAATTACAAATACAAATTTTTAGTATGATTTGACTTTTTCTCAAAATTAATTTATGTAATTAAATCAGTTCATAGTGATTCTAAAGGCTAACAAACAGAACTAAAGTTTCCAAGGTTTTATTTAATTAAAAATATGTATTATCAAGCTATATTCACACATTCTGCTTGCAGCAGGACTCTACTATTTCATACAACATTCATTTGACATGTCTCCTGTACCTGAATCAAATGATTTAGATTATTTATGCTATGAGACAATAAACCACAATTCACAATTTCATAATCTAACTGTAGCTTGTCTCTTGCACTCTTGTTAATTCAAAATGTGGGTAATCATAAATGTCAGCAGCAGAAGATCTCAGGCCGAAAATAAGTGGGTAAAATATGACGGTGTCTTTAACTTCTCTGTCTAAAGAGAATGTGAAAGTCTACCACGTAATAGCAATGCACATGCAACAAACGGTTCCCACACCAAAACTAACAGTTGGCCCAGCATTCTACCAGAGAAAAATATGTATCTATAAGTACAGCATCCACGATTGTGGGTCAAATAAGGGATACATGTTTCTGTGGAGTGAGAAGGATGGAGGAAGGGGTTCAGATGAAGCCGGGAGCTGTTTATTAAAATTCTTGAAGATAACTAACACTCAAGCCAAAAATCTCCACATAATCACAGATAACTATAAGGACTAGGCAAAGAATTGGTCTCTTATTGCCCTTGAAAGGACTCTCATTGCCACAGAAAAAATTTGAATCTGTGCAGCATTATTTCCCTGTTGTAGGTCATACTATACTTCCTTGCAATCGTGATTTTGGATGCATTGAAATTTATGTAAGAAACAGACATCAAGTAGTATACACACCAGATGAATGGGCAGAAGTAGTCAAATCTGCTGGTCTGAAAAATTTAATTGTGACAAAAATGCACAGACAAGACTTCAGAAGCTTGGGCGATCTGAAGTCATTAATCTTGATACCCATTCTATTCATATCTGGAGATCCTAATCGATTTAGTGAAGTGACTCAGTTTAAGCTTGAGTATAAATGAAATATGAATAATTTTGTTCTGAGTGATTTCAGTATAGATGAATTAAATGTTAAAAACATTATGTGGCCCAAAGTCTCCCAACACCCACTCATGTCTATTAAAAACAATGAGTCTGCAATTAATAAGAGTTAAGAATTGTGTTGTGCATTAACTTCTCATCCACTAAATTTGTTACAGTTCCTTCTGAAGTATGACAGAACTTTGTTATTGTGTGGTGCAGCACTCCAATCTAGCATGAAAAAAAAAAAAAAAAAAAAAAAAGTATGAAGCTGCTGTCAACCAGAAAGTTGGTTTAACACCACAGTGCTTTACAAGTCATAGGTAGTAAACCTTTGATTTCCTCTGACCTTTGATCTGACTTACCTAGCAGTTATGGAGGGGATGGGGCTAGGTTCTGGTAGTTTAGCACAGACTCCAAACCATGGTTCACCTTGACATTCTAATTGAAAAGTTATTGCCATAGGTGAAGGAAGCAATACATGACAGAATATACTACCAGGACTGACTGAGGGTTGAGCTCCATAACTTATGATTTCTGTATGCAATTTAGCTACTGCAGTTCACAGTTTTGCAGTGTAGTTGGGAAAACACCAGACATATTGCACTGTCAGTTACTATGAGGTACACAAGAAATTAAGAAATCAAGCTACAGAGCTCATATCCAGAAGTTGATACATTCAGCTATAATCCCAACTAATATATCACAATTCATATGGACTTCATTACATACAGCTGTGAACTCTCTAACACTGAATAATAATTACAGCACTAACAGCCATATTTCCATGGACATGCACATAAATCTTAAGTATGACAAAGTGACATCAGCTTTGCCACATAAATTGTTGCAGACAGTAAATGTGGGTTGTATATAACCCACTGAACTTAAAAAAGTATTTATTAAGCTTGAAGTCTGGCGGACTTGAAAACTTATTTGTGAATCAATATTAAAAATGTAGAACAATGTTCCAAACAATATAGCTGGTACCTGTACCTGATGTTCATAGAAGTCTTATCAATCCTGTTATTGTTTACAGCACACAAGTCATCAATAATAAATGCTGCATCAGTGTCACAGCTAATGTGCACTCTCTAACAATTGATTGGCACTAAGGCATTCAGTGGTTTATTTCTGAAAGCAGTAGCCCTGTTGAGAACTTCCTTCATTTATTTTTCTAGCATACCATTCAGCTCTTCTCTGTGAAACACAGCCTATGAAAAACAATAAAATACATTAACACAAAATTAAAACACATCACACAAATGAATGCTGCACGAAGGCATATCAGTAATGTCTGTATAAAATAACAGTTTTTATAGAGCAAGGAAGAAAGTGTTGAGAAAAAAGAGTAATACAACATAAATTAAAAAACATTTCATATGTTGCTATTAAATGGCCACATACCTCATCTGTTCAAGTAAAATAAAGGATTTTATGGATCTTATTGTTCATAAATGCATATTAGATGAAACATACTTGTCATGCTAAAACATAGTAACCTTGATCAGTGGTGCAAAACTGGCACAAAAATGACTGTGACAAAAAAAATCAAGTGCTTGACAAATCTAAATTTATGGCACGAAATCATCTGATATTCTTATAAACTACCAACACATACATTAACCCATACTTCCAGTTTTTACATATGGCAGATACAAATAACTTCTAGGAGAAACCAGTGAAAAAAACCTTGGAATGTTTATCTATGTGTATTTATTCTTTGATGCTGTTTGTGACAAATGGCAGAGCTATAATTTCTGGTTATGTGACACTGTACAAAGCAAAGAAAAAAATTCACCACTTCAGTGAATGTGTTGAACAAAAAACTTTGTTACATCAATAGATTTACATATATCAATATTCACTACATTATAAACAATCACTACTGAAGGTGATCACAGGAAATTTAGTTTCAGACACATCCAGTGTTCTCACTAATGAGTTGCACCATCACAGTATGCTTGATGGAAGTTTTATTGAGTGAATTAGAGATTGCGTATTGTGATGTTACCTTATATATTGTGTTGATAGTTCTACCTCAAATTAACAGAACTCATATTACACTTTTACTATGACTAGAAGACAATTTTAATTATATTGATAGAAGAGTTTTTATACGTTTCCAATTGGATACACAACATTCTATTTCATGTCATAACAGAAAACTGAAAAACACTTCTAAATTAAAAAATAAATTTATATTTCACAGCTACATTTACATTCTGCAACCATTGTACAGTGCCTGGTGGAGTGTACTTATGACAATAATAGTAATTTTGTCTTGTTACATTCACATTCAGAGTAAAATATAAATGTCTGTCTATATGTCTTGTTGCATACCCCAATCTTTCTTATATTCCTATCATAATGCCCATGCTGGATACAAAATGGAGTTAACAGAATTATCACAAAGTTCTTCTTGAATGCTTGTTCTCTAAATTTATCCAACAGAGTAACATTATCTTCCTTCCTGAGGTTCCAATTTTAAGTTCCCATACACTATTATCTGAGTTATACTGACCACTTAGAACAGTTGTTATGTCTGTATTTGATTGATGTGTACTGTTGTGCCTAACCAATCAAAGCTTTAAATGCCTGAGCAATACCTTGTAATATATCATACTTTATTGTAAGTGGTTTACTTTACAGATGCACTTCATTTTCCACAAATCCTCGCACCAATATAAATCTTCAATTTCTCTTCTGGAGTACTGACTTCAAATGTTCTGCCCATCCCATATTACTTTGTAACATTACTCCTGTAGATTTGACAGGCTTCTGAAGTTTATCAGTAGTCTAGCAATTAGATACTTTTGGTCTTTTATCTGTTTGTAAAGAGAGAGCTGACCATTTTTTTTATATACAAAGTAGAAAAAAGACTGTTGAAGACCTTTTTAATTTTCTTACAACAATCCAGGGACTTTTGTTTCCTGAAAAAAGTCAGTAAACAATCAGATAATGCTAATGACAGTTTGTAACAAAATTTTCAATGTACATAGAGAATATCAAAATCCTATTACATTTTCTTTGGAGACATTCAAAGCTACTGTATTTCTGCTGAATGTTTACAATTCCATTTAGTGGACTGTGTTGTACTACATTAAGCAATCATTTTTCATACCAATCACATATTTGAGTAAATACTCGACATAACTGTAACAAGATAAACAATTGATAATGTAGTGCAGTGGTCAGCACTTTTCAGGTCAGCTGTTTCTACTATTTGCAAGATGTATTTGACTGTGTTTCACATACGTAGTTTCACTTGAGCCCATGTTAACACTTTGAAAGTTCTGTTCTTAATGCTGAAACTTAGAATATGCTCTGGGATCCTGCAACAAACGAATCATAGCAATATTGGTTTTGGTCTGTAATTTCGTGTAGACTTATCCACTCTTTCACCAACCTAGCAAACAGAATTCATGTGTGACTGTTCACTGTGCAAGACATATAAATACAAATATGGCAAGGTGCTAATTCTGCCATGTATCCAATGTAAAATCTTATAGGACTTCTATTAGGGTCTGGTGTATTGTTTGCTATCTTCTGGAGTTATATCTGTGGCTGGCCCTAGATGTTAATGTAAGCCTGTGTTCCTTTGTGTAAAATGGTGTGGAAGCATGATCACTGTCAAGGGTTACAGTCAACCCCATCTGACCACGACAAGGAATGATTGCTGTATTTTATATCAAGCATATTCTAACTCCTTCACATCTTGTGCCTGCCATCTGAGAACAAGTAACAAACTTTCTGCAACTTCCTGTGTTTACTTGCACCACTGGTGGACTAGGAGCAGCTGGACTAGGGAATTACCATCCCCTATGTAGGATACTGCTAATCCCATAACAAAAATAACTGCATTTGAAATGGTGCCATAACCAGGAAGCTTTCCTGCTGATCAATGGCACCACACTGTATTAAGCAATGAATCGCAGTTCTGCATAACACTACTTGACCATCATTAGCATGCATGGCAGTGACCTGGGAAAAAGTCTCATTCTTCCTATGGCTTGGAGAGGCACAGTGGTGTTACTTTGGTATCATGGCATGGGAAACCATTGTGTTCAACAACAGGACATGGTTGATAGTGATTGAGGGAATTCTGACAGCAGAACTATATGTGATGGATGTCCTGCTTCTTCGCTTGTTACCTCTCTTGCAGCAGTATTGTGGTCCCATTTTTCAAGAGGGCAAGCATTGTTTTGCACATGTCTCCATGAACAATCTGTGTGATGTTGAGGTACTTTTATGGCCATTAAGATCTACAGACTAGTTTCTGATAGAACATGTGTGGGACCAGCTCAGATTTCAACTCTGCCTCAGTGGAAATATCTTGGAAAATGGGCCAACATCCCTCAGGAGAGGATACAATGACTGTATGACACCGTTCCCAACCATATTAGTGTATGCAGCCAGGCCACAGGAGATGCAAAATAATACTGATAAGTGAGCTCTTACTGCCAAGTTCTTTGTATATTTGACTTCATATTGTGATGACTGAAATGACATCACAAACCCTCTCAACCACTTCAGTTTCATTTCATTTCCTCTCCCTTTCTGGGTGTATCACTTTCTTTTGTGAGGCAGTGTAAAAAACGTTCAGCTTATATTTCACTACTGCTTATTCACACTTTCTTCTTCTTTTTCTTGTGCCTTCTTTCCGTACCAGTGCTAGGTCGACGTGGTTGTTAACACGTAATTTGAAAGGGTGGCCGAATGTCATCCCTATTGCCATCACATCATCCTCCCGAGACGGAATATGTGGAAGTGAGTGAAAGTTTTCGAAATGTTCGTGAATAGTATAAGTGAGGTGGGACTCTGTTACCAGTCCAGTATTCACCTAGTAGGAGTGGGAAATTGGCTAATAACCACATCCAGGCCGACCACCACACATATTTTTGTCAATAATCCAGTGGGAGGATTCGATCCGAGGCCGGCGCACCACCCCATCATGTACGGCTATCCAGACGGGTGTCTACTTGTGCTGGCCGCTGTGGCCGAGCGGTTCTAGGCCCTTCAGTCCGGACCTGCGCTGCTGCTGCGGTCGTAGGTTCGACTCCTGCCTCGGACATGGATGTGTGTGATGTCCTTAGTTTAGTCAGGTTTAAGTAGTTCTAAGTCTAGGGGACTGATGACTGCAGAGGTTAAGTCCCATAGTGTTTAGAGCCATTTGAACCATTTGTTTACTTGTGCGTTCGATGTATAAGGAAAGATTATGCAGCAGGTTTCTCGTTCACAAATCACATTTCAACGTTGGCTATTTCCCAGAAGATCGTTTTATGCCTCATGTAAAGTGGACAAACGCCTACCAAATCGACAGTGTCAGGGTCACGACCTGTTCATAGTTTCGCGATATTGCTGCTTGCATTTGTCAGGATCCTTACTACATTCCTCTGACTGTGGGACTAATGGGTTCAGGAGAGCCATACTCATCGCCATGCTGGGTCTCAACGGTCCCACATGACTAGAGCCTGAAAGGATAGATATATTGTTAGCTGTGCCGTGCAACATTCTAAAGCCACGTTTCCTAACTTGAGCCAGGAAGCGGGTTTGTTTACAAGCAAGTCTCGTCATGGGCAGTGCGACGACGTCTGGAGGACAGAGGATCGTCAATACGGAGACCATTGCTGTGGTTTCCACTCACGCTGCAGCAGAGAGACGCGCCAACAACTGAGCGCCGAACGACAACACTGCACCAAACGACTCCATTTTCTATGTACAGCCCCATAATGGACGTATCTGCATGTGAACTAACGTTGCCAGATCGTATTCGTGATTGTCATTCAAACTCAACAGCTGGGACGTTGTCGGTACTATTGGATACACAGTTTCTATCCCCATTGGCTCACGTAGCTGGTTAGTTGGGCAGGAGCCGTTACATTTCTGACGGGTATTGCTGTACTCCGTCTTCCAGGTCTCCGTGACGTATTTATCAACAAGATGAGGCATGTTGCTAGTGCTGTCGTGAACTACCTGGATACCTGGATACGGAGCGTGCACGACTTTTGCCCCGGCTAGCACGATCTCGAGCACTCTCACCCGGTGAAAGCATATTGTCATCGTTTGCCGAAGGACTAATCACGCCACCTCTCGCCAGTCACTCCGATTCGTTAACTATGGCATACAACTGAAGCAGCATGTAATGAGGGATGGCAGCTGTGTTTACTAAGTATTGCACCCAGTCTTCTGGCGTTGTAAACTGCCTATAGACAACAGCAAGGTCTGCGAATTGTCTAAGAGCCTCCAGCGTTATCCACTAGATGATTAATATTCCAGTCAGTAATGGTCTCTCATTCACTTTGTGTTTTCCTGAAATCACCTTTGCATCCGTCGGTTTTGTTCCGTTAAGAAACACATGTTGAGTTCTTTCTCCAAGGAAGCCCTGCAACCAGTCAAAAGTCTGCTCCGATACTTCGTTAGCTTTTTTTTTCGCTAAACGACAGTGCGGGAATTTATGCAATGCCATCCTAAACATCTCATATATTTTTCTAAACTCAAGGAATCAACACAAGAAACAATCGAACAGCTTTCAAACTTTTCCAGTGACAGTAATATTTTTGCAGTAAGATAAAGCAAGTAAAAATAAAAAAAAGTCAGACCACAGTGATGAGAGCTTTCATTAGGCTCGCAATTACTGTGCCGTGCAACTGCCCTTGGCTCGCAATGTGACTATGTCTGTGGATACCGCCGTTACATGCAGCTTGGCGAAAAAGAGTAGAGCATTGAAAGGCCGGGAATGTCTCGTTCTACAATGCCAGAGACACAGCCAACGGAATTTTCCCGAGCGCTAAGCATTCAGAACTGGTCGGCACTTGACAATGAGTCGCACATTTTCATCTCGGCGCTAGGCACTTTGCGCAAGTGGAATGTGGGTGCGTTGCGTAATAGATCTGTCAGGAAGGACGTCCGGTGGTTTTAGACTAAGGCGACGGCGACGTCACACTAGGCTGCCGAAATATTGCGCAGTTCCTCAGTGTAAATGACGCACAGTACCTGGCGTGTGGATGTGCAGTGATAAGTTTGACAAAAGACAAACATAGTGTAGCAAAAAATTTTCACTATGATGCCGAGAAGAACGCTTTCAATCATGTGAGACTGCAAATATTTTATTTACTGAAGAAAATAATATATTTCTAACTACCCACAATACTCGTTTGTAGCACTGATAACCAAAATTTCACTTTCGTTTGGAACCGACGTGGTAAAGTCGGCGCCCTATAATTTTCTGGGTAATCTGGTTCTTGTATAGGTGTACGGCAATGACACTGCCTAGATTACAATAAGAGCACAAAAGAACAAGTTTCAAGATAGTTCGTTGATTCGACGACCAATTTGATCCATACAAATTCTTTTGATAGGCGAAAAAGCGCAGAAACAAAATCTGGGGAACAGGGTCGACGAGAAGTTGTTTTCACAATTAGCGCGATTCTGTCGTAGCAGCGGCCGATGAGAATCCTCAAAAAAAAAAAAAAAAAAAAAAAAAAAAAAAAAAAAAAAAAAAAAAAAAAAAAAAAAAAAATTGGTACACTGTCATCATCATGGGCAGCACAATATTTTGACTGCAGTTTGGGCTTCAGTTTGTAATGATGGCACCATATTTCATCTAGAGTTGTAACATATCACTTCCAAGTTCCGCGCTTTGGCTAGAAGTGGTCGCTATTGTGAACGTCATCCCTGGTTTTCAGCTTCCGGGGGAGAGGGACGGAGAAAACGGGTGCCCTTCTTTTAATCCAGCTAAAGGTGTGCGCTCTGGACCGACTGTGCTGTGTTTAAATGCAACTGATTTCCACAGAGAGGTCAGTGTTTTCTGACACTTTCTGGACAAGAAACTTATCAGAGGGTTGGCAGGAAGCAGCAAGTAGAGTACACGCAGAATAATGCGGCCGATAAATGTGCAATCTGCAGGGCATGCGAGGTGAGTGTGTTAGTGGTGGGGGTTGTGGGCCGACGCTGTAGGGGAAATACCGAGCCCTGAAGGCGAAGTGCAGTTCTAAATTAAAGTCTACGCTCACATTTTTTGTAAATATTCAAAAATATCTACTGTCACCCCTTCTTTGATTAGTATCTGAAAAGAATTGCCCTGAAAATGCAGCAAAAGCAACATTTTATTTTCGCCTGGCTTGTTAATCATTTGTAACTTTTAGATAAGCGTCATTAGTGGCGATTTTTGAGTAAAACCTAAATTTCTCTTGTTGTCATTTTAAAATTTGCTTCTTTTGCCAAAAACACAGTGGAGTTTACACAATGTGACCACAGTAGCATGTTGTGCAGACACAACTGCAGGAGAATTCTGAAACTGGTTTATTAAGTGAGGACCTGAGAAAAAGTAAGGTCAATAGCTTATAAAAAAAGCACACCCTTGTACAAAAATAAACGTGTAATATCTTCACTTCTGATGTTCGAAGACCCAAAGCCTTTCTCATTTCACCAGCTACCAATGATCCTTAAAAATTACATTCTAGTCTCGAAAATGTCCGTAGTTAGTGGAATGACATGGTAGATAATGAAGTTTTTCACAATAACCATTTGGAATAAATCTCTCCTCTTTGCGTGCTATCATTTGCAAAAATATCATTTTGATATGTCAAGATGTTTATAAAATAGGAGGTATGTTATGAATATTTCATTAGAGATTTATAGCTGGTTGCTCGCGTTTGCAAGCGTGTCAGCTACTTAAGATCAACTTTCTCAGTGTCGGTGACATATAGAGACCTCAACCCAAGTCTAAAGAAAAATTCAGTATGTTAGCTAAATTGCATACGCACCAACATACACTACTGGCCATTAAAATTGCTACACCAAGAAGAAATCCAGATGATAAACGGGTATTCATTAAACAAATGTATTCTACTAGAAGTGAATGTGATTACTTTTCACGCAGTTTGGGTGCATAGATCCTGAGAAATCAGTACCCAGAACAATCACCTCTGGCCGTAATAGCGGCCTTGATACGCCTGGGCATTGAGTCAAACAGAGCTTGGATGGCCTGTACAGGTACAGCTGCCCGTGTAGCTTCAACACGATACCACAGTTCATCAAGAGTAGTGGCTGGCGTATTGTGACGAGCCAGTTGCTCGGCCACCACTGACCAAACGTTTTCAATCGGTGAGAGATCTGGAGAATGTGCTGGCCAGGGCAGCAGTCGAACATTTTCTGTATCCAGAATGGCCCGTACAGGACCTGCAAAATGCGGTCGTCTATTACCCTGCTGAAATGTGGGATTTCGCTGGGATCGAATGAAGGGTAGAGCCACGGGTCGTAACACATCTTAAATGCAACGTCCACTGTTCAAAGTGTCGTCAATACGAACAAGAGGTGACCGAGACGTTTAACGAATGGCACCCCATACCATCACGCCGAGTGATACGCCAGTATGGCGATGACGAATACACGCTTCCAATGTGCGTTCACCGCGATGTCGCCAAACACGGATGCGACCATCATGATGCTGTAAACAGAACCCGGATTCATCCGAAAAAATGACGTTTTGCGATTCGTGCACCCAGGTACGTCGTTGAGTACACCATCGCAGGCGGTACTGTCTGTGATGCATCGTCAAGGGTAACCGTAGCCATGGCCTCTGAGGTGATAGTCCATCCTGCTGCAAACGTCGTCGAACTGTTCGTGCGGATAGTTGTTGTCTTGCAAACGTCTCCATCTGTTGACTCAGAGATCGACACGTGGCTGCACGATCCGTTACAGCCATGCAGATAAGATGCCTGTCATCTCGACTGCTAGTGATACGAGGCCGTTGGGATCCATCACGGCGTTCCGTATTACCCTCCTGAACCCACCGATTCCATTTTCTGCTAACAGTCATTGGATCTCGACCAACGCGAGCAGCTGTGTCGCTATTAGATAAACCGCAATCGCGATAGCCTACAATCCGACCTTTATCAAAGTCGGAAACGTGATGGTAGGCATTTCTCCTCCTTATACGAGGTATCACAACAACGTTTCACGAGGCAACGCCGGTCAACTGCTGTTTGTGTATGAGAAATCGGTTGGAAACTTTCCTCATGTCAGCACGTTGTAGGTGTCGCCACCGGCGCCAACCTTGTGTGAATGCTCTGAAAAGCTAATCATTTGCATATCATAGCATCTTCTTCCTGTCGGTTAAATTTCGCGTTTGTAGCACGTCATCTTCGTGGTGTAGCAATTTTAATGACCAGTAGTGTATCACGTAACATGCACCAAACGCAAAATCACAGGTAGCTCCATTTTTCACTGCACACTTTTGCGAATTTTGGGCACTGTATTACTCAAATGTAAACATCATAAGAACTATGACCATTAACAAAATCATAGGAAGGTCATCATTAAGCTGACATATAAAGCTGTACGTAACGCAAAAATGTTTTTTTTTTTATCGAATAGTTTCTGTAAAATCGTTTGAGAAAGATTTCATGGCGTGCGCCTCGATGCTGGCATCGCAGTGCATCGCTAAGCGGCCGAAAGCGGGCATTGGCGATCCCTCCCCTTCCGAACAAATGAATGAACTAAGCGCAGCGCTTTGTACGAAAACTGGTCACTGCGCACCGAACACCGTAGCTTGCGTGGCCTCTAGTGTGGCAAATGCCCGCTTTCGTGATCTGGGGGCTGGTTGTCTGAAAGGTGTGGATGTTTAAATAATTTCGTAGAGCGATTTTGTAGTTCGCGAATTCAAGAATCAGCTGGTAGCCATCTCGGCCGGGAGTCACGGAACCTCTAAGAGGTGGGGATGAGGTATCAATACCGTTGCGTGTGTGAAGTCGGTAGTGAATGGTCCTCTGTGATCAGTAAAGTTGTTTTCCGGTCTCAGAGAGAACAGGAGCGCCTTAACGAATGAGCGTTTGTTACGTGTATAGAAATCGTATATTAGGGCGTGGAGACGTCAACGAACAAGAAAATCTGCACACACGGTACAGACTACAACAGAGAAGCCGTGGGGCTAAGTTAGTCTAGACATGGCGCCTCCTGAAACGGAAAACACTTCGGCACCCTTGGTTACGGAACCACCCACCATGCGAGCACCACTAATTAATTTTCGAAGTCACTTAGCTCCGATATAACTCATTTACCGTTACACAGAACACTGTTCTAAGCTCGAATGACACTTGAAACATACTGAGGACATTGAGTAGGTGCTATTCATGGTCAAATACAACAGCGCAACCTGCTGGCGTGGCTGGTATCTGGACTTTCGTTCAAGCATGCATTTCTCGCGTTGTATATATGTATAATTTTGTCCAATCCCTTTGCCACAATTAATATACTGGTGTGTGTGTGTGTGTGTGTGTGTGTGTGTGTGTGTGTGTGTGTGTGTGTGTGTGTGTGGTGTGTAAAACCATACAACTAATTGCTTTATACGTTTATCTGGAAATTGAAGGTAAGGTTGTTTTGCGAACTTTGCCTTTAGGTTTGTGTAGTTCACAAAGGCGAAGAAGTTCGGATTAGTCTATTAGGGTCCCACATCGGGAAGATGATTTCATGGTCGATCTCTTCCTCTATCTTTGGCCAAATAAGCTCTTTCATCTACGATGACCATCAAATCGACGATACCTTAAACACAAACTTTCCTTTGACTCCTGGGAGTCACTACCGGCGTAGATCAACTATACCTCCCGTTAATTGCTCGTCGGAGCGTAGGAATTGTTACGCACACAGTTCTTTACACAGCGCTGGTCTGGTGGGAACGGTTCCCATGTAGGAGCCACTTTCCACAGCTAAATTTACGACGCACAGTGTGTAAAGCAAGGTCGGCCTGAATATAGACCTTCTGCTGGAGAAACGTTGCGCTTCTAACTGTACATCAAGGATGTATATTGTCTAATCAAAAATAGACGGCTGCCCCTACGTAATGCGGAATTGACCACTAGATGTTACGATAGGCAGTCGCAGTAGTAAGAAAGGAGGCTGGGGATAGTGTACTGGCAGGAGAAAAACAGTAAGGCAGAGCGGATCGTTCAGGATAACTCGGTGACTTCGAACACGGACTGATTACTGGAGTCACCTGGATAACAAATTCATCAACGACATTTCTACCCTTCTAATGCTGCCCAAGTCGAATGTTGGTGACGTAACTGTGAAGTGGAAACGCGAAGAAAAAATCCGGAGTTAAACTAACGCCAGCCAGACGTCAACTAACGACCGACAGAGACAGTCGAGCATTGGGGGGGGGGGGGGGGGGGGGCGGAAGTAAAATATCGCATGAACACAGAGGAAAAAGCCACTCTGTGCTACGCGCAGTGAAGATAGCACAATGACTGTGCATAGGGAGTTACGGAGAGTGGGTTACAATGGTCGCACAGCCTCTTATAAGCCACACATTTTGCAGTTACTGACAAGTGACGCTTGAGCTGGTGTAAAGTGCGACGCCATTCGATATTGTATGGTTGGAGAAGAGTGATTTGGAGTGATGAACCCGGCAATCCGATGGAGGGTCTGAGTTTGTCGAATGCCTGGAGGACGTTACCTGCCGTCATGTGTAGTGCCAACAGTGAAGTACAGACGAGGTGGTGTTACGGTATAAGGGTGTTTCTCGTTGTTGAGACGTGCCCCCAATATTCAGAGTAAGAAGACGCTAAATGCGGGGGTGCATGAACACATTTTACAGCGCTGGGCATTGTGTACAGTAGAACAATAGTTCGGAGACGATGATTGTTGGTATCAACGTGACGATGCACCGTGTCAGAGAAGCAGCATCCACGAGGCAGTGGATGTGGGCAATACCGTTCCCGAAATGGACTGGCCTACACGCGGTGGCGACCTGAATCCAATGGAACACCTCTGGGATGACTGAGGACATCGACTTCGCTCCAGACACTAGCGTACAACATCACTACCCTGTCTGGTTTCAGCTCTTGGCGAAAAATGAGGTGTCGTTTCTCTACGGACATTCGCAAACTCACCGAAAGTACACTACTAGCCATTAATTGCTACACCAAGAAGAAATGCAGATGATAAACGGGTATTCATTGGACAAATATATTACACTAGAACTGACATGTGACTACATTTTCACCCAATTTGGGTGCATAGATCCTGAGAAATCAGTACCCTGAACAACCACCTCTGGCCGTAATAACGGCCTTGATACGCCTGGGCATTGAGTCAAACAGAGCTTGGATAAGGTGTACAAGTACAGCTGCCCATGCAGCTTCAACACGATACAACAGTTCATCAAGAGTAGTGGCTGGCGTATTGTGACGAGCCAGTTGCTCGGCCACCATTGACCAGACGTTTTCAATTGGTGAGAGATCTGGAGAATGTGCTTGCCATGTCAGCAGTCGAACATTCTCTGTATCCAGAAAGGCCCGTACAGGACCTGCAACATGCGGTCGTGCATTATTCTGCTGAAATGTAGGGTTTCACAGGGATCGAATGAAGGGTAGAGCCACGGGTTATAACACATCTGAAATGTAACGTCCACTGTTGAAAGTACCGTCAATGCGAATAAGAGGTGACCGAGACGTGTAACCAATGGCACACGATAAACCGCAATCGCGATAGGCTACAATCCGACCTTTATCAAAGTCGGAAATGTGATGGTAGGCATTTCTCCTCCTTATACGAGGCATCACAAGAACGTTTCACCAGGCAACGCCGGTCAACTGCTGTTTGTGTATGAGAAATTGATTGGAAACTTTCCTCATGTCAGCACGTTGTAGGTGTCGACACCGGCGCCAACCTTGTGTGAATGCTCTGAAAAGCTAATCATTTGCATATCACAGCATCTTCTTCCTGTCGGTTAAATTTCGCGACTGTAGCACGTCATCTTCGTGGTGTAGCAATTTTAATGGCCAGTAGTGTATTTAAAAAGCTTCGACAGTATTTACATAAAAATTTCGGAGACATTACTTTTCAGTAGGCCCTCGTAATGTATAAAGTAATATCACTGACAACACTTTGTAATAAATAAATAAAGAATAAGTAAAATATGCACCATTAAAGTTTAACTTCTGTTTCAGTGGGTAATGGCCCATACATGGCTCTGATCTCAGAGACGTATTCATGTCACAGAGACGTGTGAGTAAGTTTGGTATGTGAAAATAAGACGTCACGGTCGAATGACCTCATGAAAATTGCTGACTACGTCTGAAAATGCAAGGACGGAGGAGGAGAGGGGGTGTGGGCTTGAAATTTTCACACTGGGAGCCGATCCTGTCATAGATTCTCTGAGAACATGAATCCACTTCTACCGGTGCTAGGTAGCTTTCTGGCGAAACGAAACTCCTCAATGGTCAGTACTGGCTGCGGTTTGCCTGTTTATCTCCGGTTTTCCTCCGAGATGCCCGCACGTGTTGGCTGCCGTTAATTTGCGTCGTTTGTGTTTTAATGGGAGCCCGCTCTCTGATGTCCCCGGGAGATGTTCAGTCTGCTTGGCGACAACAGCTGACAGAAACTTTCCTGCAGGTGAGAGCTCTAGCTAGCAGTACGTTTTTCATTATTCCTACTTAGTTCAAAATTTTTAAGAATACCGGCTGTCCACGGCATGTACTGCAGTGCGTTCTTTCTTTCCAAGTAGGTAAACATATACAAAGCGGGGGCAAACGATATACGAAAAAGCGCAATAACAAAAAATAATTGACGTAGAGTAATGAAATTTTGGGAACATATTTGTCTATGTAGCGTATTTAAGTGATGAACATCGCAAGATCACAGGTTAACGTGAGCGCGAGAAAAGCCATTGGCGATGAGCAATGCTGATACATGCGTAACCGGTGTAACCGCTAGAGTGTTAAATGTAAGCATGCAAACATGCATGAATTGTGCTGTATAGGTGCACGGAGTCAGTTTGTGGGATGGAGTTCCATGTCCGTACACTTGGCCAGACAATACAGGGATGGTTAATGTTGTTTATGGATGACGGGGGAGTTGTGGTTCGATGATGTCCCTTATGCACTCGACTGGAGACAGATCTGGTGATCGGGCAGGCCAAGGCAACATGTCGAGACTCTATAGAACATTTTGGGTTACAAGAGCGGTACATGAGCAAGTGTTATCCTGTTGGGGTCAGCACACCGCTCTCCCGGTCGATATGATGGTATTCTTGACCGAAGCCACTACTGTTCGGTCGAGTAGCTCCTCAATTGGCATCAAGAGGCTCAGTGCACCCTGAAAAATGTTGGTGTAAAAAATTTTTGCTTCTATGACAGTGTAATCAAGAGAGACGGCCATACATGTCACATATTTTGATATTCGCAGTCTAACTCATCGAAACCTATACGGTACGTCCTGTTGACTTAGAATCGTGAAACTTGGCAAGAAGCAAGATTTCATAGCAAACAAAAGGAAAATAATCTGAAATGGTCAGTTTTCAGGTATAACAAACGAAAGAAATTTTTTGTCATTTGTAATCAGACTGTCTTTCTACCCGTCCGCTTAAGATCACTTTTTCTCAGGAGTGAGTATACGTATTAAGTTGAACTTTATGTCACATACTAAGGTCTATGATTCCTTGGCGATGTAATAAACGTTAGCTGCTAAGTCAATGTAGTCTAAAGATACGCTTTTTATATCACGTATTTTAATATTCGAGAACTACCTCATCAAAACCTATAGGGTATTTTCCGTTGACTTAGAAGCATGAAATTTGGCAAGGAGCAACGTTCCACAGTACAAATTCAGGACAAAGTCAGAACATTATGAATCTACAACTATATCACAAAGAAAAATATTTCTTTTGGCATTTGTTATCCGTCGTCATATTCTCGAGTGTTGGAATCCGTGGGACCGGTATCTTGCCAGTATCAATGGCGATAACAAGTAAAAATCGTTGAGATTCTCGATTCCTGGAATGGATGAAGTCTGTATACGTAATTATATTTGTACTGAATCCTCAATACGCGAGTCCTACTCGTACCTGGCCAATTTTTTTTTTATATACTAGATACGAGTGAGGGAATATGCCTGGAAATTATTTTCAAAGAAACTACGAGAAATTGCAATAAATTGCTTGTGAGAATAGCAGCTGCATGAACGTATCACCACGAATTAATGAAATTCAGTCATTTTATACTTCCTACTTGGCTACGAAGAAACGATTTGTTTATAGAAATAAAATGACTTTATTTGTCCCTATAAACCAATGTTATAAGAAATCCTAGAGCATTTCATTTCCTTCAGAATTTCGCAGAGAGATTTTTCTGTTGGTTGCCTTTTTGCACAACACAGTCGTGTGCATGCGGCAAATAACCACGCCGGCGAACATAAGCTATGTAAATGTCTCAACTGTGTTTGTATTTCATACCTGGAAGACACGACAGTTTAGAAACACAAGCCACATAAGCCAAGGATGTACCTTCTATTGAGTCCGTTTTCGCCGCACCTGTCTTGACCTTCCGCCCAAGATTCATGAACCTACCATTACGGCGTAAAGGTCATAAGTAAGAGGAGGTCATTTGTGGCGACTGCGCGGGACGTGCTGTATGCGCCACCGGTGTAAACTTTCTTTCTTTCTTTGAGTCATCAGCCTTCTGACTGTTTTGATGCGGCCCGCCACGAATTCCTCTCCTGTGCCAACTTCTTCATCTCAGAGTGGCACTTGCTACCTACTTCCTCAATTATTTGCTGGATGTATTCCAATCTCTGTCTTCCTCTACAGTTTTAGCCCTCTACAGCTCTCTCTAGTACCACTGAAGTCGTTCCCTGGTGTCTTAGCAGTGGTCCTATGATCCTATCCATTCTCCTTGTCAGTGTTTTCCACGGATTTTTTTCATCTCCGATCCTGCGCAGAACCTCCTCATTCCTTACCTTATCAGTCCATCTATTTTCATCATTTGTCTGTAGCACCACATCTCAAATGGTTCGATTCTCTTCTGTTACGATTTTCCCACAGTCCATGTTTCACTACCATACAATGCCGTGCTTCAAACGTTCATTCTCAGAAATTTCTACCTCACATTAAGGTCTAAGTTTGATAGTAGTAGACTTCTCTTGGCCAGGAATGCCCTTTTTGCCAGTGGTAGTCCGCTTTTGATGCCCCCTTGCTCTGTCTATCACTGGTTATTTTGCTGCCTAGGTAGCAGAATTCCTTAACTTTATCTACTTGGTGACCATCAATCCTGACGTTAAGTTGATTCCTGTTCCCATTTCTGCTACTTCTAATTACTTTCGTCTTTCTTCGATTTTCTCTCAGTCCATATTATTCTGTACTCATTAGACTGTCCATTCCGTTCAGCAGATCATGTAACTCCTCTTCACTTTCTCTAAGGATAGAAATGTCATCAGCGAATCGTATCATTGATATCTTTTCACCTTGAATTTTAATCCCACTCCTGAACCATTTAGCAGTGGAACTCCCGTTACGATCTTTTATGTTACCATTCATGCTTTTGGTTTCACCGAAGGTTCTTTTGACTTTCCTTTAAGCTGAGCCAGTCCTTCCGACAGTCATTTCTTTTTCAATTTCTTCACATTTTTCTTGCAACCATTTCGTCTTAGCTTCCCTGCACTTCCTATTTATTTCATTCCTCAGCGATTTGTACTTCTGTATTCCTGAATGTCCCTGAGCATTTTTGTATGTCCTTCTGTCATCGATCAGCTGAATATTTCTTCTTTTACCCATGGTTTGTCGCAGTTACTTTCTTTGTACCTATATTTTTCTTTCCAACTTCCGTCATTGCCCTTTCTGGAGATGTCCACTCCTCTTCAACTGTACTGCCTGCTGAGCTATTCCTTCATACACCTTACAATCCAGTACCTGATTTCGAATCTTTGTCTGACTATGGAGTAATCCAACTGAAATCTTCTCGTATCACCCGGCGTTTCCCAAGTATACCTCCTCCCTTTGTGGTTCTTGAACGGAGTATTTGCTATTACTAGCTGAAATTTATTACAGAACTCAATTAATCTTTCTCCTCTCTCCTTCCTTGTTCCAAGCCCAAATTCTCCTGTAACCACTTCTCCTGCTCCTTCACTACAACTGCACTCCAGTCCTTTATAACAATTAGATTTTCATCTCCCTTTACATACTGTATTACTCCTTCAGTATCTTCATATACTTCCTCTATCTCTTCATCTTCACCTTGCGAGTCGGCATGTATACCTGAACTATCGTTGTCGGTGTTGGTTTGCTGTCGATTCTGATAAGAACAACCCTGTCACTGAACTGTTCACAGTAACTCACACTCTGTCCTACCCTCCTATTCATAACGAATCCTACTCCCGTTATACAATTTTCCACTGCTGTTGATACACTCATCTGACCAGAAATCATTGCCTTATTTCCATTTTGCTTCACTGACCCCCACTATATCTAGACTGAGCCTATGCTGTTCCATTTTCTGATATGCTAGCTTCCCTACCATGTTCAAGCTTCTGACATCCTATGCCCCGACTCGTAGAACGTCATCCTTTTGCTGGTTATTCACGCTTTTCCTGGTGGTCACTTCCACCTTGGCAGTCCCCTCCCGGAGTTCCGAATGGGGGACAGTTTCGGAATCTTTTGCTAATGGGGAGACCATCATGACACTTTTTCAATTACAGGCCACATGTTCTGTGGATACACGTTATGTGTCATTAATGTAGTGGTTCCCACTACCTTCTGCATTCTCATGCCTTGATAATTGTTGATACTTCCGCCTTTAGGGGCAGTATCCCACTCCAAGGACAAGAGAGTCCACTGAACCTCTGTCCGCTCCTCAGCCCCCTTTGACAAGGCCGTTGGCAGAATAAGGGAGACTTCTTATGCCGGAAATCTTCGGCCGCCAATGCCGATTATTAATCAAATTATAAGCGATGGCGGATTTCCAACCCGGAACCGATGACGTTTTTCATTACTAATGAAAGACGCTATCCCATTTTTTACCTCATTGTGTTAGTTATTGCTCGTTGCGTTTCATCGAGGCGGACGTTCAATGACACTCGTTCAAGTTCATCGTTGATCCATTAACTAAGCTTTTTTTTTTATTACAGGGAGCTGATAACCCTCTGATCGGACACGCTGAGCTACCATGGCGGCCACCTGGATCAACAGAATAACATTCTACACAAAACAAAACAAAAAGTTTTGCATCACCCTGGTTCCCAGAACTCCTGAAGGCAGACGTTGACTGTGGATATTGTATCACAGACACAGTCCCTTTGACTGTTCAGAGAAATCACTAAACCCGGCAAAGATGTAAACAACCATGCATGAGCAGCTCCCATTAGACGGAGGAGGGCCGACAGCCGATCAGTTCCATCATTCCACCAGGGAGAAGGTACACGGCTCGTGCTGTCTGTCGTTCAACCACGCCTAGACGGGTAATACCGCGGTTCGATCGCATCCGCATTGTTACTTTGTGCCAGGGAGGGCTTTCAACAAGGGAAGTGTCCAGGCGTCTCGGAGTGAACCAAAGAGATGTTATTCGGTCATGGAGGAGATACAGAGAGAGGAACTGTCGACGACATGCCTCGCTCAGGCCGCCCAAGGGCAACTACTACAGTGGATAACCGCTACCTACGGATTATGGCTCGGAGGAACCCTGACAGCAACGCCACCACGTTGAACAATGCTTTTCATGCAGCCACAGGACGTCGTGTTACGACTCAATCTGTGCGTAATAGGCTGCATGATGCGCAACTTCACTCCGACGTCAATGGCGGGGTCCATCTTTCCAACCACGACACCATGCTGCGCGGTACAGATGGACCCAACAGCATGGCGAATGGACCGCTCAGGATTGGCATCACGTTCTCTTCACCGATGAGCGTTGCATATGCCTTCAACCAGACAGTCGTCGGAGACGTGTTTGGAGACAACTCCGTCAGGCTGAACGCCTTAGACACACCGTCCAGCGGGTGCAGGAAGGTGGAGGCTCCCTGCTGTTTTGGCATGGCATTATGTGAGGCCGATGTACGCCGCTGGTGGTCATGGAAGAGCCGTAACGGCTGTATGATACGTGATTGCCATCCTCAGACCGACAGTGCAACCATATCGGCAGCATACTGGCGACCCATTCTTTTTCATGGACGACAATTCGCGCTCCCATCGTGCACATCTTGTGACTGACTTCCTTCAGGATAACCGCTCGACTAGAGTGGCCAGCATGTTCTCCAGACATGAACCCTGTCGAACATGTCTGGGATAGATTGAAAAGGGCTTTTTATGGACGATGTGACCCACCAATCTGAGGAATCTACGCCGAATCACCGTTGAGGAGTGGGACAATCTGGACCAACAGTACCTTGATTAACTTGTGGGTAGTATGCGATGCGGAACCGCGCGATCGCTACGGTCGTAGGTTCGGATCCTGCCTCGGGCATGGATGTGTGTGATGCCCTTAGGTTAGTTAGGTTTAAGTAGTTCTAAGTTCTATGGTACTGATGACCTCAGAAGTTAAGTCCCATAGTGCTCAGAGCCATTTGAACCATTTTGATAGTATGCCATGACGAATACAGGCATGCATCAATGCAAGAAGACGTCGTATTGGGTATTACATGTACCGGTATGTACAACAAACTGGACCACCACCTCTGAAGGTCTCGGTGTATGGTGGTACAACATGCAACGAGAGATTTTCATGAGCAATAAAAATGGCGGAAATGATGTTTATGTTGATCTCTATTCCAATTTTCTGTGCAGGTCCCGCAACTCTCAGAACCGAGATGAGGCAAAACTTTTTTGATGTGTGTATTATTACTTGAAAGGATCTCTATATTACCATCGCGAACGTCGTGAAGTTTTAACTGACGCTTCTGTGAAAGATCCTCCTTAGATCTCAGCTGTGAGTCTTTCATTAGTATCGAATGAAACCGCTTCACAAGATCGTATCTTCTTAACTGGGTTTCGACATGAACGTCAGGTCCTTGTCCTAAAAACGTTTACAGAAAAAAATTGTATTCTGGCTCACTGGTTTACCTGAATCCGTCTCCGCAACTACGGTACTGTTGGCACTGAAATGTTAAATAAGGATCATCATCGTCGCTTTCACTCGAGAAATAGTCAATAAACCGTTGCACCTGCACGAACGATTAGAGCTATTTTTGAATCTAATTCTACCCAGAAAATTCCAGATCAGCCTTCGAAGACAACTGGCTGAAAAATCTACTGTCTCCGGTCCGTATCTAGTACCAAAACCATCACAGCTTCACTCTGCAGGAACGAGTGCTCAACATTCGAACTTCTAATTCCAGAGCGGCTATCGAATGTTTCTTCAGCACTTAGCTCTACAGCATGTTAGCAGAGTGTTTATAGAGTGAATGGCTTTTTGTCTCAGGGAGCAACATCCTTAGCTAACCACGTTTCATCCACTCTAGCGCCGACAGAGAGTATGTGACTGCTGAATGGTTGGTTCCCCAGATCACTGGATTATCCGGATCCGGTATGCGTATTATCATTCTTTAGTTCGCTGAAATTAATAAGAAAGAAAATAAATATCCAAGCCGGAAGTACTGAGTTGTAATTAGAGCGAATATTTTAGATTAGAATACAGATTTTTGGTTGTGAAGACTTAGATGAAGAAACCTGTGAGTGGTTAGATGACGAATGGAAATGAAAAGGTTCCAAGTGCCAAACGTGACATTTGCGAAGAGAATGGGAAAAAAGTATCTCTGTTTGTACATAACTGATTTGTATCCAAAAAACTGAGAAAGTATTCTGATACTACAGAGTTATGCCGCTCACTGTATCAGCGCAAGAAATAATGAGACAAATCAGAAAATGAATACTTTATTAAGAACGTTCTAAACCCGCAGAAAGACATTGACTTCTAAGCGCTAATAAGAAAGTTTTCACAAGTTCATTCTTGCAATGACGAAAATAGCAGCCAGTCACTCTTAATAATGCTTTTTATTTACAGAAATAGCCCCGTAACCGGTTTCGAACGGACAGCTTCATCTTCAGACGTCTGCTCTCTTATATATTACATTTTTAGTGTTTACAGCCGGCCGGTGTGGCCGTGCGGTTCTAAGCGCGTCAGTTTGGAACCGCGTGACCGCTACGGTCGCAGGTTCGAATCCTGCCTCGGGCATGGATGTGTGTGATGTCCTTAGGTTAGTTAGGTTTAAGTAGTTCTAAGTTCTAGGGGACTGATGACCTCAGTAGTTAAGTCCCATAGTGCTCAGAGCCATTTGAACCATTTTTTTTTAGTGTTTACAATTAATTGTTGACTGTTATTGGTCCAACACCTTATATAAACAACAACAACAAATCTAATACAAACGTCAAGAGTCGTCTGAAGTTTAATCTGTCGATTCGAAACCAGTTACAATGCTAATTCTGTAAATAAATAGCATAATTAACAGGGGCTGCTTGCCGTTTTCTTATCTGTAAGAATCAGTTTGCGTTTTGCACAGTCATGTTCTAAAAGATGTTGGTTTTCGACAAACTAACAGGGAGGAAGTATTTGCTCTAATTCCATTAATAATGAGCTACTAAGTTTTATGCAACTTTACGTTTTTAACTAGTAGGACTGTAATCAACAAAAACCACTTCTCAATATCTTTTAAATTTTGGACGTCCAGAGCAAAACATAGTGTAGCACAAAGACGACGCACCATTTAATAACATACGTTGGAAGCACTTTCTCCATGGTTCGGCCCCGGGATCAGGTCTACGGGCATACAACAATGTGCTGATAACAAAATAATACTCAAAGCGTGTTTTGTGAAAAAATGTCACTTAGAACGTTTCCCACGCCAAGGAAAAGAATGAATAAAGTACGTTCCGCAGGGGAAAGCAGAGCGAAGACCAGACGATCAAAAAAATGGTTCATATGGTTCTGAGCACTATGGGACTTAACTTCTGAGGTCACCAGTCCCCTAGAACTTAGAACTACTTAAACCTAACTAACCTAAGGACAGCATACACACCCATGCCCGAGGCAGGATTCGAACCTGCAACCTTAGCGGTCGCGCGGTTCCAGGGGACTGTAGCGCCTAGAACCGCTCGGCCACACCGGCCGGTGAGACGATCTAAGAACATGTTATCACACACAGTGAGGCAACGAAACTTTTTGATTCGTTATTAGAATATGTAGGGCAAAACTCGTTGGACTATAGCACTGTTTTGTTTCTCAGAAGTATGAGAACCGTCGTCAGAAAAATAATTGAGTGAAAACCACAACCAAAAAAATACTGAAGTTCCGAAAGTAAACTACAAGCAGGTGATGGGAAATACAGTGTGTTTTAAGTGTATTTTTTGCAAATACGTTGTTAGTTTCTCACAAGCAATGCGCAAGTAACGCGGGGGGGGGGGGGGGGGGGGGGGTTGTCAATATGTGCTGGCGGGTGTGGCCGAGCGGTTCTAGGCGCTACAGTCTGGAACCGCGGACCGCTACGGTCGCAGGTTCGAATCCTGCCTCGGGTATGGATGTATGTGATGTCTTTAGGTTGGTTAGGTTTAAGTAGTTCTAAGTTCTAGGGGACTGATGACCAAAGTAGTTAAGTCCCATAGTGCTCAGAGCCATTTGAATCTTTTTTTGTCAATAAGTAGCAGTTTTGTAAATACAGTGAGAAGAGAGACTGACAGAAAAGTGGAGCACCCAGAAGACATAGCCGGATGTCAACCCAACTTCGCACACGTGCACACCATCGGCGGCTGTGTAGATGATTGGAGTTGCAATTCTCTGCAGGTAGAATGGCCACCAAAGTGAATTAGTGTTGTTCGTGTTTAGTGTTGTTGAAAGGCCTGGTAGTGTATACAAGGAGGGTGAACAGAGTCAGATGTTGAGCGATCACTGTAAATGACAGAAAGATGTCGTACACTAGTGTCAGGCAGCGTTATCAGCACATGACAGAGTTTGAAAGGTGCTCCATTGTGTTTCTTCATTTCGCTGGCTGGTCGAATCGTGCAATATCCGGGTTTGTCGGACATTCGGATATGACAGTGGTCCAACGGTGGACTTCATGGGAACTTGAGAACAGGCACACTCGCGGTCTGTGTTCTGGTCTATCACGTGTGAGCAGCACAAGAGAGGATTGCTGTGTCCAGAAGCACACAAATCGCAAACCCTTCTGCTTCTATCCGAGAACAAGTGATAGATCCCTGTAACAATCTGTGTCATCAACAGCCGGACTAGGTGCCAAGCGCAAGCAGCCTTTGAAGCCACAACACAAGCGGCCGCGTTTGGAGTGGTGCCGCTAATGTGAATCATGGTCTGCTGATGAACGGCGTCGCATTGTGTTAGCGACGAACCACGGTTCTGCACTAGCTCGGATGACTATCGTCAGCAAATTTGGCGGCGACCTGGGGAGAGTCCCTATTCTTCCAATGATTTGGAGAGAGAGAGCGGTGTTGCTACTGACGTCATGTCGTGGGCAGCCATCGGTATGAGATCAGGTGACGGCTAGGAATGACTGGGGGAACTGTGACGGTACAACGGTACGTCTTCATGTGTAATCCCTCATGTGACAGTATCGTGATACCATTTTTCAAGAGGACAGTGCTCGATGACACGTGTCACGTGCCTCTATGAACTGCCTGCATTATGTGAGCTGGTTGGAGTCCATTCAGCGAGTACCCTTAATAGCAGCCGGCCGAAGTGGCCGAGCGGTTCTAGGCGCTACAGTCTGGAGCCGCGCGACCGCTACGGTCGCAGGTCCGAATCCTGCCTCGGGCGTGGATGTGTGTGATGTCCTTAGGTTAGTTAGGTCTAAGTAGTTCTAAGTTCTAGGGGACTGATGACCTCAGAAGATAAGTCCCATAGTGCTCAGAGCCATTTGAGCCTTAATAGCAAAATTCGCAGCCCCTGAAGAAGACGGCTGAGTCTGTCATGGAATATTGTGCAGAAAAGGGAAACAACAACTCAGCAGAACACCTGGAAGCAAACTATTGTTTGCGTGACGTTGAAGTACTTCTGCAGCCAGCAAGAGCCACAGATCTCCTCCCGAAAGAACGTCTATGGGAGTAGCTCGAACGTCAACCACGTCCCAGTGGCAGTATGCAGGACATCAAGGACAGGTACAACAAATGATAATTAATTGAAACCCTCAGATGCCGACACGTGTTATTGATATACCTCGATGGGGACGGCTGAAAATGTGTGCCCCGACCGGGACTCGAACCCGTAATCTCCTGTTTACATGGCAGACACTATATCCATATTTTTTTCTTTTTCTTCCATTTATTTCGATATAGTTCGTTGCGTTTGGTCTGTGTGGACATCACAAGACATCCGTTCAAGTTGCTCGTTGATTCCTTGACTCAGTTTGTATTATTATTATTATTATTATTATTACAGAGAGCACGTAGCCCTCTAACCGAACACACTGAGCTACCGTGCCGGCACAAAGGTGACGATTCCCGTAAGAGTTCGGGCAACCTGTGCGCATTCGCACAGACGAAGGTCAATGGCTGGGTAACCTTTAACTATATATATATGCACATAGTACAGGGCTATTACAAATGATTGAAGCGATTTCATAAATTCACTGTAGCTCCATTCATTGACATATGGTCACGACACACTACAGATACGTAGAAAAACTCATAAAGTTTTGTTCGGGTGAAGCCGCACTTCAGGTTTCTGCCGCCAGAGCGCTCAAGAGCGCAGTGAGACAAAATGGCGACAGGAACCGAGAAAGCGTATGTCGTGCTTGAAATGTACTCACATCAGTCAGTCATAACAGTGCAATGACACTTCAGGACGAAGTTCAACAAAGATCCACCAACTGCTAACTCCATTCGGCGATGGTATGCGCAGTTTAAAGCTTCTGGGTGCCTCTGTAAGGGGAAAACCGATGGATCGGTCGTGGTGGAGATCATGATCAGCAATTCATGTCATGGCCTCCACGCTCTCCCGACTTAACCCCATGCGATTTCTTTCTGTGGGGTTATGTGAAAGATTCAGTGTTTAAACCTCCTCTACCAAGAAACGTGCCAGAACTGTGAGCTCGCGTCAACGATGGTTTCGAATTCATTGATGGGGACATGCTGCGCCGAGTGTGGGAGGAACTTGATTATCGGTTTGATGTCTGCCGAATCACTAAAGGGGCACATATCGAACATTTGTGAATGCCTAAAAAAACTTTTTGAGTTTTTGCATGTGTGTGCAAGGCATTGTGAAAATATCTCAAATAATAAAGTTATTGTAGAGCTGTGAAATCGCTTCAATCATTTGTAATAACCCTGTAACTGTTCTCGAAAGAACAGATACCATTGATGACCGGGCAGTTTCTCTAGAATAAATGATAATTAATTGAAACAATCAGCTGCCGACAGGTGTTGTTGATATACCTCGATGGGGACAAAAAAAATGTTTCTAATGGCTCTGAGCACTATGGGACTTAACATCTATGGTCATCAGTCCCCTAGAACTTAGAACTACTTAAACCTAACTAACCTAAGGACATCACACAACACCCAGTCATCACGAGGCAGAGTCGATGGGGACAGCTGCACGGTAATCAATGGTATCTGTTCTTTCGAGAACAATTACTATCTTCATATATATAGCTAAAGGCTACCCAGCTATTGACCTTCGTCTGTGCGAATGCGCACAGGTTGCCCGAACTCTTTTGGGAATCGTCACCTTAGTGTGCGCGAGTAATGAGTGGATGGGCAAATATCTATTAGGTACATTACGTATGTAGATTGTGGACAGTTGGGAATGTGGGTCTCACGGGAAGCGCGCAAGGGATAAGTCACTGCAGTCGCTCTATTCATGTGTGTCCTTGGTGGCTCAGATGGATAGAGCGTCTGCCATGTAAGCAGAAGATCCCAGGTTCGAGTCACAGTAGGGGCACACATATTCAGCAGTCTCCATCGAGGTATATCAACAACACCTGTCGGCAACTGAGGGTTTCAATTAATTTTCATTTATTATAGAGAAGCTGTACGGTCATCAGTGGTATCTGTTCTTTAGAGAACAGTTACTGTCTTCATTTACAGGTACAACAGTTCGTACCGGATTGTCTCAGGAGGGGATGTAACGACTTTATGACACCCTTCGGAAACGAATCGCTGCATGCACCCTGGCCAGAGTGTGTGCAACGTCGTACTGATAAGTGGACTCATACAGCCTGATATTTCGCAAATCTGACTCGATATTGTAATCACCAGACTAACATTACATATCGTCTCAAATCGTGAAGTTTAATTTCCCTTCCTCCTTCTCTTCTGGCGCTTCACTTTTTTATCATTCATTCTACAAATTTTCGGTAAAACGTATATTGGGTAGCCTTGTTTTACGATTATTTGTGAAGTGTTGAGTTCCATTTCCCCTTAACAATCGAAAGCATGCTGTAGTTAAAAAATAAGTGACGGTGCAATTTGTGAAGTGCCTCTTGCAGCAAAGCAGGAAGGCTGAAAGCACAGCACGACTGCGTCAGTCAAACCGTCGTGAAGCTCTCCTACGGCCACCATCGCGGTCTGTTGAAGTGTCAACAGCTACAGACGACTAAAGGGTGGCACCTGGACGACCACCTGAATACTGAACAGTAGCTTTACCGTAGTAACGAGTTACATAGCGGGTTCACTTACTTCGCAAAACAAGTATTTTGTGAACTATCCAGAATCATACTCAGCTGCAGAAACAACGCGGAAACACCACTGATTTGGGGGACTATATCGGTGATAGAAGACATTGTTTATACTAACAGTAGATCTTCTCCCTGCTACTAAAACTAGGAAGAAGTTCCTGCCAATGTATGGACAGATCTGAATTTATTTTCACGCCATTCATCCAGGGAGGTGGCGCAGTGGTTGGCACACTCTCTTATGTGTGAGATTATGGTTGGAGAGTTAGCGTTCCCCATGATGCTTTTAAGACTTATAACTGACTACACTAATCTGCGTCAGATGATTTGTTGAAAGCAGGTGATCTTGAATAAATTTTTTATGCTGATTCTAGAAATAACTACGGGTTTTGTCTATCACGTCAGGTTTTAACACAAAATAAGAAGTAATTGACGATTTTCATTTCTGAGCTCGCAAATATATTCTAACACTATTTCACAAAAGGTGAGCTTTCAATCAACACATTTAAAAAATACTCCTCAAAACTCTCCTAATTTGTTTCTTGACAACCTTGCATACAAACAGGAAGTCAACAGTGTTCCATAAATTTTTAAACTTTCTCTTCTTTGACTTCCTTGCAGATCCTTGTAATATGAGGACTGTCCCTCTTCAACGTCCATCAGTAGTCGGCCAACATAGCTCCTGCCCAGTGTCGGTCGTATCTCCTCTTAATATCTCGATGCAATTTGGAGTTCTTTCCCTCCAAAAGCATGACTTTCCATACTACCCAGTAACAGGAGAGGCATATACATACATGCAAGCCCTCCTCTGGCTACCAAAATAGCTTTAGTGAACGAATCAAAGTTCATTTTACAAGTTTCATTAGGAACACCTGGCTGGCTTCTTTCCCGCTATAGCATCACATTCCGCTTTCAAAGCATTTCATGTTTGTTTCACGCCTTCGATCCATATCTGTCTAAAAAGAATTCCTACAACTCCGGGCACCCTGAAGTTTTCCAGTCTTCTAGTTTCTCAGGACGCCCCCTGTTCTTACGGCCTCTAGACAATTCTAGCGTCTTTCGGCCCTCCCTTCTTTTCCTTCGTCCTCGTCTTCTTACTTATGGTGGTGTAATTGTTGTGTTATGCTAATTGCCAAGTTACAAGCAAATGTATGGGGTGTCATTTAAAACTGTATTTTGAAACATCTGGAAAACCACAAATCGGATTAAAAAAAGTTTGTAATAAAAGCTGTTCATCTGGAAGGGGGACATCCAACGACACCAAACTGGACAGCCCTACCCCACCGCCAGAGCGAGGAAGGGTGTCAAAACTGAAGTCTTACTCGTACATTTGTACCCCCAATTTTATAACTGATTTGGATTCAGAGGGAAAAAGTACGTAACTTTTGTATTTAAGATTTTTTTGCGTCATAGACAGCACCTGAATCGACAAAAATCAAAGTTGGTTAAGAATCGTTGACAAGTAGTTATATCTCAAGAAATGCACATGAGATTAGGATCCCAGGAAGTACGGAACGCTGTTACTCTCAACTCATTAGTGAGAAACTAGATTTTATAGAAAAAAAGTTGATATTCCAGAACATATTGCTTACTCTGTCCATGTTCTTGGTGTAACTTTTGAAATGCAAAGTAACTGGAACACCTCAGTGCTTTGCTTATCACTGAATTAAAAACTACTGTTAGCGTTACGTTCACAGCCGCGCGCCAAACAATGGAACAACTTCCTTGCAGTACGAACAGTTACACCTACAACGAGAATCTGTTCACGGTGTGAGACGCATAATCGCAGTCCGTGCTTCAAATTTAATGGTAAAAAAAGTATCGCAGAAAATGATCATCATTTAGAACATCTGGTTATCATTTGTGACTGATTTTAAGCCACTTTGATTTTGGTCGGCCGGTCATGCATCGAAAAAGTTGTTACACAGAAAAGTTACGTATTTTTTCCAGGATACGCAATAAAGAATAGAAGTTCCTACTTAAAATTTCGAGGTTGACCCTGTTCTGATCCCTTAGGGTGAGCAGGGGTGTCGAGTTTGGTGTCACTGAACATCTCTCTTCGAGGCGAACAACTTTACCACAACCCTCTTTTTATTTGGCTTGTAGCTTTCCAGATATTTCCAAAAACAGATTTAAATGCCTCTTCCTGTATACAGTAGCCGGAAATGTGCTACGTTATACCAGGAACGAATCTTAATTTGTGTAAATTTGGCTCGAAGAAAGAAAAAGCTTTCAGTCCTAGATAATAGACCAGATATCGACAGAAGCTTTGGTATCGACCTTTAAATGAGCGATGATTTGAAGAGAATTATGTTAAAGTCTTTGGTTTTTTTGTCCGCGTTACGCCAGCCTTATGGAGAAGCAAAGACCTTCCTCATTCGACATTTCTCCTGAAGTCCGCTACCGTGGTGTTTTTCTTAGATGCAGAAACTGTCTTCTTGTGCTTTAAGACGCCGTAGGTAAACCTCGATATCCACTTCACGGCACACGTATGGCCTCACAAAGAGTATACACTGGCCAGTAAATTATACAACCCGTGAAGTCAGGTAACGGCTTGTCAAACACTGTTAATGTACGTTGAAACCTCGGGCGGACACATTTGCCGTCGCCCGAAGAAACCTGGCGTGTTTGTGGTACGTGTTAGCCATTCGTGTACACATGCACCGGCTGTGTGGTGATACCCTACCAGGGACAAGCATACACCGCTCGTGGTAGGGTCCACGTGCAGAATGTCTGCTGTTGCCTTCCTGCGACCTTCGTATAAGACGTGCACATGGACTGCGTGGGCGACTTTATGGCGGATCTCTGGATTGGTTCCGGTTTGGCTATTACAAATGGATATGGAACTCAAAAAATGACAAATCCCAATGTGCTCGAGTAACAGATGTGGGCAGGTGAGGCATGCCATGCCACGGCGACGGAATAACGGCCGTCGACAATATCATTTATCATCTACGAGAGCTGTTCGTTTATTAAGGTCAGATCGGTCACGAAATAGGAACTACGACTACAATGGACACCCGATGAAGCTATGCACATATGCGTTGCGCAGTGTCTCTGGTACGTTCGTCGATCGTGTCACGTCTCTCTTTTCAATTCTAAGCGCACAGTAAGCACGTAAAGATGCCTAGAAAGTATTGTCTCCCACGAAGTATGACTGCCTGCTGAGAGATTTCGCCTGATATCATGCAGCCCGCATACTGTAACTGTCATACATTTCCTTCATCGTTACAGTTCTCGACTGCACACTACAGGGGGCAAAGAGGACGCTCCTGCAGCGTTTTCTGTAGGAAGTATTGGATGACCCACCTTACAACATGGACTTTGCTCTCCCTGAGTTTCATCTCTGCTCACATGAAAGGCTGCCTCTGAAGATACACTCTGTGATCAAAAGTATCCCAACATTTGGCTGAAAATGACTCGCAAGTTCGAGGCGCCCTCTATCAGTAACGCTGGAATTCAACATGGTGTTGGCTCACACTTAGCCTTGATGACAGCTTCCACTCTCGCAGGCATACGTTCAAATCAGGTGCTGGAAGGTTTCTTGGGGAGTGACAGCCCATTCTTCACGGAGTGCTGCACTGAGGAGAGGTATCGATGTCGGTCAGTGAGGCCTGGCATGAAGCCGGCGTTCCAAAACATCCCAAAGTTGAAACTTCCTGGCAGATTAAAACTGTATGCCGGACCGAGACTCGAACTTGGGACCTTTGCCTTTCGCGGGCATGTGTTCTACCAACTGAGCTACCCAAGCATGACTCACGTCCCGTCCTCACAGCTTTACTTCTGCTAGTACCTCGCCTCCTACCTTCCAAACTTTACAGAAGCTCTCCTGCGAAACTTGCAGAACTAGCACTCCTGAAAGAAATGATATTGCGGAGACATGACTTAGCCACAGCCTGGGGGAGGTTTCCAGAATGAGATTTTCACTCTGCAGCGGAGTGTGCGCTGATATGAAACTTCCTGGCAGATTAAAACTGGGTGCCGGACCGAGACTCGAACTCGGGACCTTTGCC
The DNA here is from genome assembly GCF_021461395.2 of Schistocerca americana. Lineage (NCBI taxonomy): Eukaryota > Metazoa > Arthropoda > Insecta > Orthoptera > Acrididae > Schistocerca > Schistocerca americana. Next base: position 254,956,209 of record NC_060126.1, read on the forward strand.
TTTCGCGGGCACACAGCTGTGAGGACGGGGCGTGAGTCGTGCTTCGGTAGCTCAGTTGGTAGAGCAGTTGCCCGCGAAAGGCAAAGGTCCCGAGTCCGAGTCTCGGTCGGGCACACAGTTTTGATCTGCCAGGAAGTTTCGTATCAGCGCACACTCCGCTGCAGAGTAAAAATCTCATTCTGCATCCCAAAATTGTCCTATAGGGTACAGGTCAGGAATCTGTGCAGGCCAGTCCATTGTAGGGATGTTACTGTTGTATAACCACTCCGCCACAGGCCGTGCATTATGAACAGGTTGGTTCAAATGGCTCTGAGCACTATGGGACTTAACTTCTGAGGTCATCAGTCCCCTAGAACTTAGAACTACTTAAACCTAACTAACCTAAGGACATCACACACATCCATGCCCGAGGCAGGATTCGAACCTGCGACCGTAGAGGTCGCGCGGTTCCAGACTGTAGCGAGTAGAACCGCTCGGCCACTCCGGCATACTATGAACAGGTGCTTGATCGTGTTGAAAGATGCAATCGCCATCCCCGAATTGAACTTCAGCAGTGGAAAGGAAGAAGATGCTTAAAACATCAATATAGGCCTGTGCTGTGATAGTGACTCGCAAAACAACAAGGGTGCAAGCCCCCTCCATGAAAAACACGGCCACAACATAACACCACCGCCTCCGAATTTTACTGTTGGCACTACACACGCTGGCAGATGACGTTCACCGGGCATTCGCCATACCCACACCCTGCCATAGGATCGCCACATCGTGTACCGTGATTGGTCACTTGACACAACGTTTTCCACTGTTCAATCGTCCAATGTTTACGCTCCTTACACCAAGCGAGGCGTTGTTTGGCATTTACCGACGTGATGTGAGGCTTATGAGCTGCCTCTCTACCATGAAATCAAAGTTTTCTACCCTCCCGTCTAACAGTCATAGTACTTGCAGTGGATCATGGTGCATTGTGTGACGGTCTGGGTAGATGTCTGCCTATTACACATTACGACCCGGTTCAAATATCGGCCGTCTCTATCAGTCAGCAGACGAGATCGGCCAGTACGCTTTTGAGCTGTACGTGTCCCTTCACGTTTCCACTTCACTATCACATCTGATACAGTGGAGCTAGGGATTCTTAGTAATGTGGAAATCTCGCGGACAGACGTATGACACAAGTGACATCCAGTCACCCGACCACGTTCGAAGTCTGTGAGTTCCGATGAGCGCCCCATTCTGCTCTTTCACGATGTCTGATGACTGCTGAGGTCTCAGATATGGAGTACCTGGCAGCAGGTGGCAGCACAATGCACATTATATGGAACACGTATGTTTTTGGAGGTGTCCGGATACTTTTGATCACATATTGTAGTATTTTGGCACAGTCAACGAGATGCAGCCCATTGTAGTCAGTTGGCGGAAAAGCATAGGCGGCAGCCTTATATGGTGAATGGGTTTTGGAACGTTGGTGCAACGGTATGACAAATGCGTGAATCGCAGCGGTTAGTGCATTGGGAAATAGCTGGAAAGTTTAGCTAACTATTGGAATTAAACCGATTTTGATTTTCAGTGTTGTTTCTATTTCGTTAATGATCGGACGTTAATAAACGAATAGCCCTCGTACATAGGACTTGGTGGAGAAGTATGAATGCAGTCTCAGATATTAACTAAAACTCTAGTGTTTAATAGTTACAAGCAACTTTATGTCTTCCGTCTGCGGGAAATATGCTTGCGGTGATCCCTTTTTCCTTCACGACACTTCATGTAAGCGCTCTTGAATACGTCTTCCACAGCTTAAATGATATTTTGTGGTGCTCGAATAGCTCATTGGGGTATGTACCACGTCGGCCGGAGTGACCGTGCGGTTCTAGGCGCTACAGTCTGTAGCCGAGCGACCGCTAAGGTCGCAGGTTCGAATCCTGCCTCGGGCATGGATGTGTGTGATGTCCTTAGGTTAGTTAGGTTTAATTAGTTCTAAGTTCTAGGCGACTGATGACCTCAGAAGTTAAGTCGCATAGTGCTCAGAGCCATTTGGCATGTACCACGACACTATCGTGTTCAGCCAGTAGCACAAAAGGCGCTCCGCGTATAAATAAATTTTTCTTGGGCTTACAGACAGTACTTAGTTTAATATAGGTGAAGACAGAGATAACGTTTCGAGTCATATCAGCAACTGCCACCAAAAAACGCCCAAGCGTTTTGTTAATACTTTGAATAACGTTGACGCTATCTGCTCAAAAGTAGGCACCTATTAGTGGCAATTAAAATGTATTGTGTTGCGTCCGCCCTTTGCCTTTATGACAGGTTGAATTCTGCTGGGAATTTTTTCAGTGAGGTGTCTGAATTTCTGTGGAGCCTATTCTTCCGCATGAGCCGAAACCAGAGGAGACAGTGATGTCAGACACAGAGGTCTGGCGCGAAATCGACATTCTAACTCGTAGCTGTTCCATAGGGTTCAGGCCAGGTCTCTGGACAGGTCACTTCATTTCAAGAATGTTATTGTCCACATGCCATTGCCTCCCAGTTACTGCTTTATGACACGGCGCATTGTCATGCTTATACAAACAACCATCGTTTCCGAACTGTTCCTCTACTTTACGCTATACATAATTATGTGATATGTGTCCATATTCTTCGTTACTGAACGTTTTCTTAAGCGCATTAAGTGGACTGCAACCTAACCACGAAAAACACCCCCACACCATAACACCGCCTCCTCTATACTCCACTGTTGGCACTACAAATGATGGCAGGTGACATTCTCCAGTTATTCGCCAAACCAAATACTTCCATCGGATTTCCACAGGGTGTAGGGTGATTCGCCACTCCTGATCACTCTTTCCATTCATCCACTCTCCAGTGGCGTCGCTCTTTACACAATCTCAAAGTCGCTTAGCTTTGACGAAAGAAGTGTGTGGCTTCTGAGGAGCTGCGCGACCATTGCAGTCCATTCTCATTAACTCGCAACTCATTGTGCTAGATGGACTGCTGGTAGCACTTTGGAACTCGCGTATGATTCCTTCAGCTGATACCAGGCGAATTTTTATATGACTTGCACTACGTCATTGAGTCACACGAAATTATTTATTATTATTTATTATTAGTAATTAAAAATAGAAATATGGTATATGGCACTTTTGATGATAAACGTTTCGTTCAATATTCGTTTGTTAACATTTGCATTTGTTAATAAATGTGGAAATTCAATAACAGGAAAAGAGTGTGCTACCAACGAGCTTCAAACACGACTTCATAAATTTAGGAGGTGCGACAATAAAGTAATGAGACTGATTTTCTTTGCAAGATGTGGTAACCCTGCAGGTTTGCGTGGGCACAATATCTTTGACCTTGGTCTATACGCTGCTACTAGTCCGCGCAGCACATCGATGCAACTGCTCAATCGTGTGTTGTGCTGTAATAAGTTAACACGTGTTTGTGTCTCTCGTCACGGAAATGGAACTGTATAATATTGCGCGACGGTATGCCATTTCTTTTTGCGTTAAATTGGGTGAAAACGCGATGACAATTTACGGTAAGCTCAGAAGGCTTTTGGAGATGAGGTTATGTCAAGAGCTCAAGTTTTTCTTGGCATTAAATGTTTAGTGAAGGCAGAACGAATGTTGAAGATGAAGGCCGCAGTGGATGACGATCAACCTCACGGACGGATGTCAACTTGGCCAGGGTGTGTGAACTCGTACGATCTGATCGAAGACTATCCATGAAAATGATTGCAGAAGAACTGAACATCAATCGAGAAATGGTTCGTCTAATAATAATTGAAGATCTTGGTATGAGAAAGATTTGTGCAGAAATGGTCCCCCAAAAATCTCACACCAAAATAAAAAAGAAAATTAACGTCACTGTACAAAACTTGTGTGAATATGTCTATGGACACTGTTTAATTAACCGATATTAACTAAAACGTAGTTTTTTGTCGGAAAGAGTCGGATCACGGTACGTCTTTTGAAGTTCTACCTCCACATGGATAAGTCAGTTACTTAAGAAACTGTTTCCAGAAGTTTCTAAAATCAAGCATTGCCAGAATCTTGTATGATGGGTTTAGTTGTATTATTTCATGGACGCTGTCCGCCACAGCGCCTTTTATCTCATTTTGAGTGAAAGGTGACAGTGACAGTAGATAAATGTTAAGAGCATGAAGCATTGCTTCTGAACATGAAACCAAAACTTAAAACTTCAATCAAACGCTTTTACATCGGAACCAACATTCAATAAATGTAAATTTAAGTTAGAGAACCAAAAAAAATTCAAACTGAAGCAATCTAACAGTTTTCGATCGTATACCTGCTGTCAATCTTTGAAAATCGAAACTGATGCATTTACTAAATTATTTCTTTCGATAAGGACACAACCAATTTCCTTCCCATTCTTGACCAACTGCACCAGTGCTTTTCCTCTGCTTCCCGACCATTGAGCTACAAGATTTTCCCTTGCACAATGCTTCTGTCTTGTGCAACTGCGCAATTGCTGAAGAAAATCGCTTCGCCTTGCGTCGTCTACTTTTAAAAAACAACAGTCACTTCCGTAACACGCCGTGTCATTGTTCTTACGGCTAATGCAGTCAACAACTTCGCTGATTTACATAGTAAGCTCTTCATTTCTTTGTCGTCACGTCTGCACACTTGACTTGTTGGAGTGTTACCTGTATTAATTTCAATAGCGTTGCGGTTTCTGCAGTTACAATACTGTTCAACAATGGAAAACGTGTTTTTCGCCTTTCTGTGACAGCTTGTAACGAGATATTGCTCTCTTCTGATTATTTATTATCTTCTTTCTTCGTGCTATACGATGATAGAGACACGCACTGTCCAAATGTAGCTTCTAGTCTCATAGCTGATGTACTCGTAGATTTGGGTTAAGAGTCTAAGAGAATCCCGATGCTGGCTTTGGAACGTAAGTCCTTTAGTCTCACAGGAAAACGTTTTTGTTCTTGTTTCCATCTCCTTAGAGTCAGATTTGGGATCGATTCAGAAAACGTAGGGCGACACACCGCGTCTTTAAATACCAACAAAGAAGGACTACATACTGTAAATTATTCTTATAGCATGCAATGAGCGCATAGAAGCAAAAACTTTTATTCGCAGGTTTATTCCAGTTCATCTAAATTGTCCTTTCTTCCCAGGGGAATTACGCACACCATATGTCACTGTGCAGTTTTTGTAACATTCATTTTGTGAGTTAACCAATTGCGCTTATAACACTCAGAGCGACGTAAAAAAAATCGTGCAAGCAATTTTTAGCAGTGAACCATTCTTTCAGGGAAGACGGGCTCCTAAAATATTGGTTACTACCTTTTAGAAACATGGTCATCAGACTAGTTTAAACTAGACACGAATCAGACAAACTGTTTAGTGCACAAAAAATTGCATTTAGGGCGTAGTGTTTTTATCAAGCACTTCTAAAAATTAGGTTACAAAAAGAAATTATTTTACATATTTTGCTTTGTAACGGAAGGTGTTTATAAGCGGCTGTAACATATTCTAGGGTAAAAATAAGGTTTTAAATTGGCACTATAGAGATATTCCCAATGCTAATTTTTTTCCCAAAGTTCGTGAATTTAAGCCCTTTCCGAGCTAGGCGTCCAGCTTTGGTGCCCTTTTCATCTGTCAATAGTACCGATGGCATATCTTTGTAAGGTAGATGGTGAGTAAACTAGCCCGTGATCTACAAAATAACGAATTACAATTACAGGTGTCTTCCTTCGTACTTCAGCTAATTTTGACTTTTTAAAATATTTGTGACATTCTTTCGCTTACTGAATGAACTGGCTATCATTTGCGCTGTCTTTTGTACGTGCCTGACGTTCGCAACATATAGCTGTGAGATATTTTCCCTGTACAGACTCTAGTTTTCCAGATTCCTACTTCTAACATCTGCGGTTGGAAAGACACCATTCATCATTCCAGTTCGCACCGATGTAAATTATCTTTTGTAGGTATTTCTATGACTTGAATGATACTAGTCACGGCCTATTGTAATTTTAGCGCAGTCTGTAACCTCTATTTAGCGTCGGCTGCCAGTATTTAAACCGGGATGATATCTTCTCAAGATCTGGCTACGTTCTGTACGCTGGTGCCCAAAAAGCTCTGCAACAAGCTAGCTATAAATATGAAACAGGAACACTGGGATTCCTGAACATTCAAAGGTGAATTAAAAATGTATCTTATTAACTACTTCTACAAAATAATCATCTGAAGTCGTATGGCACTGCTGGCTGGAAGACCCCGAAGGGCATGTTCAGCCGCCTAATTGGAAAGATTTTACATTTGCATCGCGCACAGTGACACCTTCGCTTCGTGAAGTGTGAGTCTCGAGCCTAGCGCCCCTCTCCGACGGCCGGACTACTACGTCCTCACTTCATGAGACACTGCGAAGAGGTTTGAAGTTCAACCCAGTACGTTGACGCAAAGTCTGATAAACAGAAACTCTACGTCACCTCTCCCCTTTCCCTTTGCTGTAAAGGCAAAGATAAAGTTGCCAATAATGCGTGGCGTAGCTTGGCGATTACCCATTCAAGTACTGACCACGCCCGGCGTTGCTTAACTTTGGTGACACAGTAAGTACTTATTATGTATTTACATGTTTGACGTTGATACTACATCAGAATATATGATCTGAAGATGACAGTAGCCGAAAACGGTAATAGTGAAGTCTAAAAGTTGGTGTGATCAATAGGGACCTGTCAATGAAAGTGCCAAAATATGATCACGGACTCATATTCAGACTTTATGTCTTCAATTGATTAGACCTGCTGATCCGAATGGAAATGGTAATCTCAACGAGGCTAGACCGATGGCTATAAAAAATCTGGTTACGTATGGTGAAACCCGTTAGTAGCATGATAGGTAGCTATGTAAGACTTTGTTGTCAACACTGAAGTTGGAGCACAGTAATTCTCTACTAGGCGTGATCCTGTTGGGGACGGTATGCCCTTGCCGTCCTTCCTCCTTTGAAGTGACTTACCCAGCCAATTGCAGTTTAACATGAGCTAGGAACCATGATGCAACTTGGTATTTTGTACATAAAATGGTTCAAATGGCTCTGAACACTAGGGGACTTAACTGCTGAGGTCATCAATCCCCTAGAACTTAGAACTACTTAAACCTAACTAACCTAAGGACAGCACACACAGCCATTACCGAGGCAGGATTCGAACCTGCGACCGTAGCGGTCGCGCGGTTCCGGACTGAAGCGTCTAGAACCACTCGGCTACAGCGGCTGACGCAAATCAGGTTTGCTTTAAAAACACGCTATAATGGTCGCGAGTGATATAACCTCTGAGATTTGACATGGTGAATTGATGTTAGTGAAGAATGCCTTTAAGGCGACAAAGACGCCTTTATCAACAAAAAAATGGCTCTGAGCACTATGGGACTCAACTGCTGAGGTCATTAGTCCCCTAGAACTTAGAACTAGTTAAACCTAACTAACCTAAGGACATCACAAACATCCATGCCCGAGGCAGGATTCGAACCTGCGACCGTAGCGGTCTTGCGGTTCCAGACTGCAGCGCCTTTAACCGCACGGCCACTTCGGCCGGCGCCTTTATCAACATATCACTTAGTTTGAACATGGTAGTGTAATAGGGGTACGAGAAGCTGGATGTTCCTTCTGCGATACTGCAGAAAGCCTTGACAGGAATGTAGCCACTGTACATGGCAGCTATGGTCTAGAGAACGTACGGTCGCAAGAAGATCGTGCTCCCGACAGCCACGTAGTACTACCGAGAGGAAAGACCATCGTGTTCGGCGAGTGGCTCTGGCGCATCGTACTGCGTCTGCAGCAACAACTTTAGCAGCAGTTGGGGCGACAGTGACAAAACGAACTGTTACAGAAGGTTACTTCAAGTACAGCTCCGAGCCAGACGCCCTGTACCGTCCATTCCACCGACCAAAACCACGGCCATTTGCATCAGTGGTGTCAAATAAGAGCTCATTGAAGGACGGGACTGAGGTCTGTTCTGTTTTCTGATGAAAGCTTGTTCTGCCTTAGTGTCAGTGATTGCTGTGTGTTGGTTAGGAGGCCAACTGGGGGCCTGCAATCAACTGTCTGCTTGCTCGACACACTGGACCTACGCCTGGAGTTTTGATCTGGGGTGCGATTTCGTGTGAGGGCAGGACCATCTTTCGTGGTTATCTCACGCACCCCGACCGCAAATTTGTACGTCAGTCTGGTAATTCGACCTGTTGTGCCTCCATTCACGAACAGCATTCCAGAGTGTATTTTCCAACAGGATAACGCTCGTCCACATACCGCTGCTGTAATCCAACGTGTTCTACGTAGTGTTGACATGTTGCCTTGGCCTTCTGGTTCACTAGAACTGTCTCCAATCAAGCAACATATGAGACATCATCGGACGACAATTCCAGCATCATCCAAAAACAGTATTAGCCGTCCCTGTATTGACCGAACATTACAACAGGCATGGAACTCCATTCCACAGCCTGACATCCGGCACCTGTACAACACAATGTATGCAGATCTGCATGCTTTCGTTCAACATTCTGTCTGTTACATTAGTTATTAATGTACCAGTATTTCCTATTTGTAATGGCTTATTAGCACTTACATTAATGTGTGGTTTTCCAGTGTTAATCACTTAAATATGTTGAAACTTCCTGGCAGATTAAAACTGTGTGCCGGACCGAGACTCGAACTCGGGACCTTTGCCTTTCACGGGCAAGTGCTCTACCAACTGAGCTACCCAAGCACGCCTCACGCCCCGTCCTCGCAGCTTTACTTCCGCCAGTACCTCGCCTCCTACCTTCCAAACTTTACAGAAGCTCTCCTGCGAAACCTTGCAGAACTAGCACTTCTGAAAGAAAGGATATTGCGGAGACATGGCTTAGCCACAGCCTAGGGGATGTTTCCAGAATGAGATTTTCACTCTGCAGCGGAGTGTTCGCTGATATGAAACTTCCTGGCAGATTAAATCTGTGTGCTGGACCGAGACTCGAACTCGGACCATTGCCTTTCGCGGGCAAGTGCTCTACCAACTGAGCTACCCAAGCACGACTCACGTGCCGTCCTCACAGCTTTACTTCCGCCAGTACCCCGCCTCCTACCTTCCAAACTTCACAGAAGCTCTTCTGTTACCTAGATAAATGTATTCTCAAAATTTCATTACTCTATATGTATAATTTTTGGCGTTACTGTATTTTTCCCGTCATTGTATTATACAAAGTAAAAACCCCTTATACATAAAAACAATCGTGTACATACATTAACGTTTTATTTACGTTTCGGCAGGACGATGAAGCCATCAGTTGTCATTGAGTTAGTTTATTGTAATTTTCCTACAGTGAAATTTTAGAGATAAGACCAGCTGTGTAACGCTTTCTTAAATGCGTGTATAATAGGAATAATCATCATATGTTTGTACATCCAGAGATAGAGTGTTTAACTGATACTTATTTGTAGCGCATTTAGTCAGCCAATGCCCGAAGGGGTAATGTCACACACAGTGACTAGACATATCACACAACCACACCCCATTATATGTTTATTTGTTACTGCAGTTATACGGTTGGAAATATGCTAACAAACGAAGAAACGCAAACAGAGAAAAGCAACTCTCCACAATTTCGACGGTTGCGCCACACGAAGAGGCGTTGACAACTAGACAGAAGACCAAAGAAAGTGTGACGGGTCGGAAGGCAAGTAAAAATTACGAAGAAGAAAGCAGGTCCTGGTAAGACAAAACGTACAAATTGTAAGAGGAAATGAATCTTGACCATCTGAATCGAATCAGGAGTAGACTTCAACAACTTGCGTAACAACGATGAGCTAAATGATGTGGATGCTGATTCGAAACAATAAGTTTGTTTAGTGTATGATGAATTTGAAAAAGACGGAGAAGATTGGTACAGATGCATATTCCCCTCATATTGGAGCCGTTTAGAATACTGAGATGGGACAGAACACACAATGATTTATTTGAATAGATCTACGTTGACGCAAACAGCGAATTTTTCAAGTTTTGCCTGATTTTATTCAGGAATCGACGTAATGCTTTATTTCTGCAGTTTATATTGATATGTTTTATTTTTAAATAAGTTTAATCTGAATCAGTTAGCACGCTAAAATCAAATTAATTTGTAAAAGGAACTACACAAAGCATAAATTAAACCTCTTACAATGCGTTATTTAACCTCACTTACTGGGTCATTTTTCGCACCACGTTCGGGTAAAATTAGGCATTTAAAAATTAAGATAGGTATGGTGTAGTATACCGTATTAGCATTGAATTGTGGACACATGGATGAAGGTTTAGGAACAAATTTCAAGATTTTAAGAACACAACGTTCTGGTTAATAATAAAATTCCCTTAGATGCACCAAATTCTGCGACCTTTCCCTATCAGCTGATGGGGTGAAGTATGGGACAGTTGCTGATGAAGACACGACATGTGCCACACTTGTTATTTGTCTAGCTATTAGCGTGTCTGTCTGACTTTATGTTGGCAACACTGATATAATCCGTGTTAATTTTCAAAATGGTTCAAATGGCTCTGAGCACTATGGGACTTAACATCTATGGTCATCAGTCCCCTAGAACTTAGAACTACTTAAACCTAACTAACCTAAGGACAGCACACAACACCCAGCCATCACGTGTTAATTTTCACCCAGTGCTTTCGTTAACGCGTTTTTTTTATAGATGTGACAAAGAAACAAATGTATTACACTAGGTTACAGATTTATTTTACTATTGTCCAAACTAATGACAACAATCCCAAAACCAGACCAGAAGTTGTGGACCTGGTTCGAGAAGAGATAACGTGAATATGCTTTGTCGATTTGTCTAGCCCTATTTACATTCATGGGTGCTCGGAAAACTTGATATTAAACAATAAACATAAGGGGGCTCACAAGTTGTACTTGTTAACCAAGAACAGCCACGTGTGTGGCTTTTGGTTCGGTCTAGCTAAGTAGAGACTGCTGCTAATAGACTGCTAGAAGGTCACTGAGTCACGTCTCGACGACAGGCGTTATTCTGTGATGCAAGAGAACACTGTCTGCGGTCATTAGCATCCCACTACGGCAGTACTTTCAACTGTAATCTAATTATAATTTCGAATCTTTGCTTTTCATACAGTAATACGAATTTCGAACAGATCACATGCCAGTCCTAAAAGCAACGAGTATTTGCTACTTTTTCACACATTAACTCTTTTTCGCCGCGCGGGATTAGCCGAGCGGTCTTGGGCGCTGCAGTCATGGACTGTGCGGCTGGTCCCGGCGGAGGTTCGAGTCCTCCCTCGGGCACGGGGTGTCCTTAGGATAATTTAGGTTAAGTAGTGTGTAAGCTTAGGGACTGATGACTTTAGCAGTTAAGTCCCATAAGATTTCACACACATTTTAACATTTTTTGAACTCTTTTTCACGTAAACGTTTCTTAAGTGACAGAGAGCTGCTTCACAAAAAATTGTTGTGATAGGTTTTTGTAAACAACAGAATTAAGGGCATTAAGAAAGGATACGAGAGCACACACAGAACAACATTTTCTATTCGTTTTCTGTGTTCAAATGATTGACACATGTACGACATATTCATTCACTTTTATATCATTTTAATCTCTTGCTTTGATCGCACCGAATGTCGCCATGCAGCACACCACCAGAATACGTACCGATAACGCCGTGTATCATCTTAGAAACACAAGTGTAGCCATATGAAGATGGAAAAAGCTGTTCCTAAATATTTATTAACTATTTGTGTTGGCGCTTATTTATCGCAATGGGATGGTACAGCCACTGTGAAAGGATGTTATCTGTATAAATATTGAGCTACACAATTAACAAGCTGAAGAGATGACGAATACTGGTGTGAGTCAGTATCGGAGAGGTTAGTTCTTTAATATCCTCTGTTGGCACTTTTGTTTTCGTGTATTGGCATTTCCAGTATAGAACAGTTATATAAGGACAGCCCTTTTCCTCCTGTGTTTCTTATAGTTCTTCGCTATATATAATACGAGAAAGCTAAGGGCAATATCGATTATACCATTAAATAATCTCAGAGACGTGACAACGTTCTCTAGCGTGAAGCAGTGCTTGCTGTTTCTTCGCAGCAAGCGATGACAGAGAATGCGTTTGAATAATAATGGCGACAGGTTGTCTTTATTGCGGTGAAATTATTTGGTGACCAAAAGAAGAGAGGAAAGAGTCATGTTGAAAATGTGATCGGCTGTGCATCCATGATACTACACGGTTATGAGGTAAAGCTGTCATCAGACCGGATACTGATGTAAACATCGCAGTTGAAGGCATGGTTCTATTGAAGGTGGTGTGGTCTTGGCTTCCTTTGAACTTTGAACTGATTACACAGCCAGTTACGGGTGGACCTACAGATTAACGGGGGCTCCGAACCGACGTGTATATTTGCCTTTTTTTTACATAAAAAACATTGTGAGACGTTAAAGTAGCGATAAATGGCATAAAACGAATTCCTGAGGTGGTTCGAGGACTGAACATTGAACTTTTGGAACTGTGGTATAATACACACTGAGCAAAATTTCTGCAAGAAAACTTTTGTAAAATAAGTATAGGTGCAGAGCGACATGTCATTTTCTTGTCCAGACGAAGGAAACAACCTGGCATTAGTTAGTTCCATGTTAACGGTAAACCTCATGGTGATGAATGGTTCAGCAGTACAATTCCTTTTTCTTATTCTCTTAAAAGTGTGGATATAATTGAAGTGCAGCTACTCAAACAGTTCCAGAGTGGGCTGTAAGTATAATATGACAGCGAAACTTGGTAGATTAATGAATTAATGCGAAATCGGTGGAAAAATTTAATTTCAATTTCGGCCACTAGGCGCAAATCTAGCGCTGTGAATGCAAGAAAGACGTATAGAGATTTTTCCATAAGTAATGGATTATTCAAACGTAGGATTTATATAGCCAACCGGTTGCAGATAACTGTTTGGTACATTTGAGCTAGGTTTCCACCCTACTAAGGGTGTCTTCATCAGAATGAAATTTTGATTTACCGTAAAATTACGGTGCGAGAAAGCAATGGTTAGTATTTAGAGCAGCTACGGTCAAGTCAGAAATAAAATAAAATACGTTTCAGCGTTGTCACGTATGCCTAGCTAGGTAAATTGTACCAAACGGTTATCTGCCACCGATTGACTGTATAATTTTTGTGTTTAAAAATTGTATACAGTTGCTGAGAAACAGCCATGTTTAAAACTGTGTAGTGGATTAGGAAAGGTATGTGAGCAGAAAAGGACAAACAAGTGAGAAAGGTTTAATGTTGACTTTATTGGTAACCGCCGCTTACAAAGTTTAATATGAGCACCAGCGACGTCGACGTGATACTGTACAGCGTCGGATCTGCACATGGCGGCCAAAATTCGAACTAAATTTTTCCAGTGTAAATCGGTTCGGCATTAACGCATTTGCATATCTACCAAGTTTCGCTGTCATACGATAACTGTCCGCAGGTCGTGGTCGTGCGGTAGCGTTCTCGCTTCCCACGCCCGGGTTCCCGGGTTCGATTCCCGGCGGGGTCAGGGATTTTCTCTGCCTCGTGATGACTGGGTGTGGTGTGATGTCCTTAGGTTAGTTAGGTTTAAGTAGTTATAAGTTCTAGGGGACTGATGACCATAGTTGTTAAATCCCATAGTGCTCAGAGCCATTTGAACCATCATACAATAACTACAGCCTACACTGTACCTCCTTGAGTAGCTGCACTTTAATTTTAATAAACTATTAAATGATGATGGTCGAAGAAGAGAGGATATAAAATGTAGACTGGCAATGGCAAGGAAAGCGTTTCTGAAGAAGAGAAATTTGTTAACATCGAGTATAGATTGAAGTGTCAGGAAGTCGTTTCTGAAAGTATTTGTATGGAATGTAGCCATGTATGGAAGTGAAACATGGACGATAAATAGTTTGGACAAGAAGAGAATAGAAGCTTTCGAAATGTGGTGCTACAGAAGAATGCTGAAGATTAGATGGGTAGATCACATAACTAATGAGGAGGTATTGAATAGGATTGGGGAGAAGAGAAGTTTGTGGCACAACTTGATTAGAAGAAGGGATCGGTTGGTAGGACATGTTCTGAGGCATCAACGGATCACATATTTATCATTGGAGGGCAGCGTGGAGGGTAAAAATCGTAGAGGGAGACCAAGAGATGAAAACACTAAGCAGATCCAGAAGGATGTAGGTTGCAGTTAATACTGGGAGATGAAGAAGCTTGCACAGGATAGAGTAGCATGGAGAGCTGCATCAAACCAGTCTCAGGACTGAAGACCACAATAACATCAATTAAATATATTGACCTTTCAAAGATTTGTAATTAACTAATTTAGTCTATTCAAGAATTACTCCGTGTTACAGAAGGATTTGTTAAGGGGAAATAATTTAGATCTGCATTTAGAAAACTTCTGCTGTCTGATATTTTATGTCAGTGGGCAAGCAATCAAACGGTTTATAACTGACTTTCTGTGCGAAAGTTAAATTCACTAGAGGGAAATGCACATCATCTTTCTTTCTAATATTGTGTCGGTGAATACCTCTATTACTCTCAAATTCCAACAGATTGTTACGACTTACGAGTGAGTAAGTGTACTGTGGGGCTATGGTTAACATTTCCAATTGTTTAAACAGTTGGGCGCCTCGTACTTTCTTTGGTGCATACAATTATTTTTGCATAAGAGAGGTGTGACCCAGAATATTATCCTACAGGACATCAGTGAACAAATATTTGCAAAGCATGTTAACTTACTGATTTCTATGTCCTGAAAAGTCGACAATTATTCTTATGCCAAAAATATCTGAACCTAAGCAGGCCGTTTATACGGTTTTTGCAATTTAAGTTTTCATTAGTATGAACACCCTAGAGGTTATAGCTCTCTAACCTGTTTATTAGTTTTTTTAATGAATAATATCCATAGTACGTGGAGTATTTTCAACTAGACATAACTGTATTCTGTAGTCTACAAACGATCTGTATAAATGCGCTACGCTGCTGCCCTCTCAAAACAGCCAGCATTACAAGAATAATGCAATGTCTGCCGTACACTCTAAGAAAAGTAATGGTACTATGTAAACATTTTATTTCGCCATTGAAATGAAATGATGTATGGCATCGTTGGCCGGGAGGCCCCGATTCGGGGAAGTTCGGCCACCAAGTGCATGTCTTATTTCATTCGACGCTACATTGGGCGACTTGCGATCCGGTGATGAGGATGAAATGATGATGTGGACAACACAACATCCAGTCCCCGAGCGGAGAAAATCTCCAACCCTGCAGGGAATCGAACGCGGGCCCCGCTTGCATGGGAGGCGAGCACGTTACCACCCAGCTAAGCAGGCGGACACACGTCGCCACTGTAATGCCATTTTAAGAGGTGCGGAATTAGACGAGTGCTCATGTTCACTGGGAGGACGGAATGGCCAGTCTGGACTTTCAAAGCAAACAGAAGCATAAGAGTTTGGCATTGGTCTACCAGTATAAAATGTGTTTTCACGCATGGCACGATGAATCATGAATAAGCATGTGTTAAAGAATGTGCCAGCATAAAAAATATCTTATGGGCTAAGAACTGAGAACTTTCAATGGGCAACTGGTATCTCGACAAAAATTCTTAGAATTAATGTTTTAGGGTATTTTGTAGTTATATTATCACTATAATACCATACTCTTACATAACGTTAATTCGTTTCATTATATTGCACTTACATTAAATTAAATGTACATCTTTGACTTCTTTCCATACGAGAGAGAGACAGCTCTCTGGGATATCCATAGAATGCGACAGGTGTAGTTGTAAAGTAATTGTAATCATTACGACAGAACCGAGCGAGGTGGCGCAGTGGTTAGCACACTGGACTTGCATTCGGGAGGACGACGGTTCAATACCGCGTCCGGCCATCCTGATTTAGGTTTTCCGTGATTTCCCTAAATCACTCCAGGCAAATGCCGGGATGGTTCCTCTGAAAGGTCACGGCCGACTTCCTTCCCCGTTCTTCCCTGATCCGACGAGACCGATGACCTCGCAGTTTGGTCTCTTCCCACAAACAACCCAACCCAACGTTACGACGGTATGTAATATTGTCACAGAAGAAGCTTACTATCACGGAGGCCGCAGTTTGCCGGCACGGTAGCTCGGCGAGTTCGGACAGAGGGTTAGATGACCTCTGTAATAAAAAAACTGAGTTGATCGATCAACAATGAACTTAAACTGGTGTCTGACGACGTCCGCCCCGAGCGGATGCAAGGAACAAAATGAACTTTCTGAAAAATAAAAAAAATAAAAAAACGTGTTCGGTCAGAGGGTTAGCTGCCCTCTGTATTAAGAAAACTGCGTTAACTGATCAACAACGAACTTAAACGGATGTCTTACGACGTCCGGCCCGAGCAGATGCAACGAACAAAAGGGAACAAAATGAAATTTAAAAAAAAAATGTGATGTAGTGGTAATGATACTAGACTGTTGAATGGAGGGTCGTGAGTTCAAAACTCACCTGAACTGTAAAATTTTAATTTCTATATTCGGTTCGAGTACATTCTAGAAGTATCCACAAACGTCAGGAATCATTGTACTGGAATTGTCTGTAACTATATATATACTGTATGTATTCTGGCCGCAGGCAGTTCGCTCCGCGCTCTTGTATGTGCAAGTGCTGAATAAACCTTCGTTAAGTGAAGTTAGTGTTCATCATTCATCTAGTTACACCTTATTCTACGTGACAATATTAGTCAAACAATTGTGCTACCCAGCGTTTAACTGTTTTTCCTTCAGCTGTGCGTTCAATACACAAATTTTAGCAAGAAAATTTTAATAACGCTCTCCGACAGCCAGTGCATCTCAACAATTGAAATCCTGTAGCGCTAAATTTAAATTTCGATAATACCACGACTTTCCCTTACAAGATTTCGTTAAAAAGGAGGTAAATCGTACTGCTGTGACAACTGTAGGTGAAAAGTAAGAAATCATTGTAGGTGATTACTGGATGCGAGCAATGAAATTTAAGCTACCGTTAAATCAGAAGTCTTGCACCTAAATGAGAATTCTCCATTATCACTCGCGGCCGAATTGAGAAGAAGGCATTTCCACGGTCACAGCTGACGGGCATGTTAATATAGCCACAACAAGTAGTTGCGCCGATACAGCCAGCATGATGTCAGGAGTAGTACACAGGATGAAGAACGTTCTAATTTTTTTTTTTTTTACTTGTAATAGCAACTTGTGTGACATTTTACCTGAGTGCCAACTAACACCGCTCCATTTGTAACAAATATCGGAGCACACCCTACTTACAAACCTGTTTATCTCTTTCTCAGGCTAAATGCAACTCCAACCGCGACCAGAGTTTCCTTTGTCCGATGGTAAAGCTGACATTTCAGCCACCATAAACAATGGTTGAAGTAAACTGTACTGTCTAGCAAAATTTGTGCATGGATGCATTGTGGTGTGTTATGGGTCAGTTTGAGGTGCAGTATACACAGGGCTCTCCGCAATCGACAATATTACGAGTTATACGACATTATCACTAAATCTATCTATTTTTTACACTAATTACAAGGGTGAGTCAAATGAAAACCTTAAATTTGTAATAAGAACTAGAAATTTCGCGCCATTATCCTGTAAGTTGGTAAGCGTGCTACAAACAGCGTGCAGAATAGCTTGTAGGTGGCAGCATAGTCCGGCTGCACACATACCGTCGCAGTATCAGTGTAAAGATGGCCGCCTCACTTGCGACTTGCACCAGGGAAGAACAGCGTTCTGTTACTCGGTTTTTGCGTAGTGAAGGTGTGAAACCAATTGAAATTCATCGACGAATGAAGGTTCAGTACGGCGATGCATGTTTGTCACAGCAGCAAGTCTACGAATGGAGTAGGAAGTTCGCAAAAGGTGTGATTTCATGGCCGGCCGCAGTGGCCGAGCGGGTCTAGGCGCTTTAGTCTGGAACCGCGCGACCGCTATGGTCGCAGGTTCGAATCCTGCCTCGGACATAGATGTGTGTGAAGTCCTTAGGTTAGTTAAGTTTAAGTAGTTCTAAGTTCTAGGGGACTGATGCCCTCAGATGTTAAGTCCCATAGTACTGAGAGCCATTTGAACCACTTGTGACTTCAGTGGAAGATGCTCCTCGTCCAGGTCAGGCACAACGAGTTGTGACTCCACAGAACATTGCAGCAGTTGAAGCCATAGTGAAGGAAAACTGCCGAGTGACACTGAATGACATTACAGCATGTTTACAGATTAGTCATGGGTCAGCGCACCACATTGTGCATGATGTGCTCCAGTTTCACAAAGTGTCTTTAAGATGGGTGCCACAGCAGCTGACTCCTGAAATGAAAGAACGACGTGTTGATGCTTGTGAAGAACTTCGTCGGCGCTTTGAACGAGAAGATGATGGCTTCCTTGCAAAAACTGTTACTAGGGACGAAACCTGGGTTCACTTCCACCAACCGGAAACGAAGAGAGCGAGCAAGGAATGGCGCCATTCCTCATCACCAAAACCAAAGAAGTTTCGAACAGAACCATCAGCAGGGAAGGTTATGCTGACACTCTTTTGGGACGAAAAAGGCGTCATTTTGGAGCATTACATGCCTAGAGGTACCACTGTCACCAGTGCATCATACACATATCTCCTAAAAAATCATCTGCGGCCTGCAATCAAATCAAAGCGACGTGGGTTGCTGTCAGCAGGTGTCCTTTTGCAACATGACAATGCAAGGCCCCACACTGCCCGTACAACAGTTGCAACTATCACAGACCTGCATTTTGAGTGTCTTCCTCATCCACCATACTCACCAGACCTTGCCCCAAGTGATTTCCATATGTTTGGACCACTCAGAGACGCAGTGGGAGGAAAGAAGTTCCGTTCTGATGAAGAGGTATGCCACGCGGTGCATGAGTGGTCGCGCGGACTACCAAAAGAATTTTTTGCTAAAGGAATGTATGCACTTTGTAAGCGCTGGAGGATTTGCATTGAGCGTGGGGGAGATTATGTTGAAAAGTGATACAGCTTTGTACCACTTCTGTACAATAAATAATAGTTAAAAAATATTTAAGGTTTTCATTTGACTCACCCTCGTAGCAGCTTGTACAGTCTTCTTCTGAAAAGTATATCACGAAAAACAATGTTGCTCTCACCGCGAGGTACCCACTTCGCTCGGCTTATCTATGCATGCTGCCCCCAATCCGTCAACAGTCTCTCTAAATCTATTCAAAACAGAAAAAAAGAAAGAAAATTACGAGTGCGATCACTGCTCGGCATTATAAAACTCATAGGGCTTGACTGTGGAAATGCTGGTACAATTACTTTTTCACCTCAAGCGTTTCAGTAGCACTTTACCGACGATAGATATCAGTTTAGTATAAATTCAGCATCTATCACACTCACAGGTATTTGCTGTATCCTTCTCGGTCTGCTGGGTTGTCACTTACGCCTCACGCGTCTCCACTGTCAGTGACGTGGCAGGCTGGGAGCTGTTGCCTGTGGCTTGGGCGTGCGTCCACCGTATTGATCTACTGTATTTATAAACGCTTCCTCGTACTAAGGTTGGAACTACATTACTTTTACACTCTTATGGAGGGTGTGCGTTGCTTTCAATCACTTACTTCTTTCACTACCACATATTTCCTGTTACGGCTTCTGCCTCTTGCTGACGGTGTTGGTCTTCCAATATTTTCCACGGTCACTCAATGGCCATCTATGGCTATATAAACAAAGTATCCTCCGGCATTGTTAAAAGTTGATCTTTATTCCAAATAATAAACACTTACATGTTTGCAAAGTCGAAACAAGAATGCAAGGGAGCTTCTAGCTGCTCCGTGTAGCGTTTCATTGTACTATCCATGTTCCTGTTTTCTACGGCCAAATGATGCCTGTTGCTGGATCAGCTGTGAATGGTAACGTGACTATGTTCTGAATATGTGGCACTGATATAACATTGTGTAGGCAAAATCTTATGTATTTGACACCCGGGGAAAAATACAACAATTTTAAGTTGGTTATCGCTGATCTTTGGCAGCAACATTATACTGTCGTTTTGTCAGCTCTGCTTCAGCTATAATCTGTGAATGCATGTACCACATAAAAAATCGGTCTTTTGTACTCCTGTTTCATTCTGTCGTAAAAGTACAGTCAGTCTTGCATGTCTGGCCGTTCAAATTTAGCTACTCGTCTATTCTGGAACCTAGTTGACCAGATAACTTTTGGTATTTTCTTTCGCATTCCTTAATTCTATCGCTGTTAAGTTCCACAGTTGCGACTACCATATACTGTTCGTAGTACCTGAGAAATACTTTGATCACAGTCTATTTGTGAAGCACGACCATAAAACACTTTAATTGTTTTCCATTCGTTTTTTACTCCCTCAGAAATATAATCGAGTCCCACACGCCACTGTGTGACGCATCCTAACGTCTCACTTTATACACTGTTTTATAATGTTCCGTATCTTGGAACCTTAAAAGACAAAAATAGTATGACTTTTCAAACCAGATACGTTAATGCGTGTGATACTATATCTCTACATGAAACGCAGGAATTAAAATAACAAACGTGTAAGAATGCATTGTAAATGTGAATAATTTAGTCTGTCATTTGTCTATCAAGAATATCCACTAAACCTCTTTCTGTAAATTCCATATTTATCGAATATAGGTACCTCGAGACATCTGCGTTCACCAGTACTGCATGTCTACACTGTGTAAAGGATGAAATTACTTGTTAGTGAAGCGATTATTTCGGATTTTGTTTGCTGCGCCTTAATAAAGAAATAGGAGTCCGTATATCTATGCCAGTACTGAGAACATGTGGAGGTTGTGTTACTTTTAAATACACTATGTGAACAAAAGTATCCGGACACCCCAAGACCACACGTTTTTCATCTTAGCTGCATTGTACTACCATCTCCTGCCACGTACTCCATATCACCGACCTCAGTTGTCATCAGACATCGTGAGAGAGCAGAATGGGGCGCTCCGTGGAGCTCACGGACTTCGAACGTGGTCGGGTGACTGGGTGTCACTTGTGTCATACGTCAGTACGCGAGATTTCAACACTCCTAAACATCCCTAGGTTCATCCCCCAAGAAACCTTCCAGCACCTGAATAAACGTATGCTTGCGAGAGTGGAAGCTGTCATCGAGGGTAAGGGTGGGCTAACACCATACTAAATTCCAGTATTACGGTTGGAGGGCGCCACAAACTTGTAAGTCATTTTCAGCCAGGTGTCCCGATACTTTTGATCACACAGCGTAAATTCTACCATGATATGCATTTACGTCAGTTATAGACTCACGTAGAATTGCAAGGATAATGGAGCAGGATTTGACTAACCCGGCATGTTTCACACATCACTGTAACTGACGCTGACAAAAGTCGTTACGTACGAAATATGGTATCAAGGAAAGGTACTACACATTAGTTAAACGTACCTCACATGATGCGATTATATATATTTTTTCTGTCAATTATTATTAGTTCAGAACCACAAATAATGTCATTGACAATCGTTATAGGACACTCGGCCACAAAGAATGTATGACATTACGTTACAATTTGTTGTACAGTGGATGTCTGCAACACGAAGCAGAATTAATATCGATTTCTTTAATACATTGGTTTATAATGAGTCTCCTACTCAAGCTCAACTAGAATTCCCCCCAGAATGTTCTCCCATTTAGTTCAGGGAGTCAGCCCCCTCATTCACTGTACAGAAAACGCCATGCTAACTTTCTTAAATCATTGTTATAACATCTCTGGATGTGTTCTACCGTGCAGCTTGGTTCAAATGGCTCTGAGCACTGTGGGACTTAACATCTGAGGTCATCAGTCCCCTAGAACTAAGAACTACTTAAATCTAACTATCCTAAGGACATCACACACATCTATGCCCGATGCATGATGCGAACCTGCGATCGTAGCGGTCGCACGGTTCCAGACTGAAGCGCCTAGAACCGCTCGGCCACATCTACCGTGTAGCATAAGCTTAAATAACATATGAAGGAAGCGAGAGGTTGTTAACAAAGTCACAGCTTCTCTATCCTCAATTCAACCATATTTCTAGATAGTTATGAAATAAAGTTCAGTGGGATATGGGGATCACAGCTTCTGTATCTTCAATTCAAACATATACGCAGTTACATATGAAATAAATTGTACTGGAATGCGGGAACAGTAAAGTGAAAAGTCCCAGTGTTCGTTTCAGCAGTTGTCTCTCCACTGCAAGAGAGAACTTGGTAACCAAAGATCAGAATTTATAAAGAGTTTAACGCGACAGAGAGCAACACAATGATGTAATCATAATCCAAGACAACACGATTGAAATTCTTCTTTGAAATGCACTGACAGGACAATTAAATCTATCCTAACAGTGGCCGGTTATGATGTTGTAACTCCGCATAAATGTCAGACGTCTACAGCAACGGACCAGTCCCACACATTATGGTTATAGTGTAGTTTAAAATATGCATGACGAAACGCAGCAACAGATTTTAGAATGGACACAGTCTCCCCCACAAAAACGTTTATATTTATCGTAGCTGTTTTCGGTCAGTTTTTGACCATCCTCTGACCCTCATACCAGTCAAAAACTGATCTAAACCGGTTACCATATAAATAAATGCTTTTGCAGTCGAGACTGTTTGTGTCAGTTTTTTAAGTACTTCTAGCTAGACCGCTGTTTCTCCACGGGAAATGTTCTCAAAAATTACTAGGAACAGATTTATAAATTTTTTTGTTGTAGTACAGTGTAATTTAGAATGAGGATCGTACGGAGTATTCTCTATTATGTATGCGAAAGTCCGTTAAGTCCATGAAGAATGCTACGGAAAACGTGACAAATGATGATACGAATGATCTACATCTATATCCACATGCTTATCGGTAAGCCATGTTATGGGGCATGAGGGAGACTATTAGTCATTTCCTCTCGTGTTCCACCTACAGTTAAACCAAAGGAAAAACGACTGTCTCTAAGCATCCGTATGAGCCCTAATTTTTCTTTTCTTGGTGGTCCTTACGCGAAAGTTACATTCGTGGCTGTAGATCGTTCTGCTGTCAGTTTCAAATGCCGATTCTTTAAATTTTCTCAACAGTGTTCCTCGTCTTGCCTCGAGGCATTGCCATTGGAGTTCATGAAGCATCCCTCTAATCCTCGCGTGTTGATCGAACCTACCGGTAACAAATGTAGCAGCCCGCCTCTGGTTTGCTTCAATGTCTTCCTTTAGTTAGACCTGGTGGGGATCCCAAACACTCGAGCAGTTCTCATGAATGGGTTGTTCTAGTGTTCTTTATGCGGTCTCCTTTACAGATGAGGTACACTTCCCTGAATTCTCCCAATACACCGAAGATTACCATTCACTTACATAAGTACGGTCCTTACGAACTCTTTCCATTTCATAACGCTTTGAAACGTTAGGCCTAGATATTTAATCGGCGAGACTGTGCCACGCAGCACACTACCAATGCTGTATTCGAACATTACGGGATTGTATTTTTTTTTTTTTTTTTTTTAAAA
The DNA here is from genome assembly GCF_021461395.2 of Schistocerca americana. Classification (NCBI taxonomy): domain Eukaryota; kingdom Metazoa; phylum Arthropoda; class Insecta; order Orthoptera; family Acrididae; genus Schistocerca; species Schistocerca americana. The sequence goes on from NC_060126.1 coordinate 254,979,708, forward strand.
AAAAAGAATGATTCAAATGGTTCTAAGCACTATGGGACTTAACATCTGAGGTTATAAGTTCCCTAGACTTAGAACTACTTAAACCTAACTAACCCAAGGACATCACACACATCCATACCTAAGGCAGGATTCGAACCTGCGATCGTAGCAGCAGCGCGGTTTCAGGCTGAAGCGCCTAGAACCGCTCGCTCGGCCACAGCGGCTAGCAATTGTTTTTCCTACTCATCTGGATTAACTTACATTTTACTACATTTAGAGCTAGCTGCCATTCATCACACGGTGTAGAGACTTTGTATAAGTCATCTTGTATCCTCCTACAGTAATTCGACGACGGCATCTTCCCGCACAGCAGAACGTCATCATCAAACAGCCGTAAGTTACTGCTCAATCTGTCCGTCAGATCATTTATGTATATAGATGACAGCAGTGATCCTATGACATTTCCTTGGGGCACTCTTGACGATACCCATGTCTGAGATGCACACTCGCGCGTCGAGGACAACATGCTAGGTTCTGTTGCTTAAGAAGTCTTCGAGCCGCTCACCTATGTGGGAACCTACTCCGTGATCGTACCTTGGTTAACATCCTACAATGGGCCAACGTATCAAACTCTTTTAGGAGATCAAGGAATGTGGAAGATGTCCAGAACTCTGCTCCAAACTCTGCTGTCTGTGATTTTGCAGGTTCATCTTTTACCATTCTTATATACAGGAGTCACCTGCTGTTTTTTTCCAGTCGTTTGGGTCTCCCCGCTTTGTGATAGATGCAAGCTAAGTAAGGAGGCAGTGCGGTAGATTACTCTTTGTAAAACGGATCTGGGATTCCACGCGGACCTGGCGACTTTTATGTTTTTAGCTCTTTCAGATGCTTCCCTACGCTGGTATGAGACAGCGCGCTATTATTGCCAGACGACAGCTGGTGGGATCAGCTGGCGGCGCTCGGATGCTCAGGTGCGAGGCCACTTTCCGGACCGGTTCGGCGGGATCTACAGAGGCGCACGTGACACGCATCCAGGGGAGGTACCCGACCTAGCCGCTGCAGCGGCGAGCGGCCGAAGGGGTAAATACGACGAGTAATTGTAATGTTTTGAGTATCACCTCTTGTTCGTTCTCAGGTGCATGTCCTTGGTACCTCTACACATCGAAATCACCGCGCCACAGTACGGTAGCACGCCGCTAGAGGATCCAAAACAAAATCGAACAGTCCGTTGATGGAGTCTGCAGCGGTAATTTGTTTCCTGCATTTAGAGCGGAGAAAAGGAGCGACAATTCATGCTAAGTTGATGTAAATGTATAGCAACAATGCACTATCGTATGACAGAGTCATTATGCGCGGTAGACACTTCCAGGGTGGTCAAAGAAATATTAATGATGAAGAACGAAGAGGCAGACCATCTCTCGGTGAAGAGATATAATATTTCGTGAGTCTCACTGCCCTTTTTTTAACTTAATTTGTGCTTGATTTTATTCTGAGAAGCTCAGCAATGTGTGTAAATACCGTAAATGTAAATTTGATTCAAAAAGTACTTGAAATGAAGTGAAGCGTAGCTGGACAGCAAGAATGTCCTTAGCGCGCCATCCCCGCAACGATAGTAGTTGTGAATCTTTGAGTATGGACTCAAAGAAAAAAAAATTGATTTATTAAAAAAAAGGGGACTGTTACTCTGTATCTTGCGGAAAGAGGAAGTGTTGCTAGACCGTCGCTCAGACCGTATTGTTACATTTAACAAAAATTGCTATTTTATTGATAAAACCGAGTAAAGTATGCGTAAGAGTTGCCAAACATTTATGTATACAAATTTATTGGAGGTGAAGAATAGAAACATCTTCTATTTGCAAAAGGAAGTGAACTTCATTGTCGACTCCGGCTATCAATCGACAGAATTGTAAGTGTACAAAGTTCGCTAAAATACAGGAAAGGAAATGCATTCTCTATAGTTTTCATTCAATACGTAACAACCTCTCATTATTTTTGGATTATGTTCTTGTATAATAGTATGGTGCCAAACTCCACTGACCAATTCTGATGCATCAGGACGTGTAGTTTGAAGGAAGTTTGTGTGCCAAGCAATCTCCTTTTCTCACGAAAAGCAGACTGCTGTTTGTGACGTAATAAATAAAACTTTATGGCCACTTCACGCAGGCACGAGTGCACTTGAGCTGAACACGGCTTTAAGAAGTGAAACAGCTGCACTGCGCTTCAGCTGATCATGGTTGTGTATTGTGTGCAGATTTGCAAGAATGTCTGAAACAAAAAATGTATTGTCCGCTACGGAAACAGTGGACGATATTCCGCTGCTTTAACAGATGTCTTGTTTGGCAGGATGGAGGCTCTAAGCCCCACCCGGAGATCCTGATGTACGTGTTTAATGGTTTCCATAAATCATGTCAGGTCGGCTGATGGAAGACAGCGAAGCAATTCAGAGGCAGGCTGCTAGATTTGTTACCGGTAGGTTCGAGCAACACGTAAGTGTTACGGAGATGCTTTGGGTACTCAAATGGGAATCTCTGGAGAGAAGGCGATGTTCTTTTCGAGAAACACTATTGACAAAATTTAGAGAACCGGCATTTAAAGCTGACTGCCACACGATTCTACCGCCGCCAACATACATTGCGCGTAAGGACCACAAAGATAAGATTCGAAAAATTAAGGCTCATACAGAGGCATATAGACAGTCCTTTTTCCCTGGTTCTGTTTGCGAGTGGAACAGGAAAGGAAATGACTAGTAGCGGTACAGGGTACCCTCCGCCACACACCGTACAGTGGCTTGCAGAGTATCGATGTAGATGTAAAAGACCTCGGCTGTAAACAATGGTAAGGGACAGCTGATGGGAAACATTGCTGCTGTAGCAAAAACTGGTACACGGCGCGCCTGATTCATATTAGCTCATTCAGCGGCGTCGCCTTTTGAAAACCCATGTGTGTGCTGTAAGTCACAATTCACAAATGTTGAAAACTAACACTCCTTAAAATCCAGTAGCAGGTACTTTTGAAAGAACAGCACTTGATAAAGGTATACGAAGTCTCGTTTATTAGGTCACTTTTCCTCACTAATTAATTTATACAAAAGTAATTCACAGTCCAGATATAATTGTTTCATTTTTTTTAAATCTTTGTGTAATGTCTGATTTTCACTCACAAAGAACGTTTTAGAACGAATAGTGAATCGTTTGTTAAAAATGTTCACCACAATGTCAAGGTTCGAGTTTTTTATGGACATGCGCAATAGCATCCGCATTCAATTTCTCTCTGAATATGGGCTTGTGCAGATAAGATTTTAATCTTCTAAGTGCAGAGAAAGAATGTTCTGCTGTAGATTTAGAAACTAATGTAGTTAAAGCGATCTTTATCGATTTCATAACCTCAGGAATCAATTCGCCGACGTGTATGTTTGAGGAACAGAAGCGCACTAAGTCTTCACTACTTTGAGAAAAATACACACATCATAAAAAGTTTTGAATCATCCCTGTTCCCAAAACTCCTGAAGACAGAAGTTGACTGTGGATATTGTATCACAGACGCAGCCCCTTTCACTGTTCAGAGATGTCACCAAACCGGCCCATAGATGTAAACAACCATGCATGAACAGCGCCTATTAGCCGGAGTGGGTCCGACAGCCGATCAGTTCCAGTCATTCCACCAGGAAGGAGGTACACGGCTCGTGTTGTCAGTAGTTCAACCATGCCTAGACGGTCAATACCACGATTCTATCGCGTCCGCATTTTTACTTTGTGGGCTCTCGACAAGGGAAGTGTCCAGGCGTCTCAGATTGAAGCAAAGCGATGTAGTTCGGGCATAGAGGAGATACAGAGAGACGGCAGGAACTGTCGGTGACATGCCTCGCTCAGGCCGCCCAATGGCTACTACTGCAGTGAATGACCGCTACCTACGGATTATGGCTCGGAGGAATCCTGTCAGCAACGCCACCGTGTTGACTAATGCTTTTGGTGCAGCCACAGGACGACGTGTGACGACTCAAACTGTGCGAAATAGGCTGCATGAAGTTCAACTTCACTCTCGACGTCCATGGCGAGGTCCACCTTTTCAACCACGACACCATGGAGCGCGGTAGATGGGCCCAACAACGTGCCAAATGGACGGCTCAGGAATGGCATCAAGTTCTCTTCACCGATGAGTGTCGCGGTACGGTATGTGAATGCCATCCTCCGACCGATAGTGCAGCCATATCGCAGCATATTGGAGAGACATTCGTTTTCATGGACGACAATTCGCGCCACCATCATGCACATCTTGTGAATGACTTCCTTCAGGATAACGACATCGCTCGACTAGAGTGGCCAGCATGTTCTCCAGACATGAACCATATCGAACATGCCTGGGATAGATTGAAAAGGGCTGTTTATGGACGACGCGACCTACCAACCACTCTGAGGGATCTACTTCGAATCACTGTTGAGGAGTGGGGCAATCTTGACCAACAGTGCCTTGATGAACCTGTGGATGGTGTGCCACGACGAATACAGGCGTGGATTAAAGCAAGAGGATGTGCTACTGGGTATTAGAGGTACCGGTGTGTACAGCAATCTGGACCACCTCCTCCGAAGGTCTCGCTTTATGGTCGCACAGCATGCAATGTGTGATTTTCATGAGCAATTTAAAGGGCGGAAATGATTTTTATGTTGATCTCTATTGCAATTTTTTGTACAGGTTCTGGAACTCTCGGAACCACGGTGATGAAACACTTTTTTATATGTGTAACATCATATTTCTGTGCAAAGTTATACTTCCAGGGTCAAAGTCATCGTCATAAAAGTCATTTACGTAACTCCAGTCTGTAGTTTTCGAAAGAAGCAATGTTTCTACGAGGTGTGGCTAGAAAAAAACCGGACTAATACTGGTGAAACTATAAAACGAATGCAATAAGGCTGAAAGTCGCGTGGCCTGACACGTGACTCTCGCTCCGCCTACTGCTCGAGTTTCATCTGCCTCCTGCACTCAGTCTGCCCGTGGCGTCTGTTTTAAGTAGTTGACGTTTTGTCTGTGCGTCGGAAAATGTTGAGTGTACAGAAAGAACAGCGTGTTAACATCAAATTTTGTTTCAAACTGGGAAAATCTTCAAGTGAAACGTTTGTAATGTTACAACAAGTGTACGGCAATGATTGTTTATCGCGAACACAAGTGTTTGAGTGGTTTAAACGATTTAAAGATGGCCGCGAAGACACCAGTGATGACACTCGCACTGGCAGACCATTGTCAGCAAAAACTGATGCAAACATTGAAAAAATCGGTAAACTTGTTCGACAAGATCGCCGTTTAACAATCAGAGCAGTGTCTGAGTTAACAGGAGTTGACAAGGAAAGTGTTAGGCAGATTCTTCATGAAAGTTTCAACATGAACAAAGTGTGTTCAAAAATGGTTCCAAAGTGTCTCACAATTGAACAGAAGGAACGCCGAAGAATGATTTGTTCTGACATCCTGGAAAACATTGAAAGTGATCCCACCTTCTTACAAAATGTTATTACTTGCGATGAATCGTGGTTTTTTACTTACGATCCCGAAACCAAACACCAATCGATGCATTGGAAAACTCCTGGTTCTCCACGACAAAAAAAAGCACGAATGTCAAAATCGAAATTCAAGGCAATGATGATTGTTTTTTTTTTTTTTTACATCAAAGGGATTGTGCACATTGATTGGGTACCAGAGGGACAAACAGTGAATCAGCATTACTACATTAGCGTCCTGGCTACCCTACGTGAGCGAGTACGGAGAAAACGGAACGATTTGTGGAGAAAAAAGTCATGGATCCTTCACCAAGACAATGCCCCAGCTCACAGTGCGTTGTCAGTGAAGACGTTTTTGGCAAAACACAACATTCCCATCTTAGATCATCCACCCTACTCACCTGATTTGGCCCCCTGTGACTTTTTTCTTTTCCCTAAAGTCAAGTCAGCTTTGAAGGGAACTAGATTTGAGACTGTTGAAGCAGTAAAAGAAAAAGCGACGGAAGTAATGTATAGACGTACCGAAAATGATCTGCAGCATTGCTATGAACAGTGGAAAATTCGTATGGAGCGGTGTAGAGACCGAGGAGGAGACTACATTGAAGGAGATAACATGAAATTGTAAATAATTGTAAATAAATGTTTTTTCCAGCATCAGTCCGGTTTTTTTCTAGCCGCGCCTCGTATTTTTCTGAAGTCAGTCATAGCAGCTTTAGAAACCTGATTCTCGGAACAGTGAGCACAATATCTAAAAGATCAAAATAAATTCTCCGTTATTAATAGCCCTGGAAAAAGCATAGGGTGGAGCGCCGTAGTCAAGTTTTCGACAAATCTTTCGAATTTTTCGGAACTTTCGGATCGTAGAAATCAAATGTTTTAGCAATTCCAAGCAAGAGCTCCATACATTTCGAAATTTTCACCAGCTCGAGTAATGGGTTTTTGGAGCTGTTTTGCAGAAAAGCATTCAAAATTTCAACTGACTTTAAGATTTTAGTAAGAAGTCTACTGAGAAAGATAAATTGAAAGGAACACAGAAAATTTAAGAAACCAATAGGCTTATCGCCGGCAACGGATTTTTCGACCTCGAGTTTCGCGAAGAACGAAATTAACTATTCGTAATTCTACAAAATACTTTGCAGTGAACTTATTCTACGACACCACCTGACAGGGCAAAAAGGTCGAAGACTGACAGGATGAATAAAGCTAGCAATTTAGGCGGCTTGCAGAGACTCAAATATTGCTAATCTCTTGGGGAACCCGCAAGAAAAATTGGTGCTTTACTTCACGTTTAAAACGTGGCCTGTCAACATGGTCTCATTTTGTTGCCTATTGGGACACAAGGTTCAAAGAAGAGGCCAAACAGCAAACATGCAGAACCTGTGGCTCAATTTTTCTAATTTTTGTTTGCAACCCGGAAAAAGACATGAGTACCGGTTCATTGTGCTTTCGGTACGCTGCATCGATCACACAGCCTGAAACACACAAGGAACACACGGCACATTGTCAGAGGAACCATCATTTGTCAGCACCATCTACCGTGGCAACGATGCATTTCCGGATACATGTTCATGGGACCGTTTTTCCTTCATTTCCAGTCAGGAATCCGACCCCATAGTTTTGTCGGTTTTATTAGTGTTGACCCTCTATAAAACATGTTTCCGTTATTCATAAACAACTTTCACATCTATCAATAACAGCACGAAAGTCTTACCTTTGATCATGAAGAAGTACGTTCTAGTGAGTACAAAATAATAACAATAACTATGTACACTCTTTAGGCATGTACATGTAAAAGCTCCCCCTCCTGGGTGATTCCCTATCTCCCTCCATTTACTCTCGTATCAACTCTGACCCTCATCATCCCTCCTTTCCTCTGTCCTTTCCCTGGACTTCCTCTCCCCCCCCCTTCCATCCTGTTTTCTCCCCACCTAACCTCTCCCTGCCTCCCTTCTCCCCCCCCCCCCCCAAGTCCTTTTGTCCTTTTGTATTCCCCTCCTCTGCCTTTGCCCAGTTGCCGTCGCGTCTGCCAGCAGCCCCCCCCCCCCCCTCTTTTATGGGTCCTCATCCCATTATCGGCTCCTTTCCCCCCTCCCCCCTTCGCTTTTCCTCTCCTTCCCCCCCCCCCTTTTTTCTTTCCCATCAGCAGTCCAGGTTCCCCCCGTCTGCCCCCGGCTGTTGTATGTCATATTTGCCAACTTTCTAGTGCAGTGTTCAAGTGAATATTCAGTGTTGTTCGTCTTTCCAAAGTGTTGAGAACGGAAATCATGCTGTCGCTGCGTGTGAATTTGTGAATTTTATGTCTCTTGCGAACAGAAACCAGACTGTCGCCGTGTTTTTTAATTGTCTGTCTATTATTTTACCTGTCTGCTTCATATATATTTTATTAGCATCATCCCTTTGTTCTATGTTTTAATTTCCACGATTTTCCGCCATGTTGCCATTTAAGTCTCCGATTTTATCGCCTGTTTTTATTATTTATTATTTTCAACTTTTAAAACATTCTGTAGACTGAAGAGCGGCGTACTAAGCTGCTGCCAGCCCGCCCCCTTTGGGGGGAATCGAAACTCAATAAAAAAAAAAAGTTCATGTAAACTGTACTTGCATCAAAACTAATTTGGTTACATAAAAGCGCACTACTTAAGCGATCAACTAATTTGTATTACTTATAAAACGCAATTCATATTCTGTAAGGATATAAAGTACGCAATGGAAGCACGCGGGGTAGCCATGCGGTCTAGGGCGCCTTGGCACGATTCGCGCGGCTCCCCCAGTCGGTGATTCGAGTTTGTCGTGGAGAACCAGGAGTTTTCCAATGCATCGATTGGTGTTTGGTTTCGGGATCGTAAGTAAAAAACCACGATTCATCGCAAGTAATAACATTTTGTAAGAAGGTGGGATCACTTTCAATGTTTTCCAGGATGTCAGAACAAATCATTCTTCGGCGTTCCTTCTGTTCAATTGTGAGACACTTTGGAACCATTTTTGAACACACTTTGTTCATGTTGAAACTTTCATGAAGAATCTGCCTAACACTTTCCTTGTCAACTCCTGTTAACTCAGACACTGCTCTGATTGTTAAACGGCGATCTTGTCGAACAAGTTTACCGATTTTTTCAATGTTTGCATCAGTTTTTGCTGACAATGGTCTGCCAGTGCGAGTGTCATCACTGGTGTCTTCGCGGCCATCTTTAAATCGTTTAAACCACTCAAACACTTGTGTTCGCGATAAACAATCATTGCCGTACACTTGTTGTAACATTACAAACGTTTCACTTGAAGATTTTCCCAGTTTGAAACAAAATTTGATGTTAACACGCTGTTCTTTCTGTACACTCAACATTTTCCGACGCACAGACAAAACGTCAACTACTTAAAACAGACGCCACGGGCAGACTGAGTGCAGGAGGCAGATGAAACTCGAGCAGTAGGCGGAGCGAGAGTCACGTGTCAGGCCACGCGACTTTCAGCCTTATTGCATTCGTTTTATAGTTTCACCAGTACTAGTCCGGTTTTTTTCTAGCCACACCTCGTACATCTCTCTGTCTCCCTTGATATGGCGCGATTGTTGTGATGCGTCCAGTGACAACTCTGGATAAATTACTGTCACCATGTCGTCTCTTTAAAAAAGTTCCGGTTCTATGTACTGCACCTATGTACTGCATGGACGTATCCGGATGCATGGACTCGGACGAGCGGCGTTGCATTCGTTATCGTTATACGAGCCGAGGATCTGGCTTGATGGTATGGAGCGCCATTGGGCACTATGGTTTTCATAGCCAGAAGTGAACAACAAGTGTAACCATTTATGACGTGTTAAGCCTGATTGCTGTGGACTTTCTTCGACCTCTCCATGACGTTATATTTTAATAACATTAGTCAAGACCGCGTAATGCCAGTGGTCTCCTAAAGAGGCTTTTCAACTGCTGTCATGCCCAGAACATACTCTGCATTTGTAATTTATTAATTAAGGTTTTCTACAGAGTTGTAAATAATAGTTTTGTTAGTGACTATTTAATAAAGAAACACGAAATATATCATTTTCACACATTTTGTGTGCTCTAGATTACAGCAGTGCAATTAATCTTTTTTGACAGGTTTCTGAGACACTGGCGTGCCATTAGTCGGCAGCTACTGTGAGTGATGAACCGTGATAAAGACTTGAAGCGACATGGAATGACGCACCCGTATCTGTCATCTAGGCTCAATTGTCTGCAATGTGCCATCCTCCTTTAATTAGACCTGCAAGTATTTAAATGCCTGTCTGAATGAATTAAGTTTTTTGTTCTTAAACTGTATCGTCTTGACATTTCCAGTATCCTCGTTAAACTGCTACTACTGACCACTGTTTCCATATCTGCGAGTCTGCGTCTCAGTGCCAGCCGGAGCGTTCTTTATACTAGTATTTCAATGATGGAGCGAGAGAAAAATGACTGGCTGTATGCCCCCACACTCGACACAGTCTCTCTTATTTTAATGTCATGAACTTTACGCAAGAAGCAGTTACTTGGTTAGGCTAAAATGGCTCTGAGCACTATGGGGCTTAACTTCTGAGGTCATCAGTCCCCTAGAACTTAGAACTACTTAAACCTAACTAACCTAAGGACATCACACACATCCATGCCCGAGGCAGGATTCGAACCTGCGACCGTAGCGGTCGCGCGGTTCCGGACTGTAGCGCCTAGAACTGCTCGGCCACCGCTGCCGGCACTTGGTTAGGCGCCAAGTACATCAAGTTCGCGATAAACATTATGATGTAGTGTGTTCAACGCAACCGTAGATCCGCACACTTATCACAAAGATACACTTGTTGTTGGGTTGGCGGAAGAGCCAATACCGTGTTACAACTGGAGGCCGAAATGCACGCGTTTTAGCTCACGCAGGCTGTCGTGAGGAGGGAAGAACTATACTGACGTGAGGTCTGGAAGATGACAAGGAATTAGAATTCAGAAAGCGGACGTAATTAGTTAGATACTTAACTTTAATCCATTAATGACGAACGTCGCTCTTGACGGTACATGATTCACGATATTGTCTGTTCAGAATACATTCTTGAAGTTACTACTTATAGGAACTGAACATGGCGCCTTGCTAGGTCGTGGCAAATGACGTAGCTGAAGGTTATGCTAAACTGTCGTCTCTGCAAATGAGAACGTATGTAGGCAGTGAACCATCGCTAGCAAAGTCGGCTGTACAACTGGGCGAGTCCAAGGGAGTCTCTCTAGACTAGACCTGCCGTGTGGCGGCGCTCGGTCTGCAATCACAGATAGTGGCGACACGGGGGTCTTACGTATGCTAACGGACCGCGGCCGATTTAAATACTACCACCTAGCAGGTGTGGTGTCTGGCGGTGACACCACACTTGTGTTGTCACCCGCTGGCTATTCAGAGGTTTGTAATTTTTGTGTTATATATTTCAGCTTCATGTCAGAGAACTGTTATCATTATCGGTTTCGACTTATTGCGAAGTCACCAAATGTTTGTGAATCATGTAACTGGGACGGGAGGTCCAGCCTGGCATTCGCCTAGTCGGATTTGGGAAAGCGCCGTCAGGTGTGACCGAGCGGTTCTAGGCGCTTCAGTCGGGAACCTTACGCCTGCTACGGTCGCAGGTTCGAATCCTGCCTCGGGCGTGGATGTGTGTGATGCCCTTAGGTTAGTTAGGTTTAAGTAGTTCTAAGTCTAGGGGACTGATGACCTCAGATGTTAAGTCCCATAGTGCTTAGAGCCATTTGAACCATTTTGCGAGAGCATTCCGTGAATATTGAGCGAATTTAAGAATTCTGTTGAGAAGTTAACGCTTTCGTATTGTCACCTGATTGTGTCAGACTATTTAAACACAATTTCTTAACATGCGCTCATGCTCTGTAATCGGATAAAAAATGGCTCTGAGCACTATGAGACTTAACTTCTGAGGTAATCAGTCTCCTACAACTTAGAACTACTTAAACCTAACTAACCTAAGGATATCACACACATCCATGCCCGAGGCAGGATTCGAACCTGCGACCGTAGCAGCAGCGCGGTTCCGGAATGAAACGCCTTGAACCGCTCGGCCACAGGGCCGGCCCATCACTCAAGATACACTTTGGTCCGGATTGTGACATAACGGTTGACGTTTTCCCCTTTCACTGTGTATAAATTTTCCATATGTTGTCTTTCGAAACGGGAACCCTTCGGCTACCTAGGTTATGGAAGCACCTAACATACGAGCAGCAAAAATTTGCCCATTTTCGAAAGCATTTATTTCAGAAACAGTGCAGTGACAACTACACAGAACAGTATTCTGAACAGGACCGACACTTGCAGCAGTGTTGTGGGCATTGTAAAGGTGCCGTTTCTGGTCAAATACAACAACACAACTAGCAGGCTTGGTTAGCATCTAAATTTATGTTCTGGCATGCATTTCTTGCGGTGTTTCCAATCTTTGTCCGACCCCTGCATAAACCGCTTGCTAACTGTCGCTGAGTTGTCGATAATAGTGATACTTGTCTGAGCTGAAGGGTGCAGTTCAAGATCGAAAAACAGTAATGCTCTAGAACACCAGTAGAAGTTCTTCCTTTGCAGTGTTTGCGGTCTTTTACCATTTTTGGTTGACTTGTTATATTCCTGTCGCATGTTCCATCTACGCCTAGCGTCCTACAGAAGTATAGTTTTTAAGGTTCAGAGTAAAGCTAGGGCTTGGCCTGATCTTCGATAGAAACATTGTGGTAACTTCGTAGGTCCGAAATTCACGACGGAAATCTCGCATGTGATCATTCAGTGTCTGTACATTTGCGTGGCCTCGGTGGAACGGTTTGCACTGTGCTATGGTTTGACCAGCGATTTCGCTGACACTGACTACAGCTGACGCCATGTCAGCCGTCACCACAGAACAAAGCACAGCGTTACACGAGGAATGCGCTGTGGCCGCACTGGTGAACAAGTCTCACGAAGGCGGCGAGGAGACGTATGAAGAGGCCAGCAACGGGAGTAATCACAACCAGGCAGGCTCGTTGACCTCTCAGATTCTCCAGAGTCATTAAAGGACAAAAACGTATTATTATAAGAAAATGTCGTACAATTTACTTGCATTTTTGTTTGGAGCACAAAATTTTATTAATGATCTTACGCGTTTCGGCCACTGGCCTTCTTTAGAAGGGCTATACAAAGAAGGAAAAAGTATCAGCAAAACAGTTATGTATATAAATTTACGGGTAACGCTCGAATCACATCAATTCCGGCAAACGTAACGTCACTTTAACGGCACACACAATATTGACGATCGCATGATCGGTTATCGACTTCCGTCAATATTCGATATGGGCACCTCACAAGATTTCATTCGCGCGTATCGGAGATTTACAAAAACACGTCCTTTTTGAAATGATTTATCATAATTATTGTTGTAATAAAATGCCACGTAATGATTTATCGACGTTTAATGCTTTAATATAAGATTTCTCCCTTAGCAGTGAGTTATTATCGTTAATAATTTACAAATTAAAAACGAAACAAACTTATTATATAATTTGCATTATGTTGTTTCAGTATAACAGAGGACTAAAAATTTATGACAAATAAATCACCATTATCATTACATGTAACAGTTATGTATATAAACTGACATGACAAACAAGACCATAGTTAAACATCACATGATTAAGTGCTAACGTAGTGAATAACATCGTGGTTTCTGGAGTCGAAAAATGTTGGTTCGCATCCCGTTACATACTTTTCTTCATGTTAGCGTTGTTATCACGTTCTGTTACTTTCTTATGAGTGTAATAGTGTGTTCTGCAATACTGGATGTTATTTATATTCAGTCTGATCTGATAAAGGAGGACGAAAGAAATATTTAGCGACTTCCGAGTATATGGTTAGGCAGGAAGCTAAGAGGACAGCTTAAATTGATTCGACTGAAACGAGCAACAATAAAATTCATATTCTTTCTTATGACAAATATTTATCTCTTTATTTCCGAATATGTAGCGACTTCCGAATGTATGATTAGGCAAGACCCTAAGAGGACAGCTTAAGGTGCTGCGAGTGAATCGTAGATCAATAATATTCATATCCTTCGTTGTCAAAAAGTCAATAGCCGATCATGCCGTCGTCTATACTGCGCGCGACGTCAAAATGGCGTCACGTTTGCGGAAAGCGTTGTGAAATGAGCATTACCCTAAGTTTACTAGATGCAAAGAACGTTTCGATTACAATTCCTTTCATTTGTTTCCCGAACTGGTAATAATTGTGTAATTGATCATCTCATTTGTACAGTATCTAACTTATTCGAAGTATTCTGTTGATGTGAACTACATTTGGTGTTTTGCTTTCGGGTAGAAAGGCGAACAAGTTTCGTGGTTGTCCAACACGCCAACGCAGCTACTTATACAAGTAGTTTCCCGTACGAGAAACACGATTCTCCCAAACTGAATCCGCGACGTTGGTATATTTGCCCTAGTGGTTTATTCATATTCATATTATACGCTAATCTTACCGGAAATTTGAGCCTTTTAAAACTGAATGGTAGATTAGATGTAATGACCACAACGCATGGCATGAATACAGACTGGCCTTTTGCTTTTCCAGTTACTGTTTCCGTTTCTATTATCTTATTTAGAAGCGTTTTTGCGAGGGCATTCCGTGAACATTGAGAGAGTTCTGTTGAAGAGTAACACTTTCGTATTGTCATCCGATTGTGTCAGACTATTTAAACACATTTTCTTCACATGCGCTCATGCTCTTTAATCGGTGATTTATTTGTTGAACTGCGTCATTTTTTCAAAAAAAAATGTTCAAATGTGTGTGAAATCTTATGGGACTTAACTGCTAAGGACATCAGTCCGTAAGCTTACACACTACTTAACCTAAATTATCCTAAGAACAAACACACACACCCATGCCCGAGGGAGGACTCGAACCTCCGCCAGGACCAGCCGAACAGTCCATGACTGCAGCGCCCCTAGACCGCTCGGCTAATTCTCCACGGCACGTCATTTTTTGTTGCTAAAATTTTTCTCTGATGCAATCATTCTTTGTTCACGTAGTTTTTCTCTATAACGGGAGACACATTTTCGGTGAATTGTAGCTCTGTCTTTACTACTCTGCACAATTCATCGTTTAAGACGCTCTGCCGGTACTGCAGATCAACGCGACATATGCTGTCTGCATATTATATTCTGCAACATTTGAAAATATTCTAGAACGTTCGAAGACATTATTAGAAGTATATATTAATACCTTCACCTGACGGGCGTTGATATATATCAACGGGGACAGGTGAAAATGTGTGCCCCGACCGGGACTCGACCCTGGGATCTGCTGCTTACATGGAAGACGCTCTATCCATCTGAGCCACTTAGGGCAGAGAGGATAGTGCGACTGCAGAGGATATATCGCGCACGCCTCCCGCGAGACCCACATTCTCACCTTATACTGGGTGGCGCACGAAATGTGTTACCATTTTGTTTTTGAATATAAACTGTATTGTCAATACAATCTGAAAGGAACATATACTACAATGAAGAGCCGTCCATGGAGATTTGTTCTAACTCAGCACATGCTCAATATGTTCACCATTTCGTTTCCTAACTTCCTTCAAACGAACTCTAAAGTTAGTGATTACCCTACGGCACATTTCTTCCGTAATTTCACTGCAAGCTTGAAGAATAAGTCTTCTGAGCTCCATTAAATCACGTGGACGTTTCGGGAAAATTCTTTCCTTTAGGTATTCCCAAAGAAAAAAGTCACATGGATTGAGTCTGGACTATTGGGGGGCCAATTCTGTCCTTCATAGAAGCGACCTGGAAACCTGAGTGAAATGATCCGCATGTCGAAATGCTCGTGTAAAAACTCCAACACAGTGTTTGCAGTATGTGGCCTTGCTCCATCTTGCATGAACCACTGCGTGTTGAAGGGCAAGGCAGTAGCAAGAAGCTGTGGAATGAAGCTATTGCGAAGCATGCTCAAATAACGCTCGCTGTTCACAGTTTCTTCAAAGAAAAAGGGTCCAATAAGTCCGTGTCTGGAAATTGCTGCCCACGCTGTAATCCTCGGAGCATAATGTTGTCGTTCATGAAGCGCTTGTGGGTTTTCAGTGGCCCAAAAGCGTACATTTTGTTTGTTAACCACACCGTCTAAATGAAAATGCGCCTCGTCTGAAAAACAAACGTTGTTGAGAGTTTCTTCCCTATCCTCCGCCCACTGAGCAAACAGTAGTCTCTGCTGCTTGTGTTCTTCAGTGAGCTTCTGTGCACAGGTCATCTTGTATGGGTACATATGGAGGTCACTTTAAAGAATGCGTTGAACGGAGCGTCCGGTTATTCCCAGTTGCACTTGCTGCCTTTGTACACAATTTCCCGGGACTTCTCTGTACAGCAACTCGTACCGCTTCAATATTCTCCGGCGAACAAACAGGCTTAAGCCGAGGTCGCTTCGCTTCCAATACTGTTCCTTCCTGTACAAATTTTCGTACAACTTGTGGATGGTCTTCTTGCAAGGGATCCATCGTGTGATTAACTGTTGTCGAAAACGCCTCTGAGTCACAACAAGGCTTTTCGTTTCATGAAAAAGTAACACAATTGCCGATCGTTGCTGTGTCGTCAGTCTTCCATTGTCAGCCATTGCTGCTTATTAGTCTCCTAGCGGCAGTATCGTGAATTACACGTCATTTCGTAACTCATTTGTTTTTCCAAGCTCTGCTGGTACTGCTGTAGAGATCCCAGCGGGATATCTAATGTGCGTCGTAAATTGTGAAAGAAACAATTGGTAAAACATTTCGTGCGCCACCGTGTATCTCCATGTCCACACACCCAACACAATCATTACTCGTGGAAGACATTCTTAACAAGTTCCGTAAGAGTTCGGGTAATATGTGTGCATCAGCACAGAAGAAGAAGTTCATGGCCAGTATTGCTAGAACTGTATACTTATATGGAACAGGCACCATATCCATATAAGTTCGAAGACATTTGTTTACATTCGTTAAAGCTCCGGAACGTTATAGAGCAATTTCGAAATTTTTTTCTTAAAAATACAATGATGTGAAAGATGACCCGGTGACCACTACTTTAAACACTCATATCTCCACAACCACAAAAGCTCCTACTGCACAGAAAATGCAGCGCACAACGGGGAAACACCAAACACAAAAACAAGTGATTGACGGTATGTAGTTTGGCAGATGTCGTTAACTTCATCTTCATACACTTTAATATATACTTTAAAAAAATCGGTACAACGAATCTCGTTACATACTCTACAGAAGCATAAGTGTAAATTGAAAGATACAGGGGAAGCGGCAATGGGACATGCTAATGGAACTGTACAAAGCGCAGTAGCACATGAGAAGAAATTTGTAGATAACTTTAACAATTACAAGTTCAGACGCACCGTAAATAGATTGATGTGAAGCACATCGTCGTTGTTGTCGGTAGGAAGCATAATTGCAAACTGATAGAATTGTGAAAACAGTTCCCCACAAGAAAATAATTGTTGGTGCTTGATGGTGCTACACGAGAGTCTTTTCTTGCAAAAAATGTGGAAAGAAAGTGTTTTAGTACCACTGATTAGTAGTTGTCTCCCGAAACATGATGCGAAAGATGGTTATGTCTCATTCATTCCTGTTATTGTTCGGTAGTAAGACTGTAGCGTACACTACGGATAATCTCAACATGGAAAGTTGTCTACTGCGATTTCTTCTATCAAAATGCTCGTTTTCAGGAATGCTCACTTTGAATTTGCAGAAGGCACACCATCAGGTCGTGACACTTAGATAAACATTATTTCTCGAAGCTCGCCACCCAGTTTAAACCGGTGTTGTACATCGAGGGTTGGAACTTAAATAGTGGCACCGCTGCTGTGGAGATACTGTGCAATGGAATCTACTATTGTCGCTGATAGCACACGTTGTTGACATACCTACCTTAATGTCGAGCAAATGGACTCGCCTGTTCCACGTCACCGGCGTGCGCACAATCGACGGAAACGCACTAACTTGTGAGTGAGCCGTTTAACGTAAGGGCGTCACTATGTTTTCGAAACACGAACAATGGAGTTGGATCAAGACTGAATGTGCCAGAGGTCATACAGTACGACAGTGTCATCAAGGTCTTCAAGAGGCGTGCGTGGAATCGGCATTGCCGTACAGAACAGTGGCACGTTGGGTAAAAGCCTTCAACGAAGGTCGGCAAACTGTGACAGACATGCATCGGGCAGGTCGTCCTAGCGTCTCTGAAGAAGAAGTGCATGCTGTTGCCTCGTTAGTGGACGGTGATCGACGCCATAAGACTCGTGAGCACGCTCACGAAACCGGATTAGCGCATACGACTGTGCTTCGCATCCTGAAGGAATGCCTGGGCATGCGAAAAATTGCGTCACGGTGGGTTCCGCATGACTTGACGTAAATGCAGAAATGGATGCGTTACGACGCTGCTCAGACTCACTAGGAGCGCTATGAGCGCGAGGGAGAGGCTTTCGTACGCCGTATCGTAACACTGGATGAGACATGGGCCACATTGTACGACCAAAACTGAAACGCAAATCCATTACGGGTCGCCGCGAAAGTTGAAAAAGCGTCAGAGCCCCAGTATGGTGGAAGTTACCGTGAGTCTCGTGTACGACAGTGATGGTGTTATCCTAACGCAATATGTTCCTCCACGGCAGACCGTCAATGAACAGTATTACTGCTCGTTTTTGGAGTATCACCTGCGACCAACTTTGCGAAAGAAGTGGCGTCACTTTCTGCGCAGCCCACCCATCATTCTGCACGACAATGTGCGGGCGCATACAGCGCAAGCTGTGGCTGCTCTGTTCGGTCGATGGGACTGGGAAGTACTGTACCATCCACCATACTCCCCGGACTTAGGTCCTTGTGAGTTTGATTTGATACCGAAGATGAAGGAGCCACTTCGCGGCATTCGCTTCAGAACTGTTCCGGAGATTCGACAGGCAGTAGACCGCTCCAGTCGCACCATCAACGTAACAGGCTCTGCTAACAGTATACTACGCCTTCCACATCGCTGGCAACGGGTTCCGCACAATGATGGTGACTACTTTAAAGGACTGTGACAGGTGCAAACATGTAAATCTTTTGTATCGGTTGTGAATCAATAGTTGCCACTATTTAAGTTCCACTCTCGTATAAGAAAACTGTGTGAAGTATCGTCACGGTCTCTAACGATGAGTCATTCTGATAAGATGTAGTATTACAAATAATAACTGTAGCACTGATGTCTTCCTGCCTGCGCAATTTCAAATGGTTCAAATGGCTCTGAGCACTATGGGACTTAACATCTGTGGTCATCAGTCCCCTAGAACTTAGAACTACTTAAACCTAACTAACCTAAGGACATCACACACATCCATGCCCGAGGCAGGATTCGAACCTGCGACCGTAGCAGTCGCGCGGTTCCGGACTGAGCGCCTAGAACCGCATGACCACCGCGGCCGGCGCGCAATTTCACGTAAACGTATATACACTACTGGCCATTAAAATTGCTACACCACGAAGATGACGTGCTACAGACGCGAAATTTAACCGACAGGAAGACGATGCTGTGATATGCTAATGATTAGATTTTCAGAGCATTCACACAAGGTTGACGCCAGTGGTGACACCTATAACGCGTCGACATGAGGAAAGTTCCCAACCGATTTCTCATACACAAACAGCAGTTGACCGGCGTTGCCTGGTGAAACGTTGTTGTGATGGCTCGTGTAAGAAGGAGAAATGCGTACCATCGCCATACTGGCGTATCACCCGGCGTGATGGTATCGGGTGCCATTGGTTACACCTCTCGGGGACCTCTTGTTCGCATTGACGGCACTTTGAACAGAGGACGTTAAATTTCAGATGTGTTACGACCCGTGGCTCTACCCTTCATTCGATACCTGCGAAACCGTACATTTCAGCAGGATAATGCACGACCGCATGTTGCAGGGGCTGTACGGGCCTTTCTGGATACAGAAAATGTTCGACGGCTGCCCTGGCCAGCACATTCTCCAGATCTCTCACCAACTGAAAACGTCTGGTCAATGGTGGCTGAGCAACTGGCTCGTCACAATACGCCAGTCACTACTGTTGATGAACTGTGGTCTGGTGTTGAAGCTGCATGGGCAGCGGTACCTGTACACGCCATCCAAGATCTGTTTGGCTCAATGCCCTGGCGTATCAAGGCCGTTATTACGGCCAGAGGTGGTTGTTCTGGGTACTGATTTCTCATGATCTGTGCACCCAAATTGCGTGAAAATGTAATCACATGTCAGTTCTAGTATAATATATTTGTCCAATGAATACCCGTTTACCATCTGTATTTCTTCTTGGTGTGGCAATTATAATGGCCAGTAGTGTAATTTTATTGAACAGTGTACTTTCAACAGCTTTATTTAACTATATTCATACAAATTTGTCTCTTATTCTGTTTCATGTTCACGGTATTGTGGTAACGCTGCATCGTGCTTCCCTGTTGACGCGGAGCGCTGCGATGCCGTTCACAGCGATGCACTACGGGGACAGTGAAAACGAGAATATGGGATATACACGGTCAAGAAGGTCGTCACACTTTATTACAATAATAAAATAAATGAAATAAAAAAGTTGGTTAATTGACTTCTGTAATTATCGTAATATAAATGTTCAGTTATGATTGGTGGCAGTTTGACGATGGATATAGTCCGTTAACTCTGTGTGAAATTGTCAATATTGGTACATAGTCAGAGAACGGTCTCCATATATTGTAATTTCTATATGTAATCAATAAACTGTGGTACAAAAGAGATTACAGAACAAAACATTTTAGAAATCAGTATTTTCATTTGAAATGAAATTATTTTCTTATACTGCTGAGCTTGAAATTATTGGAAATTAATCAAAGTGAAAACATTGCAATTATTCTGAGAACGTAATTCACCATGGAGGTAAAAAAAGAAGGAGCTGTCATTACGTTAGCTGTTTGAAGCCGTCTTCCGCCATATTATGTAGCCCAAAAACATTACGTTCACCGCATTCATACCGCCATGGTTCATAGGAGTCATATTCCTTCGTGACGTCACTCTCACGTGTCCATGGCCATGCCCTGTTGAGAGTAACTGTCAACTTTCGTGGTTGCATACCAAGCAACATCTGGTGATTTGACTGTGTGGAGACGTAGCTCTTTCATAAAAATCTGTGTTCTGCATGCAGTTCTGTTTCTTTGACATTTCAGTAATCGTTCACTTTGTTGACATGCGCAAGATACGATAGCGTACATAGCTTCTTTCCTCATTGCACACGCTACAGTCTTACTACTGAACAACAACAGGAATGGATGAGACAAATGGCTCTGAGCACTGTGGGACTTAACATCTGAGGCCATCAGTTCCCTACAACTTTGAACTACTTAAACCTAACTAACCTAAGGACATCACACACATCCATGCCCGAGGCAGGATTCGAACCTGCGACCGTAGCGGTCGCGCGGTTCCAGACTGAAGCGCCTAGAACCGCTCGGCCACTCTGTTCTCCGATGAGACAACCATCTTGCGCGTCATGTTTAGGGGGTTCGTTTTTTTAAAAAAATCGTGGATATTAAAAATGTTGTGCATACAAGTTGGAAGATGGCAATGTGCAAACAAGAAGCAGTACCAGTAAGCAAACAGCTTCGGTTTTGGAATTTCAGCTTCATTGGCTATAGTTACAATTACAGTAAAAGTGGAATTACATGGGTTAGGAAAGCATCCTTTTCATATCACAACCTTCCCGTTTTGGTTATTTGAAATATATCAAGAAAAAGCAAGTTACATTAACGAGGCAAAATGTGCTAATTACGATAGCAATCACGCGTTCAAGAACGGAAAAACGTTCGAAATTGCCGTCGTGATACTATATTATTCATTTAAGCACTGTAATGTTTAGTGTTGCACGTACGCGACAGAAGTAATGAAAAACAAGTAATCGTAAACAGTAGCCTGCTATGTTTTGCGCTATTTGAAATGACGTCAGTCTCCGCTCATTCCGGCTTCAAAACAACGTACAGTTTAAGTCTATTGCGCGATCTCCTTTCCCTTTTTCCTCTTTGTAATTCACATTATAATCACTGACGATAGTAATCCATGACGCTGTAATTATGAACTTTTACGAAGTGAGAGTAATTAATCTTACAATAGTCTTCTGTTTTCTACACTGAATGGTTTAAAGAACCTTCAGAACGTTGGCAAATAACTAGAAACAAAAAAGACTAACAGTTATTATTGCGATTTATCTTACATTTTAGTACGAAAAAGAAATACACTCCTGGAAATGGAAAAAAGAACACATTGACACCGGTGTGTCAGACCCACCATACTTGCTCCGGACACTGCGAGAGGGATGTACAAGCAATGATCACACGCACGGCACAGCGGACACACCAGGAACCGCGGTGTTGGCCGTCGAATGGCGCTAGCTGCGCAGCATTTGTGCACCGCCGCCGTCAGTGTCAGCCAGTTTGCCGTGGCATACGGAGCTCCATCGCAGTCTTTAACACTGGTAGCATGCCGCGACAGCGTGGACGTGAACCGTATGTGCAGTTGACGGACTTGGAGCGAGGGCGTATAGTGGGCATGCGGGAGGCCAGGTGGACGTACCGACGAATTGCTCAACACGTGGGGCGTGAGGTCTCCACAGTACATCGATGTTGTCGCCAGTGGTCGGCGGAAGGTGCACGTGCCCGTCGACCTGGGACCGGACCGCAGCGACGCACGGATGCACGCCAAGACCGTAGGATCCTACGCAGTGCCGTAGGGGACCGCACCGCCACTTCCCAGCACATTAGGGGCACTGTTGCTCCTGGGGTATCGGCGAGGACCATTCGCAACCGTCTCCATGAAGCTGGGCTACGGTCCCGCACACCGTTAGGCCGTCTTCCGCTCACGCCCCAACATCGTGCAGCCCGCCTCCAGTGGTGTCGCGACAGGCGTGAATGGAGGGACGAATGGAGACGTGTCGTTTTCAGCGATGAGAGTCGCTTCTGCCTTGGTGCCAATGATGGTCGTATGCGTGTTTGGCGCCGTGCAGGTGAGCGCCACAATCAGGACTGCATACGACCGAGGCACACAGGGCCAACACCCGGCATCATGGTGTGGGGAGCGATCTCCTACACTGGCCGTACACCACTGGTGATCGTCGAGGGGACACTGAATAGTGCACGGTACATCCAAACCGTCATCGAACCCATCGTTCTACCATTCCTAGACCGGCAAGGGAACTTGCTGTTCCAACAGGACAATGCACGTCCGCATGTATCCCGTGCCACCCAACGTGCTCTAGAAGGTGTAAGTCAATTACCCTGGCCAGCAAGATCTCCGGATCTGTCCCCCATTGAGCATGTTTGGGACTGGATGAAGCGTCGTCTCACGCGGTCTGCACGTCCAGCACGAACGCTGGTCCAACTGAGGCGCCAGGTGGAAATGGCATGGCAAGCCGTTCCACAGGACTACATCCAGCATCTCTAGGATCGTCTCCATGGGAGAATAGCAGCCTGCATTGCTGCGAAAGGTGGATATACACTGTACTAGTGCCGACATTGTGCATGCTCTGTTGCCTGTGTCTATGTGCCTGTGGTTCTGTCAGTGTGATCATGTGATGTATCTGACCCCAGGAATGTGTCAATAAAGTTTCCCCTTCCTGGGACAATGAATTCACGGTGTTCTTATTTCAATTTCCAGGAGTGTATATTCAGATTTGTGGTGCTTCCTCACTCTCTTAGGAAGTCCGTTGCAATTGATTATATACAGTCTGAATTACTTATCATAACTGAAAACCACGAGGGACGCCGCAAATATCCATTATGCACCAACGCATGTAAATATCCACTCAAATGCACGTGTTCAACCACAGTGTGGTTTGAGCTTCTCTGTAAATGACAACATCTCACAATGTGCTTGCAGTAGATAAAAAGCTAGCTTGTGAAAAAAAAGGCACGGAAGAGAATGAATGAAGACTGGTAGGTGTTTCTACCAATGTTTTTTTCCACTTATTATTCGTTCTTGGAGATGTCCTTTCGCGTTTTCTATTTCCGTGACAACTTGAACGTATAATGTGTAATAAGAGGAAGGGACATATAGACATGAATGGTCCCACAGTCAGTATAGCCTTGTGAGTTAAATTCTTTGGGATACAGCTGCACATTATGATAAAATTGAGTCAACACACAAATTCACCAAGAAGCTCAGTTCGGCATCTGTTGCTCTTAACTCAGAGGCATCTGCCACTGTTTTGACTTGAAAACAATGATACTGGCTTATTTTGAATAGTTTCACTCCCTGTTGTCTTGTGAGATTATCTTATGTGGCAATACAGAGTAAGTAAATCAAGTATTCGTTCAGCAATAGCGCAGAATGGGAATACTTTGATACTATGTAAACCAGGTGCAGAACGGCTTCAAGAAGTTTCTTCAAGCATCCTGAAATTCCGACGCTCACATCCAGAGTTGACATTTCCCTTAACAACTTTTAAGTTGTAATTTACAAAACACAGGACAGAAAAATACTTCAAAGTGAACCATTCTGTTTTGTATGGAATTTAGAACGGGTTCTATATTCGGTTGCGAAGATCATCAACAAGTTTCCATCTGGTATAAAGGAAGAAAATTTAAAACATTTCTTAATATTATCATTCTAGAAAATTTCCACATTCGAGGAGAGAAGGTTCTTGTTAGCTGCATGACAAGAAAATGGTACAAGTGGCACTGAGCACTATGGGACTTAACATCTGAGGTCATCAGTCCCTTAGGCTTAGAACTACTTAAACCTAACTAACCTGAGGACATCACACACATCCATGCCCGAGGCAGGATTCTAACCTGCGACCGTAGCAGAAGCGCGGTTCTGGACTGAAGCGCCTAGAACCGCTCGGCCACAACGGCCGGCTTGCATGGCAAGAGGCGGCAATAATCTGTTCATACAGCATGCAGATAACATTTTTTTCAGTGATAAATATCAGGGTTGTCATGTAGACATGAAGCTAACAATGGGAGACAAAGGGAAGCCGCTTAATAATGTAGTAGCGTGTTTCAAAGTGCCAGATTTCATATTAATCTTAGTACGAAAAAATTTACCACGATTATGCGCAGATTAATGACAGCTACTTATTACTGCAGTGCCATTACTTAACTGTATATCGTGAAGAGTAATGAACCTATACACTCTCTTGTGTTATGTACGGATTTACGTTCGCGTCTGTAGATTTTTTCCGGTTTAAGAATAGTAATAGTAGTAGCAGTAGTTCTAGTAGTATTCAGCTGCGGATCACTTTCACAACGTTGTTCGACATGTAGGGGTGTTACAATTGAAAGGATAAAAACGTAATTCATGTCTCGTATTTGACGCAGTCTTTCTGTTCCACCTCAATCAGACCCAAGAACAGCCACGGTTGAACAATCTGAAATGAGGTATCTTGGTCATGCGAAACTTATCAAAAACACATTTCAAGAGCCACCACCTGGTCATGAAGAGGATGGTATAAGTGGAAGTTCTTAAACATATTGCGCATAGGCGCTTGAAGATTACCTCAAGAAAAGAGGCCTAGTGCAAGATGGAGACTCATAGTGCGGTTTAATGAGGAACGAACTACTAGTATTCTCATGAAACGGCAGCTCTGTTCCGATTCGTGTACAGGTCTTGAACTGGCACTGGCTAAACGCAAAGCTATCAGTGTACCCAAATACTACACGAGTCCACTGAGGTGACGAAATCCATGAGATAGCGATATGCACATAAACAGATGGCAGTAGTACCGCGTATACTAGCCATAAAAGAGCAGTGCATTGGTGTAGCTGTCATTTGTACTGTTTCCGACATGATTATGCTCGCTCGACGGGAAGTAACAGACTTTGAACGCGGTGTGGTAATAGGAGGAAGGCTCATGAGACATTCCATTTCAAAAGTCGCTAGGGAGTTTAGTATTGCACAAAAAAAAAAAAAATGGCTCTGAGCACTATGCGACTTAACTTCTGAGGTCATCAGTCGCCTAGAACTTAGAACTAATTAAACCTAACTAACCTAAGGACAGCACACACATCCATGGCCGAGGTAAGATTCGAACTTGCGACCTTACCGGCCGCTCGGCTCCAGACTGTAGCACCTAGAACCGCACGGCCACTCCGGCCGGAAGTATTGCAATATCCACAGTGTCAAGAGTGTGCCGAGAATACCAAATTTCAGACATTACCTCTCACCATGGACAACTCAGAAGGCGACGGCCTTTGCTTAACGACGTATGCGTAAGGTCGCCTGCGCTAACAGAAAAACAACACCGCATGAAGTAACCGCAAAAATCAATGTGGGACGTACACCGTACGTATCCGTTAGGATAGTGCATCGAAATCCGGCGATAAACGGATTATGGCAGCGGACGACCGACGCGAGTGTCTTTGCCAACAGCACGAAATCGCCTGCAGCACCTTTCCTGGGCTCGTGGCGATATTGGTTGGATCCTAGACGACAGAAAATCCGTGTTCTGGTGAGATGAGTCCCGATTTCACTTGGTAAGACCTGACAGTACGGTTCGAGGGTGGCGCAGACCCCACGAAGTGATGGACCCAAGTTGTCAACAAGGCACTTTGCAGGCTGATGGTGGATCCATAATGGTGTGGGCTGTGTTAATCTGGAATGAACCTGCTCCTCTCTTCCAACCGAACCAATAGTTGACTGTAAATGCTTTCTGTTCGGATATTTGGAGATAATTTGCAGACATTCATGGACTTCATGTTCCCAGACAATGGTGGATGCTTTATTGGATGGCAATGTGCCATGTCACCGGGTCACAACTGTTCGCGATTGGTTTAAAGAACATTCTGGACAATTCGAGCGAATGGTTTGACCACCCAGGTCGCCCAACATGAATCCCATCGAACATTTATGGGACATAATTGAAAGATTTCATTCGTGAACAAAATCCTGTACCGACAATACTTCCGCAATTATGGACATATACAGGGGCAACATGTGCCAGTATTTCTGCAGGGGACTCCCAATTCCTTGTTGCGTGCATGTTAAGTCGAGTTCCTGCACTACGCCAGGCTAAATGAGGTCCGACACGATTTTAGGACGCATCTCATGGTTTTTTCACCTCGCTGTATATTGCATAAAGTGTAAATATTTGATTATGTTCATTATTGTTTTGTGTAGTACTTATAAATCTTTCTGTTTTAAATTTTTTTGTAAATTGTCAGTTGATTAATATGTCCATGTATATTTTATATACATTCCTTATTTTAAACAGCTTTTTATTGGTACTTCTGACACGAATAAAGAATGAAGACAGGTACTGGTAATTCACATATACAGAAATTTACTCAAAGGTCTAATTTGACAAGGATAAGTTCACGTATTACGTTCTATCTGCTAGAAGGTCCTGAATCATATCATAAAACTGATTTGATATTACTTAAACTCGTATTTTATTTGCGAGGCAGCGGTGCAGATCAGTTTGGAGTTCACTGAATGCATCTCGCATTTCCCTTCTTACATTACAAAAAAAAAGCGTGCCAAATTTAAAAGAACACAAAATCTCCAAGATTGGCGACGTTTTATTCAAGCTCAAATATTTGAGCCATTTTCAGTGCGAGATGCTGTTAACAGCTTCCACAATGAAATTTTGTCTCGAAATTTGACAGAAAATCCAAAGAGATTCTGGTGGCGTGTAAAGTACTGCAGCGGCAAGACACAATCAGTACCTTCATTTCGCGATACCAATGGCAATATTACAGACTATAGCGTCACTAAAGCGGAGTTGTTCTATTGCGATTTCCGAAACTCTTTTACCAAAGTAGAGAAAGCAAACATTCCAGAATTCTAATCGAAAACAGCATGAATTACTTACAAGTAGATCTTCGTTCTAGCGTAGCAGCTTAAATCACTCAATAAAGGCAGGCCTTTTAGTCCAGATAGTATACCAATCAGGTTACTTTCAGATTATGCTAATACAATAGCCCCATACGCAGCAATCATATACAATTGCTCGCTCGGCATAAGATCCGTACCAAAGGGCTGAACTATTGGACTGCTCATACCAACACTCAAGAAATGAAGTATGAGTAATCCGATGAATTACAGACCTGTATTACCGACGTCGACTTGTTGTAGGATCGTGGAACATAAATTGTGTCTATACATTATGAATTACCACGAAGACAACGGTGTATTGACACGTAGTACAGATTAGAAGATATTGTTCTTGAGAAACATAATTAACTCTTTATTCGCACGAAGCAATACTATCGACAAAGGTCCCAAATTTATTCCATATTTCTAGATTTCTCGAAGACTTTGTACGTCCTTCCTCAGGAGAAATTTCTAATCAAACTGCGTGCGTATGGAGTACCGCTTCAATTCTGCGGTTGGATTTGTGATTTCCTGTCAGGCAGTCATAGTTCGTAGTAATGGAAGGAAAATCATCGAGTAAACCAGAAGCGATATATGGTGTTACACAAGAAGGTGTTATTAGGTCCACTGCTGTTCCTAATCTACATAAAAGATTTAGGAGACAATCTAAGCGGCCTTCTTAGATTGTTTGATGATGGTTTTCATGCCGTCATTTATGGGCCAGTAAAGTCATCAGAAGATCAAAACTAATGTCAAACTCACCTACGCAAGGTACGTGAATTGGTGCAAAAAGTAGCAATTGACCCTATGTAATGAAAAGTGTGGGGTCATCCATGTGAGTACTAAATGTACAAAATTGAACTAAATATATAGAAATTACGTTTGCGAACAAATTAAATAGGTGCGATATGGGAGGGTTATCAGATAGCATTGACGGGGCACACCGAAAAAGTAAAAAAGAAAGATAAAGGTAGTTCGTTGTGTAAAACCACGGCATAGGGCAGAGAGAGTCGGACATGATTAGGTAGTTGAGGTGGCAATCATTAAAACAAAGCCATTTTTCGTTGCGGCGAGAACTTTCAATCATCAGCTTTCTCCTCTGAATGTGAAAATATTCTACGGTCGCCAAGCTACAGAGGGAGCAATGACTGTCGTAATAAAATAAGAGAAATCAGAGCTCGTACAGAAACATTTATGTGTTCATTTTTTCCAAGCGCTGTTAGATAGTGGAACGGTAGAGAAAATAATCTGAAGGCGCTTCGAAGAACACACTGCGGGGGACGCAAGTGTGAACTACAGAGTAATCGTATAGATGTAGTTGTAAATTGTGACCTACAGGTTAATTCAGCTTTTTTTCGACAAGAAGACTGATTTCGTAAACACCTTACAAATCTCTCGAGACTTCACAATTTTTTTATAACACGACTTTTCAACCGCGGAGACCATTTCTCGTCCCTCACATTCTTAGGCCTCCAACCATTATGCACTGTTATATTTCGCTTTTATCAAAGATCAAGCTATCCAACGCCTGTGAACCACATCACTGAGTCGAAGACCCGAATTACTGATATTCTGGCCACAGATGACGCATATATGTTGCCCCGATTATCCACAGAGCTAGAAAACAGGTAACCACTTGCGTGTGACACAAAATAAGTACATATTTATATAAATGAGAAAACTTTAGAGTTTGTGATTCCTATAAGAGTAGTATCGATCCTAAAAAACCGTAGTTTAGTAACTAGCCATCGGAATTTTTCCTTATAGAATTCTTGGAGACAACAGAGAGCCAGCTAAAATCCGTTTATGAAGTTGAGATGTAAGCAGATTGTCACGTTTTGCCTTGATATCTGTTTAGTCTCTGAGGCGTTTCGCCCACTCAGCAGCTTCGGAAAATTACCAGTTGCTTTTGGTCCATGGAGGCTACTAATAAATAGACGTAACGCTTGTGTGCTGTTTATAGCCTAGTCGAGTTGCAGCTGTGCCAAGGTCTTGCGGTATTACGAAACAGCAAATTAGAGTCAGGTTTGGTTCGGAAGCTGCTGCGAAGGGGCAATGTTTCTCACCTTCCTGAATGTCACAACTGTAACGATATAGAGACTTCACCATCAAGACTGACAAGCAGGGATGAGTAATCAATGAACTGAAGTGAAAGTCTCCCAACTAAAGGTACTTTATGACTGAGCTGTAGTGATTACCACTCGGAGGTTACACCAGTGTCGTAAGATTTTGGAAGAGAGCAATTGGAAAGCTTGCGACATTCTCATTGGCAGCCTGGCTCATTGTTAGTAAATGTGGAACCTCATTTTCCATCGAGGGAGATTGAAGTCACTTTGTACGCAGACGACGTAATTGTACTGCCTTTTATATTGTACCATTAACATATCTAGCAAACGATGATGCCACATGTTGGACAGAATATGTATCAGCTTGTATCGAGCTGTTGCACTTGACCGGTTCGACACACCGTTGATAATTTTAGTTTGCAGTGGCTCAAGTTTATTTTATGTTCTGAGGAAGTAAATATTTGTTTCTGAAACTAAGCATCTGTACTCTTCCAGACATTTAAACCCTGTTTAAATTTATGTATCATGCAAGTCTACTTATTCAGTGATAATGTAGGGTAGATACATTTAATATCACCTTTGCCTCAGTGCAGTAAAAAGTAAGCTTAAGAAGTATGGCGCCGTCTTAGGAATTATACCAGCACATTTTTTGCATATTCTACCGGTACATTTTAGGATACTGTTCGGTATATCCATCCGTTCAGCAACTGATTTGATCTAGAAACTGATCTATAAATGTACTGCTAATTGCGTTGTCTGATGTAACATTAGTTAGGGATAGTGGCGTAATCTAGCTTTACCTGTCTCCACATACCACTCGTAGGCTACAGCCACTGTATGTTGCGTTTTTAAGCAACTTGCAGCTTATTACAATCAAACAGCTGACAAGTGGCTTCGTACAAACCCTGACAGCAATATTAGCCAGGCTACGATCGCTCAGCCTTTAGGAGACTCATATACCAAGGCTGCGACCGTACAAGATGCTATCAGTGACTTATCCAAACTGGAATCTGGCCATTGGATCCACACATTTTTCGTGAATCGGACTTCGTGACGACTAAAACCAATCCATAATCGGAAGCTAGAAATGAGGAACAAAAAATGAGTGAACAGACAAGTCAAGACCTCCCAGGAAAATCAAGACAACGGAATGGAAATTATGTACTTCTGCATCCTGCAACTCCCACAAAAGAAAACTATAGTAGGAGAGCGTAGGCCCACAAGATATATTCCCTATCTTTACGAAAAAGGCTAAGAAGCAGAGCAACCCCATTTGCTTTCGAAGTCACTGGGAGTCCTTAGAAGACACTCATACTTAACAAAGAATGTGAGAAAAACAAAAGTAGGCCCGAAAAGACTGGAACTGACGAAACCGAGTCTCATAATACGTCATCAAGCTGTTTGTGCAACATCTGTGAAGTTGACGAGAAGGAAGAAACGATTTAGCTCCTGAAATGTTATGTATGGCTCCATACCCACCGTGAGAAAATATGTGCTAACAAATAAGTATTTTATTGAGATAGCTGCAAACATGAACGAGTAGCTAATGTTGAAATTATTCATTGTAGCTTCAGAAGTAGCCTAATATTTTAGCTAATGAATATGTATTAAGAGTTCAATTTTGTTTACTAATGTCATAAAAATTAAAATAAATATTGGTCACACTCTCAGATTTACGATTTCTTGCTGAAGCTGAGAATTTTTTGTCGTACAATTTATAATACCAGTTGTACAATTTAGAAAACCTGTTTATAAGTTGTACGACTTTGTACCTTCCTATCTATTGTGTTATACCTCTTAGACTGCAAAAAAAAAAAAAAAAAAAAAAAAAACTTTTCGAAACTTTTCTGCATGTGTATCTAAGAGACTGGCGTACACGCTATCAGCATTACATTTAGAAAATGTATAGTAGATTTCAGCAAAATTGGAAAAAGGCTGAAAGTAGTTCAAAAATGTTCAAATGTGTGTGAAATCTTATGGGACTTAACTGCTAAGGTCATCAGTCCCTAAGCTTACACACTACTTAACCTAAATTATCCGAAGGACAAACACACACACCCACGCCCGAAGGAGGACTCGGACCTCCGCCGGGATCAACCGCACAGTCCATGATTGCAGCGCCCGAGACCGCTCGGCTAAACCCGCGCGGCCCTGAAAGTGGTCTTAATTTGTTAATTACTGGGCCACATTGATCAGCTTACAGCTCTCAACACGCACATCGACAGTTTTAAGGCTGTCCCGGTGCGCAATGCACCTCTTTATGTGATGGTTCCATTGGGAAATGGGAAATGTATAGGTACCGACAGTCAGATTTGTGATGCTGTTTACTAATAGCTACGAGAGATATTTCCTTTTCGACATCCGGTAAAGTACGAATACCAATACTGTTTATGTACAAATACTAGAGTATACACACATGTTGCCTATTTTTCAACATACCAACTCTGGTGATCGAAACAGATGTCGAAAAACGGAGCGCTATTTTCTTTCCTATTTCCTTTGAAACAAAGAGCGTCGCTTGATTGGCGTTATGGTCCACTGTGATTCCTTATTTGACGGAGCAGCACAACTGCATTACCCGGACGCAATAAATGCGTATTGTGGGACATTGATGAGAAGGCATTGTGTCGCCAGACGTTATTCTGCTGTGCGACAAATCCCGACTGCCGGCTGCTGCATCACCTCAACACGTTTCTCTCCTAATTTCTTTCTTCTGGGTTCCACAGCCTTCAAGCGGCCATTTTCATGTCATACTACAAAACATTAACGTTGTACAAGGTATTAATTACGTAATTACATCACAACATCACATCATCTT
Organism: Schistocerca americana; assembly: GCF_021461395.2. Taxonomy (NCBI): domain Eukaryota; kingdom Metazoa; phylum Arthropoda; class Insecta; order Orthoptera; family Acrididae; genus Schistocerca; species Schistocerca americana. The sequence continues at coordinate 255,011,876 of NC_060126.1, forward strand.
AAAAACATAAAAAAAGATTGCGGGAGCATTTAGACAAGTCACAGCAAGCGTAATTTTTGCAATAGACGAAATTATCTTATGTATTTACCTGTGTAAGAAAGAAATTCAGAAATTGTACCCTCCTTTTTTAACTTCTGGCTGTGACTGATGTCTCCCTAAGGCTGCCAGTCTCTTGAGGAATGCAAGTAACGGCGAATTGCAGGACATGATGCTACGTCCCACCAGAGGGGCGTTTCTAATCCATTTGTGCATTAAAGCATACTTTCATTCCAAAGACCCTTGCAGCGCTTATTGCTTGATCACATTTTCCACTCTTTCGTGTTGACAAAACACAAAAGACACGTCATGAGAGAAATTAAAGCCTTTGACAACGCGTATCAACATCTGAAATCACATTGTCGAGGAGACAGTTAGCCTCTACTCCACTCAAAAGGCATTTGAAAAACCTTTGTTTATTTTTCCGTGTAATCCGGTACAGCTAGGTGAGGCTTTCCTTTGTGTCGTTCTCCTTGACATTGAAGCCAAGCTACCTTGCCTTTTCATCAACATTTGTAGAACAATATTTTCCGAAGCACAAAGCGACAGCCGGCCGGGATGGCCAAGCGGTTCTAGGCCCTTCAGTCTGGAACCGCGCGACCGATACGGTCGCAGGTTTGAATCCTGCCTCGGGCATGGGTGTGTGCGATGTCCTTAGGTTAGTTAGGTTTAAGTAGTTCTAAGTTCTAGGGGACTGATGACCTCAGATGTTAAGTCCCATAGTGCTCAGAGCCATTTTGAACAAAGCGAGAGTAATGACTTCAGTAGTTAATCACTATTTGTAAAAACAACAGAAAAGTTACACACCAGTCGCAACCACAGGCACTCGTGGAAAACGGCGCATGAAAAGGTAGAGAAAAGTGTCGGAGCTGTTCTTGTGTGCGCATGTTCCGGAAGACTGAATCGTGAATTATTAAGGGCGGGTGATGCCTCCGTGGCTATTTCGAAAGCTGTTGTCCGAGCTGACCTACTGACACCTAATACCCGTACGCCTGTTGTCTGTCTAACTGCAGCAGAAGTGCAATTACACACATACATCTCCGCGAAGTGATTCGAAAACGTCACGCGATTTTTAACGGAGAAAATCTTCAGACGTAAAAGTAACTTCATGCGTACCACACCGAAGTGTTATAGTACAGTTACTTGTCACAATATATGTAAATGACCAGTTTGATAACGATGAAGTCATATGAGGCTGCCCGAAAATGATGAAATCGTATGCAAGAGAAGTCGCAACGTCAGTAAGTTGTAGGGGATTGCAGTAAGATATGCTGAAGATCAACGCTTGGTGCAGGGATTTGCAGCTGATATTCGAATTAACGAAAATAACGTATTGCAAGTAACTAACCGGCAAGACCCGTTATTGTGGGTACACGATTGGCAAACAGTCACTGGAGGCAGTCACATACTTGAAAGTCTGGGACTATGCGCACGTACCGAGCGAGGTGGCGCAGTGGTTAGCCCACTGGACTCGCATTCGGGAGGACGACGGTTCAATCCCGCGCCCGGCTATCCTCATTTAGGTTTTCCGTGATTTCCCTAAATCGTTTCAGGGAAATGCCGGGATGGTTCCTTTGAAAGGGCACGGCCGGCTTTCTTCCCCATAATTCCCTAATTCGATGTGACCGATGACCTCGCAGTTTGGTCTCCTCCGCCCAAATCAGCCCCCCCCCCCCCCCTCCCAACTATTAGCACGGACCGATTTAAAGCGGAACGACCACGCAAAGCAAATCGTATGAAAATCGTATGCACTGAAAGAGTCTGCATGAAATGAGGTACCAGACAGGACTGATAGATGAAGCAGAGGGGATCCAGAGAAGAGCTGCACGTTTCGTCACATGTTCTTTTATTAACACTGCAAGCGTCGCGCGGATGCTCGCCAAACTCCATTGGCAGACGTTGTATGAGAGCCATTGTACATCACAGTGTGGTTTACTGTTACAATTACGAGAGCGTACCTTCCTGGGAAAGTCAACCAAAATATTGGTTTCCCCTACGTATATCTCGCGAGCTCACAAAGAGGGTTACCAACACTCTTTTTTTCCGGCGCGCCATTCGCGAATGGGAACGGGAAATGTGAGAGAGAAGTAACAGTGGTGCACAAAGCACTCTCCGCCACGTACCAGATGGTGTGTTGAGGAATGGAGACATAAATGTTGATTTGTATTCTCCTTGCTTGCTTCGGCTTGTCGGTCACTTTGTGCTTCATTAGACAGGCGAACGTCAGGCTGCCGTGGCTACAAACGTATTCCCGTTGGAGAGGAAATGAGATTCGAAGGCCGCGTGAAACGATAGCCGAACTCCTCACCTTTCATTTGTGACAGATTTGCATCAGGAGCGGTCAACAACTTCGCCTTGTAAAAAACGAGCGGAACTCACAGGTTGTGTAGTCTATCCTGTTCCGTCCATGACTATACTTCTGTTCTCTGTCCGCTGTGGCCTTTCTTTTGTTATGTTACTAAGTAGTGTTCACAGGGGTCGTGAAATGATAAACTGTTTTCTAATTATAAGACTGCAGGAGGATGTATTGCAAACATTTTCCGCAGAGGTGAATGAGCAGCATTAACAAACGGTAGACTTCCCTGCCTTAAACAATTTGCAGTACCTGCTGCGTCACTTCACGTCACGGCTGCGTACTGAAGGCTGCAAACAGGCGACTTCCTGTGTCACTATTCTAATGCAAACACCTTCACTGCACCTACACGAAGCTCTTTCCTTAGTTAGTACAGCTACTGGAACGATTTGTACGATTCTCAAACAGTGAAAAGAATTATAATTGTATTTTGTGCAAGAGGTGTCCCACACTTCTTACATATTTAAAGAGAATCATTATCATACTACACAACGAACTACCAATAAGAAAATCTTTATTTGCAGCTATTTTCAATCTGCCTGAGCGCCATCAGTTTACTTAAAAGTTGTCCTGTCACTCTATACGGTATCAACACTATTGTGGCGTCAATAATAAAAATACAATTACAAGAATTCGTCGTGAGTTACTGTCGTCAAAAGGATAAACTGTATTTATACATAAACCTAATCCTAGTACAGTGTCCATTTCCATATTAGTTAGTATCTGGAGTGCACTTTGCATTCTGTTCTAAAGAACGACAGGGATTCGCAGGTGGCGTTGGTCTTGGGGCTAGCGTTGCTGCCTCTGGATCACGGGGTCCCGTATTCGATTCTCGGTTGGGTTGGGGATTTTCTCTGAGCAGGGACTGGGTGTTTGTGTTGTCCTCATCATTTCATCATCGTCGTCATTTGTGAGAGTAACTAGATTGGGTTGTGAAAAGAAAATGGACTTGAAAACATTGGGACTTCGTACAGGCGCTGATGACCGTTTAGTTGAGCGCCCCAAAAACCAAACATCATCATCATCAGATAGACAGGCAACATGAAAATGGAGAGGGTAGTAAGACTTTATCTGCACCATATCTACGGGATAAGTCTTAGTAAGTAAGTTGTCGTGAGAGGCACGGTGTCTCTTCGGAAGTCCCCTGGTTAACAGTCTTGAGAGCTATTGTTACACAGAGCCAACCGTTGTGCCCGCGTGATTCTAGGCGCCACATTCTGGAACCGCGCGACCCCTACGGTCGCAGGTTGGAATCCTGCCTCGGGCATGGATGTGTGTGATGTCCTTAGGTTAGTTAGGTTTAAGTAGTTCTAAGTCCCAGGAGACTGATGACCTCAGAAGTTAAGTCCCGTAGTGTTCAGAGCCATTTGAACCATTTCAACTGCGGACGGATACATGGACTACCGAGAGGGGAGAGGAAAGTGTTCGGCGTATGGCTCTAGCCCATCGTTTTGCATCTGCAACAGCAATATGACCAGCAGTTGGCACCACAGTGACACAACAAACTGTTACAAATCGGTTACTTCAATGACAGCTCCGAGCCAGACTCCCTGTAGCGTGCATTCCGATGACACCAAACCACCGCCATTTGCGACTTCAGTGATCAAGTGAGTTTTCATTGGAGGGCAGGGTGGAGGTCTGTTGAGTTTTCTGATAACAGATTGTTCTGCCTCGGTGCCAGTGATCACCGTGTGGCGGCTAGGAGCACGCCAGTAAGGGCCTGCAACTAACCTGTCTTCGTGGTAGACACACTATGGTTATGGTCTTGAGTGCTATTTTGTATGACAGCAGGAGCAGTCTCGCGGTTATCCCCCACACTGTGACTGCAAATTTATTCGACAATCTGAAATTCGACCTATTGTGGTGCCATTCATGAACAGTATTCCATGGCATGTTTCTAACAGGATAACGCTCGTCCACATACCGCTGTTGTAATCCAGCATGCTCTACAGAGTGTAGACGTGTTACCTTGGCCTCCTCGATCACCAGACCTGTCTACAATCGAGCACATCGTCATCGGACGACAACTCCAGCGTCATCGGGAACTAGCATTATCCGTCCCTGTGTTGACCGACCAAGTGCTGTAGTAGTGGAACTCCATCCCACAAACTGACGTTATGCACCTGCACAACACAGTGAAAGCGTATTTGCACGCTTGGATTCAAGATTCTGGCGGTTACAGCAGCTTTTAATGTACCAGTGAGTCACATTCGCAATGTCTCAACAAGGGCTCACATTAACCTGATCACAAATGTATTCTCCAAGTTTAATTAATCTACATTAATTATCTTTTGGTGTTGCGATTTCTTTCCGTCAGTGTAATGCTACCCGCTCAGTAATTGATGTATGTCATCAGATATTGTTTTAGTGTTTGCAGATGACTCAATCTTACACAACATGCTGCGGCACCGCTGTCAAAGAATTTTGATTCAGTACCAAATAAGAACGATACATGTACACAGAGCGTTGCTGTTTGAAATGAGTGAGAATTGAGCGCACATGTAAAATTTAATGTCGTGTTTTGTGTAATTAAAGCTGAAGTGAGAGAACTCAGAATGTCAAAGACTCTGCTCCTCTGTAACAGCACGATCAGGATCTCCAAGACAGCTTCGCAATCCGACTGACTTTTCAGCATCAACATCTGCATACACGTTAAGGTGTAGTGGAGAAACTTGCGTTTTAACCCTGTACTTGGAAATAACATCTGTTGATGAGCGCCGGCCGGAGTGGCCGACCGGTTAAAGGCGCTACAGTCTGGAATCGCACGACCGCTACGGTCGCAGGTTCGATTCCTGCCTCAGGCATGGATGTGTGTGATGTCCTTAGGTTAGTTAGGTTTAAGTAGTTCTAAGTTCTAGGGGACTTATGACCACAGCAGTTGAGTCCCATAGTGCTCAGAGCCATTTTTTTGTTGATGAGCAATTTACCGTCATTTTACTCCGTTTGCCAGCGAAAAAACAGTGATGAATATTTCTTTCACCGACATATTCAGAACCGGGTCAGCACTTCGGCAACACCGTCAACGACTTCACTATCCAGGAACCGAAATAATAAAACAGTAAATTCGTGCGCCGGCCGCGGTGGTCTAGCCGTTCTAGGCGCTCAGTCCGGAACCGCGCGACTGCTACGGTCGCAGGTTCGAATCCTGCCTCGGGCATGGATGTGTGTGATGTCCTTAGGTTAGTTAGGTTTAAGTAGTTCTAGGGGACTGATGACCACAGATGTTAAGTCCCATAGTGCTCAGAGCCATTTGAGCCATAGTAAATTCGTGCGTATATGCACGCCTCATACGTCCGAAGAGACAAAATATGACTTGGGCTCCATGTATGCCTAGAGTAACAAAGTCCGGGTTATGTAAATGAACAGTGTAAAAATATCTAGAAGGCGCGGGAGAAAACAGGCAGCGAAACGGCTAAAGGCATAAAATGCAATAGGACCGATGTGTCGCAGGCAGTGCATCTACAGAAAAACAGACGTCTGTGTAATGGTACTTTTTTTTTATAAGAACTAGAGTTTTGCAGCACAAACGGCGTCACAAAATATCACAGAATATGAATCCTACCGTAGTTGGCGACTCATTAAGCTAGCGGTGTAAATTAGCTATTAACTGACGCTAACAAGCAACTTCCGGCCGAAGCAGAAATTTACCACTGTCAGTTATTCAAGAAGATTATTGATAGTCATTAAATGTGTCAACAACATTATCAGAAAGGAAGAAACCCGAAAAATATACAATTTCAGAGGTTCCCAGGTACGTGAAATCTTTCTTGTGCTATGAAAAGCTGGCTGAAGTGGCCGTGCGGTTAAAGGCGCTGCCGTCTGGAACCGCAAGACCGCTGCGGTCGCAGGTTCGAATCCTGCCTCGGGCATGGATGTTTGTGATGTCCTTAGGTTAGTTAGGCTTAACTAGTTCTAAGTTCTAGGGGACTAATAACCTCAGCAGTTGAGTCCCATAGTGCTCAGAGCCATTTGAACAATTTTTTTTTGCTATGAAAATCGCTTGAAAAGACAACAAAGGATAATAAGATAGTTTCTCAAGAAAATTGAAAGACAAGCAGAAACTAGGTTACAAATACGTAATGCCTATGGAAAACGTTCTCATACATTTGAGGGTTGACTGCCATATGAGACCACAGCAAAGAAATTTAAATATGTAGGAGAAGCTATTCAAATTAACTTATCATAAACTGAGTGTTAGTAAATCTTTAGTGAACTAGTAACATCTTTTTAGTTGATAGACAGTAATCTTGTGTAACAAGAAATCCTTGGACAGAACAGACAAAAGTGAGGCATTACAACGCAGTTGCGTAAGAGTGTCTGTACGGACTTGAAAGTTTCAAAACATCCGAATTCGGGTACTGCACAAATTAGAAAGAAATGTAGCCTATCATCTATTTGACACACATACACACACACACACACACACACACACACACAGACACACACACACAAACACAAACGCGCATACATACAGAGAGAGAGAGAGAGAGAGAGAGAGAGAGAAAGAGAGAGAGATTAAGTTTGTCAGTAACGAGACTACCAGCTTGGTTGTTCTCCTCCTTCTATTCAGCATTGCTATACTGTCACATCTCATCAAGACGGTGTAATGGAAGAAGTACGAAGAGTCCAGTCCGTGAGAAAGGGTTACGCGAACATACAGGATAATTGAACAGGACGGACTGTAGGAACCTTGTTGCCGCCAAGCGACCAACCAGGGTGGCCGAATGGCTAAGCCAGTGGCTTGGTATTCAATAGTAGCGGAGATCAAATCCAATTTGGATGTTCTGCTTTAAGATTTTTTTGCTTCACCTAAATAATTTAATACAAGTACCTACGCTGTTCCCGAAACACGACAAGGCTACTTCCTCCTCCCGTTCTTCCACGAAAGAGCAATTGCATCAGCCTTAAAGACGTCTTTTAGGGTTTACTTTTGAGCCTCGAATCTTCCTTCCTTTATTACCAACAAACTGACGACCAATACGGGCTGGCAGGCAGGACAGAGGAACACATAACTGATTCCAGACAGAATGAGTGTTTTTTTATGGTACTCTGTGTAAAATGGAAGAAACATCGTGGGTTAACGTTCCGTAGATATAGAAGACGTTAAAACTGGCAAGGGTGAGTGGTTGGGAGCTGGGGGAGAAAAAGAGCGAAGCGTTTTTTTCCAGGGAGTATCTCGGCACTCGTCTGAAATGATTTACAGTGAATATGAATCAGAATGAACGGCGCTAAGCTTTAAACAACTGCGTACCCACATGAATTAGCACCGTACTTCGACATGAAAAATGAATCGTAGAGCTTGTATTGTGCTATCTTATAGCGTACCGAACGATGGAAATAAGACCAGGAACGACACAGTGCTAAAATTCTGTAACGCTATGACAAAGCATATACACACGCATGGGTGTCAAAACCGAGTCACTTCTCAAAAACATTCGTACGCAGGTAGCTGAAATGAAGATCTTGCAGGAAGTGATAAGTTACAATCTGTTAAACGGAGAAAAGAATAAACAGTGAGAAGACGGAAACATTCACTTCCTGTGTGATAAAATGTTACAATGTGGACAGAAATTGAATGGCTGTAGGAAGATACAGGACGACTTAGACAGAATTTCTAATTGGTGTGATGAATGGTGGCTTACTCTACATATAGAAAGATGTAAGTTAATGCAGATGAGTAGGAAAAATAAACCTGCAACTTCGAAAGCAGCACTACTAGCGTAATGTTTGACACAGTCACAGCGATTAAATATCTAGGCGTAACGTTGCAAAGCGACATGAAATTAATTGAGCACGTCAGGTTGGTAGTACGGAAGGCGAATGGTCGACTTCTTTTTATTGGGAGAATTTTATGAAAGTATAGCTCATCTATAAAGGAGACGGGCCATAGAACGCTGGCGCGACCCATTCTTGAGTACTTCTCTAGTGTTTGGGATCCTTACCAGGTCGGAGTATAGGATTATAGGAAGATATCGAAACTGTTCAAAGGCGTGCTCCTATATTTGTTACCAGTAGATTCGATCAGAACGCAAGTATTACGTAGACGATTCGTGAACTGAAGTGGAAATCCACGGAGGGCAGGCGACTCTTTTTTCCAGGGGTCACTATTTCGGTAATTTAGAGAACTAACATTTGAGGTTGACTGCGGAACAATTTTACTGCCTCCAACGTACAATTTGTGTAAGGACCACAAACATAAATTAGGGTTCGTACGAAAACTTATAAACAGTCGTATTTTCGTCGCTCTACTTGCGACAGAAAAAGGAAATGAAATTTGTAGTAGTGGTAAATGATACCCTCCGCTATGCACCACACTGTGGCTTGCGTAATATGTTTGTAGATGTAGATAAAAAAAAACATTGGAAAAGAGTGAATGATAACTGCTTAACTAAGCAAGTGATACTATATCACCCAGTGCACAAGTGAGATGTTGCGTGTCGAATACGAATATAGTCAAGTATCCAAATCACGCGGCGTTCTTACCCGGACTTAGATAATGAATTCCGATGGTAGCAGACACATTTCAAGCAAACCCGAAGTGAAAGGTATTACGTAATACGTACGATAGTTAACAATAATCAAGACGCGAAATATAATGTTTATTATGAGGCACGACAGTTAACATCAAGGATTTACAAGTAGACCGAAGAACGGATCATAACATTTCAGTCCAATCATTACGCTGCCTTACCCGATTCTACCATTGGCTTATTATACGTCTACATTACTATAACACAACACCGGTACTTCATCCCGATTTGGGACGTGTATTAATCTTTAGATTCGTCTGTTACATTGTTTATATATCTAGCTTGGAAATACTTAAGGTACGAAGCAAGGATCTGAAACATGTCTGGAGGAAGAGACAAAATCGATAACACTGGTGTGATACATTCGTCGCCACGGGCTGAACAATGAGTTCGGGAATACATATGTAGATGTAGATGTTGGTAAACCTCTGTATGAAATCTAATCTCTCTTATTTTACACCCGAGTTCTTTTCGTGAGACACGTGTACTAGGAGGGCCATTTTTTTTTAAATGAAGGCAAATTGAAGTAAATGATGCCCTGAGAGGATGAGAAGCAAAAAAGGTCATATGGACATGTATATGGAAATGCGTCCCAAGTCAGATATATCCACTTGAAGGTAGAGGTAAAAAATGTTTCACAGTGTTTGAAAGCACACATGAAAACGCAAGAGGTAAGTGGGAATATTCAGTCCGTACTAGTGTTTTAGCTCCATTTTCAGGAAGGCAGTGAGCTATAGCCCCATGATGTACTTGCCACGTTACCCTTCTTACCACCACAGACACTTGATCCAGCAGGGGTGGTAAGGTGACCCGCGAGACGTGCAGATATGTCTCTCCTGTAGGCGTTGTGAAAGGTGCCTGATGTCACGAGGCGCTCGCGGGTGGTCCTGCTGACACACTGAGGCTGTACAGTGCTGATGGTTCACTGGCACCATGCCATGGGGATTCTCCGTAGCCCAGATGTGGGTGCTGTGAAGGCTGATAATAATCCCCACGTAAAGGTAGCCTCAACTGTGAATAGGATAGATGACAGAAATCCCAGCACAGTGGTGGTTTGCGATGAATCGATGACAAAAGCGTCCCCGCGGAGACAAAACAGTAGGTAATAAGCCCTGCGTTTTGAGTGACACGGATAGTGTCAGTTGTCGTGGATAATCAACCACCCGTTTGTCTCGTACCCCATTCTGGGGGGCTACCTGCCTACTCCAGACACAGGGGTCACTGTGAAAGATTTCTTAACTCCACCTTCAAGTGGGTGTGTACTTCCTTTGGAACGCGTTTCCGTACGAACTTTTTTACTCTATTTCCTCTCAGGAATCGTTCCCTGCAGTTGGTCCCCATTTTCCAAAACCCGCCTTGTAGTAATGGTGTTCAGACAAACTGTTGTTTCCATTTGGTGCATACATTGAAAACAACAAGTCGGCTTATCACTAGGCAGCACAACATTAATATAGCAACTGACTATCTACAGTTTGCGAAAAGAGCGTGAACGTAAAATTACAGTGGAGATCGTACTCACGCTTACCAACGTTAACATCTACATCTACTTTCCATAAGACGTTGTACAGTGCATAGTGAAGGGAGAATCTCAGCAATATTATAGATGTTGTCACCTATTCCACTTGCCTATTGATCGAGGCAGAATTACTTTCTATACGCGTCAGTACGTGCTCTAACCTCTTATCTTTTTTTTGAGATCCATACGCGAGATGTGCACTAGTGGCAGCAAAATGATCGCACAGTCTCCTTTCGAGTACAATTTCCTTAATTTCGCCCAATAGGATCTCATGAGAACCATGTCGTCCTCTCTCTAAGGATTCACGTTTACGTTTTACCAACTATCGTTTTCCGGCGAACCGTTCGCTACTGGAAAAGGAAAGGGGCGAAGTAACAGTAGCACTCGAAATGCCCTCCGCCACACATGGAAAGGTTGTTTACGGAATGTAGGCGTAGATGCGACGCTTTCATTTGCCAGTAACTCATCTTGACACCTCGCTCCTGTCAGAAAGTACGGTAATTTCCAAGAATGATTGCCTATCGAAATTGGAGGGCTCCAAACGATACATATCGAACGTGAGATAGTATATCGATTATGGAAGTCTCGTGGCGTGCGTTATGATAAATTATTTGTGATCGGCATTTTTATCAGTTTTGCGTTGTTCCTTCAGTTCGTGTACATTACATTCTCGCCGTAATTGTTTGTGATTCCATTGGGAAATCTACACGGTTTCTCCTGATAGCGAGTGTAATGTGTGCTGCTTCTCAAGTTTCTTCTGCGGATTGCCTCACATGGAAAACTCTAATTCCATGCATATCCAGCATAGACAAATGTTTGAAATTTTGCCGGAAATATGGACTTCTGCCGGACGAGGAAAGGAGGGACTGTCTTGACTGTGGCGCTGCGAAGTCTGTGAAACTCTGTAAAAGGAGTGTGGACACTGAGATTCCGTTGCAATTTCATTGTGGACTTCGCGGAAAGCGAACCAGCATCAGGAAAAATACGTGGTTCGAGTCCTCCAAATTATCGATTCAGACGAGCGTAATTCTTGTGTCGTGCTGGATTCGAGATTACACGTTGCAAGCCACAGCATCCGAAACTGAGTTATTGGCAAATACCGTGTGTGACTACTTCGGGTTTTGCCGAGAAGTGTGCTACGTGATAGTGAAAAATGACAGTGTCCCAATTGGTGGACCGAATAAAATAGTAGAAGTAGACGAAACTCATATTGCTAGACGAAAGAATCAGAGAGGACGACCTTCTAAAATTGAAGTAGATCATATTTGGGTTTTTGGTGGGATAGAAAGGGAGTCACGTAAGTGTTTCGTTGTGAGGGTATTGTCCCGAGACAAGGTGACTTTAGTGGGTCCCATAAAACATTTCATACTCCCTGGAACAAAAGTCGTCACAGACGGACGGCCGCAGTGGCCGAGCGGTTCTAGGCGCTACAGTCTGGAACAGCGCGACCGGTACGGTCGCAGGTTCGAATCCTGCCTCGGGCATGGATGTGTGTGATGTCCTTAGGTTCGTAGGTTTAAGTAGTTCTAAGATCTAGGGGACTGATGACCACAACAGTTTAGTACCATAGTGCTCAGAGCCATTTGAACCATCACAGACGGGTTTCAGTCGTACCAGACTCTCAAAGCTGAAGGTTTCGATGACGAATTCGTGAACCACTCCGTGGAGTTTGTCTCTTCAGATGACGCCAATGTCCATAGCCAGAATATAGAACGGCTGTGGAAGTCTGCCAAGTCTACCATAAAAAGAAAAGGGCGTCCAGGACAGAGGGACGAACTGTACTTCTTCCAGTACCTATACTTTCGCAACTTGCGTTTGCAGGCGAAAGTCGACGCATGCGACACTCCGCCGATATTCCTGCGCGATATTGGCAAAGTTTACCCTGGGTACGGGAAAAAAGGAATTGCCCCTGCAGCTTATACATCACGCGGACTGTCATAAGACGATAACACCGACGACGAGTAAGGTAAGTCGTCTCCTCTGAATTTACAAGCGCTTCTCTAACGCTTTTTTTTTTGTCGTTGCTGTAGTGACAACTTGAAACATACTCGTAACGCGAGCCACGAGACTTCCATAATCGATTTACTATCGCACGTTAGGGAGAGCCAGCCCTGACAAAACTCTACCATCTGATGAGCAAGATGTATGAGACAGGCGAAATTACCTCAGACTTCAAGAAGAATATAGTAATTCCAATCCCAAAGAAAGCAGGTGTACACAGACGTGAAAATTACCGAACTATCAGTTTAATAAGTCACGGCTGCAAAATACTAACAAGAATTCTTTACAGGCGACTGGAAAAACTAGTAGAAGCCGACCTCAGGGAAGGTCAGTTTGGATTCCGTAGAGATATTGAAACACATGAGGCAATACTGACCCTACGAGTTATCGTAGAAGCTAGATTAAGGAAAGGCAAACCTACGTTTCTAGCATTTGTAGACTTAGAGAAAGCTTTTGACAATGTTGACTGGAATACTCTCTTCCAAATTATGAAGGAGGTAGGAGTAAAATACAGGGAGCGAAACGGTATTTACAATTTGTACAGAAACCAGATGGCAGTTATAAGTGTCGAGGGACATGAAAGGGAAGCAGTGGCTGGGAAGGGAGTGATACAGGGTTGTAGCCTTTCCCCGAAGTTGTTCAATCTGTATATTGAGCAAGCAGTGAAGGAAACAAAAGAAAAATTCGGAGTAGGTATTAAAATCCATGGAGAAAAAATAAAAACTTTGAGGTTTGCCGATGACATTGTAATTATGTCAGAGACAGCAAAGGACTTGGAACATCAGTTGAACGGAATGGACAGTGTCTTGAAAGGAGGATATAAGATGAACATCAACAAGAGCAAAACGAGGATAATGGAATGTAGTCGAATTAAGTCGGGTGATGCTGAGGGAATTAGATTAGGAAATGAGACACTTAAAGTAGTAAAGGAGTGTTACTATTTGGGGAGCAAAGTAACTGATGGTGGTCGAAGTGGAGGGGATATAAAAGGTAGACTGGCAATGGCAAGGAAAGCGTTTCGGAAGAAGAGAAATTTGTTAACATCGAGTATAGATTTAAGTGAAAGGAAGTAGTTTCTGAAAGTATTTGTATGGAGTGTAGCCATGGATGGAAGTGAAGCATAGGCGATAAATAGTTCGGACAAGAAGAGAATAGAAGCTTTCGAAATGTGGTGCTACAGAAGAATGCTGAAGATTAGATGGGTAGATCACATAACTAATGAGGAGGTATTGAATAGAATAGGGGAGAAGAGGAGTTTGTGGCACAACTTGACTAGAAGAAGGGATCGGTTGGTAGGACATATTCTGAGGCATCAAGGGATCACCAGTTTAGTATTGGAGGGCAGTGTGGAGGGTAAAAATCGTAGAGTGAGACCAAGAGATGAATACACTAAGCAGATTCAGAGGGATGTCGGTTGCAGTAGGTACTGGGAGATGAAGAAGCTTGTACAGGATAGAGTAGTATGGAGAGCTGCATCAAACCAGTCTCAGGACTGAAGACCACAACAACAACATCGCACGTTCGATATGTATCGTTTGGAGCCCTCCAATTTCGATAGGGAATCATTCTTGGAAATTACGGAAAATCCGACACTCGACAGCACGCTAAGCAGATGTAGCAGTGTATAATAATTGTCTGGAGAGGGAATTGGTTTACTTACCGCGTCGCGGTGGTTCTGTGTAGGTGCGGCGGTGGCAGCTGCAGCCGGGGGACTGTCGAGGCGAGGCGAGGAGAGGCGGCCTCGGGCCATCGCCGCTTTCCGGGCGTCCTTCGGCTCGACGCTGCTGCCCTCGCCACGCGGAAGACGTGCGCAGTGCAGGCGCCACGCGCAGCAACTCTGCCGCCGCCGCTGACAGTCTCTCAGCGGCGCCCCTCACCGCCGCTCTCAGCAAAAGCCGTCCTGCACGCTGCCTGACAGTTGCTAGGCAACGGCCGCAAGCCGTTCGAGGCACATTGTTATCACAGCCAGGCGCCATGCAGGGTGATCTATGCCCTCAGATACAAATCAGTAAAGCCTACACACTACCTGAAAGTGCTTCGGTTTTTACGATCAGATTGTGGCAATTCTGGAAGCAATTTTGTATCTTCAACTACCTTGACCAAAAGGCTAGCCTTTATTGAGTGATTGAAGCTGCTACGCTAGAACGAAAATCTAGCTCTAAGTAACTCATGCTGTTCTCGATTAGAATTCTGGAATGTCTGCTTGCTCTACTTTGGTAAAAGAATTTTGGAAATCTCAGTAGAGCAACTCCGCTTTAGTGACGCTATAGTCTGTAATATTACCATTGGTATCGCGAAATGAAGGTATTGATTGTGTCTTGCCGCTGCTGTACTTTACACGCCACCAGAATCTCTTTCGACTTTCTGTCAAATTTTGAGACAGAGTTTCATTGTGGAAGCTGTTAACAGCATCTCGCATTGAAAATGGCTCCTTTATTTGAGCTTCAGTAAAGCATGTCCAATCTTGGAGATTTTGTGTTCTTTTAAATTTAACATGCTTTTTTCTGTAAATGTAAGAAGGGAAATGCGAGATGCATTCAGTGAAATCCATATTGATCTGCACTGTTGCCTCGCGAATAAAATACGAGTTTATGTAATATCAAAACAGTTTTGTGACGTGATTCACGACCTTCCAGCAGATAGAACATAATAATTGAACCTATCCTTATCAAATTAGACCTATAAATAAATGTCTGTATATATGAATTACCAGTACCTGTCTTCATTCTTTGCTCGTATCAGAAGCGCAAATAAAAAAAACTATTTAATGTAAAGAATGTATATACGATATACCGGGTGATCAAAAGTCAGTATAAATTTGAAAACTGAATAAATCACGGAGTAATGTAGATAGAGAGGTACAAATTGACACACATGCTTCGAATGACATGGGGTTTTATTAGAACCAAAAAAATACAAACGTTCAAAAAATGTCCGACAGATGGCGCTTTATCTGATCAGAATAGCAACAAAGTAAGACAAAGCAAAGATGATGTTCTTTACAGGAAATGCTCAATGTGTCCACCATCATTCCTCAACAATAGCTGTAGTCGAGGAATAATGTTGTGAACAGCACTGTAAAGCATGTCCGGAGTTATGGTGAGGCATTGGCGTCGGATGTTGTCTTTCAGCTCCCCTAGAGATATCGGTCGATCATGATACACTTGCGACTTCAGGTAACCCCAAAGCCAATAATCGCACGGACTGAAGTCTGGGGACCCGGGAGGCCAACTTTTGATCACCCAGTACATTAATCGTTTCCGACTTCCAGGGTGTTCTTAAAAGTATTTAGCACCGAAGATAGACTAAAAGGGTCTAGTGAAGCAGGGGGTACAACCCGTCGGCTTTGACCAGTGACGTCAGAATTGGCCAGAGAGCGTTTATTACACAGATGAAAGAGCTGACAAGAATATTCAGAAACAAAAGAATATGAGAAATGAAAAATATAGTTGACATATATAAAGGCCAGTAGTATTTTCACGTTAAGGATATCGCGTGTTTGTGTCGTATTATTTCTCTGGAAAATGAAAGGGAAAAAAATGGATGGAAAGTATTGGTAGCATAGAATACATCACGTCACATATATATAAGTTGTATCTCGAACCTCATTCGAACTGTATTGCTTAAGTGCAGTACCGGATACAAGTTTGGCGTAGGTCGATTTCTTCGCTTTCACTAGCATTAGTGTCCTGTTGTTCAAATGAACTATGTATCCCCTGCATCACTAAACCCTAAATGAAGCACGGGATACAAATTTTACATATGTTGTTTATTTCGCCTCCGCTGTCACTAACAGTCTGTTCTTACGTAGATATTAGTACTACCGATGGCAGAACGAGCTACGTACACAATATTTGTATCCCATACTTCCGTTGAACTCTACATTTGTACACTGCTAACGCAAACGTGGAAATGGACGTACGTTGCATTTGCAACCTGTACCTCAGTTGAACTACGCCTTTGATGCTAATAGTATCCCATTCTGTACTTGAGCTGTATAGTTATACACAACATTTGTACCCTGGTCTCCACTTGACATATGTTGGTAAATCTCATCAATGTTACATATGCCGTTCTTTCCGAATACGTAGTGTCAGTGTAAAGGTCAACTGAAGGACGGGATGCAAATGTCAGTTGTGTCGGCCGTTTCGCCGTCAATATTGATAGTACAGATCCGAAAAAATCGCACTGATTGTGGCGCTCACCTGCACGGCGCCAAACACGCATACGACCATCATTGGCACCAAGGCAGAAGCGACTCTCATCGCTGAGGACGACACGTCTCCATTCGTCCCTCCATTCACGCCTGTCGCGACACCACTGGAGGCGGGCTGCACGATGTTGGGGCGTGAGCGGAAGACGGCCTAACGGTGTGCGGGACCGTAGCCCAGCTTCATGGAGACGGTTGCGAATGGTCCTCGCCGATACCCCAGGAGCAACAGTGTCCCTAATTTGCTGGGAAGTGGCGGTGCGGTCCCCTACGGCACTGCGTGGGATCCTGCGGTCTTGGCGTGCATCCGTGCGTCGCTGCGGTCCGGTCCCAGGTCGACGGGCACGTGCACATTCCGCCGACCACTGGCGACAACATCGATGTACTGTGGAGACCTCACGCCCCACGTGTTGAGCAATTCGGCGGTACGTCCACCCGGCCTCCCGCATGCCCACTATACGCCCTCGCTCAAAGTCCGTCAACTGCACATACGGTTCACGTCCACGGTTTCGCGGCATGCTACCAGTGTTAAAGACTGCGATGGAGCTCCGTATGCCACGGCAAACTGGCTGACACTGACGGCGGCGGTGCACAAATGCTGCGCAGCTAGCGCCATTCGACGGCCAACACCGCGGTTCCTGGTGTGTCCGCTGTGCCGTGCGTGTGATCATTGCTTGTACAGCCCTCTCGCAGTGTCCGGAGCAAGTATGGTGGGTCTGACACACCGGTGTCAATGTGTTCTTTTTTCCATTTGCAGGAGTGTATGAGTAATGTATGACGTCATTAGTCAAAGTCGACGGGTTGTATCCCTTGCTTCACTAGACCCGGCTAAAACCACCAACCGTTACGTTGTGGATGTGATATTGGAATACACTTAAGCGCCAAGGAAACTGGTATAGGCATGCATATTGGAATATAGAAATGTGTAAACAGGCAGAATTGGCACTGCCGTCGGCAACGACTATATAACACAAGTGTCTGGCGCAGCTCTTACATCGGCTACTGCTGGTACAATGGTAGGTTATCAAGATTTAAGTGAGTGTGAACGGCCAGCCGGGGTGGCCGAGCGGTTCTGGGCGCTATAGCCTGGAACCTCGCGACCGCTACGGTCGCAGGTTCGAATCCCGCCTCGGGCATGGATGTGTGTGATGTCCTTAGGTTAGGTAGATTTAAGTAGTTCTAAGTTCTAGGGGACTGATGATCTCAGAAGTTGAGTCCCATAGTGCTCCGAGCCATTTGAGTTTGAACGTGGTGCTATAGTCGGCGCACGAGCGGTGGGACACAGCATCTCCGAGGTAGCGATGAAGTGGGGATTTTACCTTACGACCATTTCACGGGTGTACTGTGAATATCAGGAATCAGGTGAAACATCAAATCTCCGACATTGCTGCGGTCGGAGAAATATCCTGCAGAAACGGGACCAACGATGACTGAAGAGAATCGTTCAACGTGACAGAAGTGCAACCCCACCGCTAATTGCTGCAGATTTCAATGCTGGGCCATCAATAAGTGTCAGGGTGCGAACTATTCAAAGAAACATCATCGATATGGGCTTTCGCAGCCGAAGGCCCACTCGTGTACACTTAATGACTGCATGACACAAAACTTTGCCCCTCGCCTGGGCCCGTCGACACCGACATTGAACTATTGATGACTGGAAACATGTTCCCTGGACGAACGAGTCTCGTTTCAAACTGTATCTAGCGGATGGACGTATACGGGTATGGAGACAACCTCATAAGCCCATGGACCATGTCAACAGGGGACTGTTCAAGCTGGTGGAGGCTCTGTAATGGTGTGGGGCGTGTGAAGTTAGGAGTGATATGGGACCCGTGATACGTGTCGATTCGACTCCGACAGGTGACGCGTACGTAATCATCCTGTCTGATCACTTGCATCCGTTTATGTCCATTGTGCATTCCGACGGACTTTGGCAATTCCAACAGGACAATGCGACACGTAATACCTCTAGGATTGCTGCGGAGTGGCTCCAGCAACACTCTTCTGATTTTAAACACTTCTGCTGGCGACCAAACTCCTCAGACACGAACATTATTGAGCATATCTGGGATGCCTTGCAACGTGCTGTTCAGAAGAGATCTCCACCCCTTCGTACTCTTACGGATTTATGGACAGTACTGCAGGATTCATAATGTCACTTCCCTCCAGCACTACTTCAGACAGTCGAGTCCATGCCACATCTTGTTGCGGCACTTCGGAATGCTCGCCTGACCCCTACACGATGTAGGCTGTATTTACAGGAACTACTCTCGACTGGAGATTACCGTATACAGACCACTTACGTGAAGTCAAGAGTCACGGAAAACGGCAATGGAAAGAGATGGGTAATGTGTACCAACTAACGAAAAGTGGATATTATGCAGCATTACAACATCAAATTACAACAATGCCATGGTTTACGAGGACGCATTTGTACTGATCTACGACAATCATTCGACTCGTCTTTGACCATGCCTCCTTTCCTGTACATCTCTATAGAATCAACATTTACGATTCCCATGCATGTGAGAGTGATTCCACTTCAGAAGCTGGTGTAGACGGTATCTTGTTTTTGTGTTCCAGGTTTGGCAATGGGCGATCAGAGTTTCTGAAGGCTTTGATGAGTATGTTTTAGCTCTTCCCATAATCAGCGTCATCTCTTTTGGATTCTGTATAAAGTGATTGTCAATTTTCTTAAAGGTATAGGGAAAAATCTGTAGGGCTCATATTTTCATCTATCCATATCGCTTATTATTAAATTAGGAAGCAGTGTAAGTGATAACATGAATATGTCTCGTTTACTTATAATGCTACAGGGCTATTCAAAAACAAAGAAAAGATTTCAAACATTTATTGCTGCCAAACTACAAAAGATAGAAAAACAATTCCAACGTTCCTGGAAATAGAAAAGTTGAAATTTTTATGCATTCAATGTGAGAACCATGTGTTACTCGACAAATATCAAAACGACGGTTATATAAAAGTCTGATTACAGATGTGTTACACTACTGGCCATTAAAATTGCTACACCACGAAGGTGACGTGCTACAGACGCGAAATTTAACTGACAGGAAGAAGATGCTGTGATATGCAAATGATTAGCTTTTCAGAACATTCACACAAGGTTGGCGCCGGTGGCGACACCTACAACGTACTGACATGAGGAAAGTTTCGAAACGATTTCTCGTAAATAAACAGCAGTTGACCGGCGTTGCCTGGTGAAACGTTGTTGTGTAACGAGGAGAATGCGATCCATCTCGTTTCCGACTTTGATAAAGGTCGGATTGTAGCCTATCGCGATTGCGGTTTACGTATCACGACATTGCTGCTCGCGTTGGTCGAGATCCAATGACTGTTACCAGAATACGGAATCGGTGGGTTTAGGAGGGTAATACGGAACGCCGTGCTGGATCCCAACGGCCTCGTATCCCTAGCAGTCGAGATGACAGGCATCTTATCCGCATGGCTGTAACGGATCGTGCAGCCACCTCTCGATCCCTGAGTTAACAGATGGGGACGTTTACAAGACAACAACCATCTGCACGAACAGTTCGATGACGTTTGCAGCAACATGGACTATCAGCTCGGAGACCATGGCTGCGGTTACCCTTGAAGCTGCATCACAGAAAGGAGTGCCTGCGAAGGTGTACTCAACGACGAACCTGGGTGCACGAATGGCAAAACTTCATTTTTTCGGATGAATCCAGGTTCTGTTTACAGCATCATGACGGTCGCATCCGTGTTAGGTGACACCGCGGTGAACGCACATTGGAAGCGTGTATTCGTCATCGCCATACTGGCGTATCACCCGGCGTGATGGAATGGATTGCCATTGGTTACACGTCTCGGTCACCTCTTGTTCGCATTGACGGCACTTTGAACAGTGGACGTTACATTTCTGATGTGTTACGACCATTGGCTCTACCCTTCATTCGATCCCTGCGAATCCTACATTTCAGCAGGATAATGCACGGCCGCATGTTACAGGTCATGTACCGTCCTTTCTGGATACAGAAAATGTTCGACTGCTGTTCTGGCCAGCACATTCTCCAGAGCTCTCACCAACTGAAAACGTCTGGTTAATGGCGGCCGAGCAACTGGCTCGTCACAATACGCCAGTCACTACTCTTGATGAACTGTGGTATCGTGTTGAAGCTGCATGGGCAGCTGTACCTGTACACGCCATCCAAGCTCTGTTTGACTCAATGCCCAGGCGTATCGAGGCCGTTATTACGGCCAGACGTGTTGTTCTGGCTACTGCTTTCTCAGGAGCTATGCACCCAAATTGCGTGAAAATCACATGTCAGTTCTAGTATAATATATCTGTCCAAAGAATACCCGTTTCTCATATGCATTTCTTCTTGGCAATTTTTATGGCGAGTAGTGTAAATTAGTTCCATACGCATCTCAATGTTTATTATGTCGTGTTATGCCTCATGAATTATGTGCCGTGCATAGGCACACAGGCGCGCGGTTCCCTCCGTCGGAGGTTCGAGTCCTCCCTCTGGCATGGGTGTGTGTGTGTGTGTGTTGTCCTTAGCGTAAGTTAGTTTAAGTTACATTAAGTAGTGTGTAGGCTTAGGGGGTGATGACCTAAGTAGTTTGGTCCCAGAAGACCTTACCACAAATTTCCAAATTTCCTAGACACTCAGGGAGTGGAAGAAATAAGGAAACATGAAAAACGCAACACATTGGCATGGCTAATATGGCGTAGGAAAACCGTTGGCATTCAAAACACTTCCAGTCCTGCATGTTTTTCATCCATCCTGGCCGGCCGGAGTGGCCGAGCGGTTAAAGGCGCTACAGTCTGGAACCGCACGACCGCTACGGTCGCAGGTTCGAATCCTGCCGCGGGCATGGATGTGTGTGATGTCCTTAGGTTAGTTAGGTTTAAGTAGTTCTAAGTTCTAGGGGACTTATGACCACAGCAGTTGAGTCCCATAGTGTTCAGAGCCATTTGAACCATTTGAACCATCCATCCTGCAAAATAATAAGTTCAGGTAATGATGATGGAGGTGGACAGCGATCACGCACCCCTCTCGCCAAAGCAGAACACAAAGGTTCTATACTACTGAGATCTGATGACTATGGTGCCCAGGGTAGACGAGACAATTCATTCTCCTGCTCGCAAAGATAGTCCTGGACGATGCAAACAGTGTGAGCAAGGGCCCTGTTGTCTTGGAAGACAGCACCACCGTTAGAGGAAAAACACTGTACCGTGGGACGGCGTTTATCAGCAAAAACGGTCATATAATCCGAGGCGGTAATGAGACTTTGTAGAGTAACGATCATGTGTACGGAACACTGCGATAATGTTGCCCAGATCAACACAAAACTCCGCCATATTTCACTCTTGAGACGTAAACTCGGTCAGGAGTTGGAAACTGTGTCCAGCAAGAGGCATCTGCCAAAGTGACGTTCTTCTATTGCTTATAGCCCAGGTTTTATGGCTTCGGCAAAATGTCTTCCTGTTATGGGCATTTGCATCACTGATGCGTGGTTTTGGAAGTCCACCTCTCCCTGGAGAAAAATTCGAGCACTCGGACTTCGCAGAGCGATTCCTCACCTATCCGTTGTTTACGTAGTATGGCATTTTGTTACGGTGAACATAGCCGTAGTCAGACAACTCAGAAATAGATAGTTGTAACATATGACCTGTCATAGGACAGAATAACATCACAAACAATATAATTTTCGAGATGCTAAAGATGACTGTAACTCAACATCTACTACTTATTTACACTGCACACAATATGTTCGCTCAGATGTAACACATTAGCAACCATAATAATTTACATATTAATGACCACATGACACATACAGACGAACACGTTGTCCTCAGAGCAGATGGCCAAAGCCATCCGCCAGTACGCCACCTACTGGATCATACAGCTCTGGACTCTGCGCAACGTGGCTGCATCCACAGATACAACAGCGGCATGAGCACGCGCTATCAGTTCTTCCACATGTGTCGGGGGAATAGAATACACGTGCTCCTTCACATGTCCCCATAGAAAAAAAAACCAAATCATTTACAACAGGTGAACGCGGAGGCCGTGCTACTGGAGCTCTCTGTCAGTACTACACTCCTGGAAATTGAAATAAGAACACCGTGAATTCATTGTCCCAGGAAGGGGAAACTTTATTGACACATTCCTCGGGTCAGATACATCACATGATCACACTGACAGAACCACAGGCACATAGACACAGGCAACAGAGCATGCACAATGTCGGCACTAGTACAGTGTATATCCACCTTTCGCAGCAATGCAGGCTGCTATTCTCCCATGGAGACGATCGTAGAGATGCTGGATGTAGTCCTGTGGAACGGCTTGCCATGCCATTGCCACCTGGCGCCTCAGTTGGACCAGCGTTCGTGCTGGACGTGCAGACCGCGTGAGACGACGCTTCATCCAGTCCCAAACATGCTCAATGGGGGACAGATCCGGAGATCTTGCTGGCCATGGTAGTTGACTTACACCTTCTAGAGCACGTTGGGTGGCACGGGATACATGCGGACGTGCATTGTCCTATTGGAACAGCAAGTTCCCTTGCCGGTCTAGGAATGGTAGAACGATGGGTTCAATGACGGTTTGGATGTACCGTGCACTATTCAGTGTCCCCTCGACGATCACCAGTGGTGTACGGCCAGTGTAGGAGATCGCTCCCCACACCATGATGCCGGGTGTTGGCCCTGTGTGCCTCGGTCGTATGCAGTCCTGATTGTGGCGCTCACCTGCACGGCGCCAAACACGCATACGACCATCATTGGCACCAAGGCAGAAGCGACTCTCATCGCTGAAGACGACACGTCTCCATTCGTCCCTCCATTCACGCCTGTCGCGACACCACTGGAGGCGGGCTGCACGATGTTGGGGCGTGAGCGGAAGACGGCCTAACGGTGTGCGGGACCGTAGCCCAGCTTCATGGAGACGGTTGCGAATGGTCCTCGCCGATACCCCAGGAGCGACAGTGTCCCTAATTTGCTGGGAAGTGGCGGTGCGGTCCCCTACGGCACTGTGTAGGATCCTACGGTCTTGGCGTGCATCCGTGCGTTGCTGCGGTCCGGTCCCAGGTCGACGGGCACGTGCACCTTCCGCCGACCACTGGCGACAACATCGATGTACTGTGGAGACCTCACGCCCCACGTGTTGAGCAATTCCGCGGTACGTCCACCCGGCCTCCCGCATGCCCACTATACGCCCTCGCTCAAAGTCCGTCAACTGCACATACGGTTCACGTCCACGCTGTCGCGGCATGCTACCAGTGTTAAAGATTGCGATGGAGCTCCGTATGCCACGGCAAACTGGCTGACACTGACGGCGGCGGTGCACAAATGCTGCGCAGCTAGCGCCATTCGACGGCCAACACCGCGGTTCCTGGTGTGTCTGCTGTGCCGTGCGTGTGATCATTGCTTGTACAGCCCTCTCGCAGTGTCCGGAGCAAGTATGGTGGGTCTGACACACCGGTGTCAATGTGTTCTTTTTTCCATTTCCAGGAGTGTATTTCTCTGGATATGTTCTGTCTAAATATCGTCGCACATTATTTTCAAAGTGTGGAGGTACATCATCATGTTGGAACCATAACGTCTATCGAACATGAGGCAGAACATCTTCCAGTATGTCATGCAAATAGTTTGAGACGAGTTCATGACACCTTCATACGGCCAACCTGTCGGGATTCAAACTCCTATCTGCCAATATTCCGGCCCGGACGTTGACGCCAAAGCGAAATTGATATCGACAGTCGCTGGTGACGTGCCGGTTAGCGTCACACCAATGGTGGGCATTGTGCACACTGAAGACACCCTCAAGAGTGAACGCTAGTTCATCCGGCCATGTTACAGTGTTTATGAAGTCTTCGTTGGCTTCCTGATGTTGTTGGAATCACTCACAGAATTGTATCCACAGGCGGCAGACTGCAGGACGCAGGGGTTTCGTTAAAGAATAATGATAGGAGTGAATCCCATTCTCGTGCAGCACGTCAGCGACCATATGTTGCGAGACAGGCAGCTGCCTTGCTGCGCTACGTTTACTTCTCTGGGGTTGTTGGCATATGACCTCTAGAATGGCTTCCTTAGTAGCTGGAGCACGGCAGGCCGTAGACGACTTCTGTCACACGATGTTGCAAGGAGAGAACCTGTCTCCCGACGGCGAAGTTCCAGGCGATGAAACACATTTTTATCTAGATGACGTCGACCAGTATATCTAGCCGCACATTCACGAGCGGCAACACCAGCCCGTTTATCAGATGCACCAACTACCAGGAACAGATCCACATATTCATCGTTTGTGTATGCCATTACATCTGCCACACTGTTTTAGAATAACACAAGAAGAAAATGCATAAGGCGCTAACAAAATATAGTGGACCTGAATGTCACCAGAATAATAGTTGGCAATAATCGATGGGACCATTGGGGTAAGGAATACAGAAAACAGGTTTGGAATCTAGTAGATGCAGTGGTGCGAAACAGCTCGCGTTCACGATGTGCAAAAGGCTTCTTTAAATGCTGACCATTGAAAATGATTGTACCTTCATTTCTGTGTTCGTAACGGAAAATGTTTTTGTAGAAGACTCACTGTAATCATTGTATGACGATTAAGACGCCAAATACCATACCACGCAGACTACATTTAGCAAACAAAAACAAATACACCTCGACTCACAATCGAACCCATGTTCTCCTGCATGCTAAACACAAAACGCTATCTGTTGCGGCGTAAGGTCAGCGCCGTCACGCCAGTAGGGAACGAGAGCGTAGAGGGCTATGAAGAAGACGTCAGCCTATCGCTCCCTGACCGACCGCTCTCCAGGACGACAACACGGCAGCAGCGGCCTCTATATGAACATAAACGCGGCGCCCGATTGGCCACGGCCAGATCTACAGCACCTTCAAGACTACCGGCTAGGATACAAGCGTCAGCTGTATGTCTTCATTAGCAGTCGAGATCCGCATGGCTGTAACGGATCGTGCAGCCACGTCCCGATCCCTGAGTCAACAGACAGGGACGTTTGCAAGACAACAACGATCTGCACGAACAGTTCGACGACGTTTGCAACAGCATGGATTATCAGTTCGGAGACCACGGCTGCGGTTACCCTTGACGCTGCATCACAGACAGGAGTGCCTGCGATGGTGTACTCAACGACGAATATGGATGCACGAATGGCAAAACGTCATTTTTTCGGATGAATCCAGGTTCTGTTTACAGCATCGTGATGGTCGCTTTCCTGTTTAGCGACATCGCGGTGAACGCACATTGGAAGCGTGTATTCGTCATCGCCATACTGGCGTATCACCCAGCGTGATGGTATGGGGTGCCATTCGTTACACGTCTCGGTCACCTCTTGTTCGCATTGACGGCACTTTGAACATTGGACGTTACATTTCAGACGTCTTACGACCTGTGGTTCTACCCTTCATTCGATCCCTCCGAAACCCTACATTTCATCAGGATAATACACGACCGCATGTTGCAGGTCCTGTACGGGCCTTTCTGGATACAGAAAATGGTCGACTGCCTCACTGGCCAGCACGTTCTCCAGATCTGTCACCAGTTGAAAACGTCTGGTGAATGGTGGCCGAGCAACTGGCTCATCACAATACGCCAGTCACTACTCTTGATGAACTGTGGTATCGTGTTGAAGCTGCATGGGCAGCTGTACCTGTACACGCCATCCAAGCTCAGCTGCCAGGCGTATCAAGGCCGTTATTACGGCCAGAGGTGATTGTTCTGGGTACTGATTTCTCAGGATCTTTGCACCCTGATTGCGTGAAAATGTAATCACATGTCAGTTCTAGTGTCCAATGAATACCCGTTTATTATCTGCATTTCTTCTTGGTGTAGCAATTTTAATTGGCAGTAGTGTAATATAGCTTTTTGCTTACGATGGACATGAACCTCAGCGATTTAGTAGCATGGCGACATCTCGCGTTATGTGTGTGAATGAAAAATAAATAATGTAAGAAGTGTCTGAACATGAGCGTCTGTGTAATGAGCTTTCACGAAATATTGTTTCTTCCTTGTCGTAATGTGTTCCCTAGCTGCTAAGCAACGCCGCACACGGCCCACGTGTGTCTAGAAGTCGGCAGCCTTCCGAGCCGATACGTAAACATCGTTCCTCTTACGTCCTTCTGCCCCCGGCGCTCAAGATCTTTCCGTCTTTCCCGGACTCACACGTTTGTTAGAACATAGGTCGACGCTCAGCTTAACTTGGATTACCTACATACAGTATTAGACGGGAACGTAAATCAATTCAGTCATAATACAAGTCAAACAGTAGAGGATAATTGATGTTTCAAGTATTTAGTAAACATGGAACTCCGTGTCTCAAGTCATATCTATTATTTTTCTTCAACAAAACGGGAAGTCGAAATTGTACATGATCCCGGTTGACCAGGAATATGTTCATCGTCATTCATCGCTAAATGCTTTAGTAATTAGTACTGGACACACATTCACCGAGAAGGTACTCTGCAACTGTTGTTGGTTGGCAGCAGGTGAGAACAGGACGTCATAGTTAAAAAGAGTACCGATTTGTGTCAATATATATCGAACAGAACTAGAGAGCAATGTGTCACAGGTACGTCAACACCTGTTGTTTGCATTAAATCTTTTGATTTTTATTGTTTTGATTATAAGAAATTATGTTTTAAAAACTTAATTTTCAGGACAGTATTTAGTAAGAAACTGATTTCTCAATGTAAGTTTTATCACACGTGTCCGAAACTCGAAACTTGGGAATTTTATGGCTAGGAATGGGTGATGGTGGAGAAGTGAGGTTGTGTGGTTGAAGAGGTGTGTCCTTGCACGTAAAAGTTTAGGAATTAAGCACCGTATAGGGAAACACTTGGTTGCAGAGAACACAGAAACAAATGCCATGACTCATGTTCACGGCACTCAGTGATAACAGGTCGTGGTACGAAAAACATCGCCGAAACATCACTGAGTAACCTTCGACCCGAGCTACATCCTCCACACACCAGGGCTGAACCCGTTACTTTGCCATCGATACATCGACGCCCTGCATCATTCGATTAGAGAAAAAACTGCGGCCTGCCGGACCACAAAAACCGCCTCCAGTCAGTTAATGTTCTGTCTCTATGTTGTCTACTCTACTAAAGGCGCGCAGGTGTGTGTACCGGTATGAGAAATGGTCGTTTTCGAGATACGGGACATTGTAAGTTCATTGCATACAGCTCCGTTCGCAGTTTTCCCTCGGAAGCTGGCTGAGATGGACTTGCTTTCACTGCTGGCAGCAGCGGTTCCTTTCTGGTTTTCAATCCACCGTCGCTGACAAAGCGTGACTCTCGTCTCCGGTCGCTGTCGGTCAGGATAACTTTACGACCGCTCTTCTGTCGCGTCTCCTCGTCCTCCCGCCGCGCTGTGCTGATTGCACGCAGCAGACCGTCACGTACGCTCCCCTTCACTGCTATGACTTACGTTTGTGGTGAAGAGTCACTTGGGCGGACAGAGTGGCCGAGCGCTACAGTCTGGAACCGCGCGACCACTACGGTCGCAGGTTCGAATCCTGCCTCGGGCATGGATGTGTGTGATGTCCTTAGGTTGGTTAGGTTTAAGTAGTTCTAAGTTCTAGGGGACTGATTACCTCAGAAGTTAAGTCCCATAGTGGTCAGAGCCATTTGAACCATCTTTTGAAGAGTCACTTGATCTCTTGGTACCAGTTCCACGGTGCTCCGAAGCGACTAAATGCGCCCTTTTAAGAGGGTAACAGATATTTTTATTGGATGAAATTAAACAAGAACCTTCATCCATACTAATGTCACAATTGCGAAAGTAACTGTTATGATTTCACAGATAAACCGCTGAACCGGTTTTGATGAACTTCGGTATGGAGATAGCTTGAACGCTGCTTAGTACAAGGTATTTACTCATTTAAAGCGTCTAACGTGAAATTTGGAGACGTAATTACTCTTAGAAAAAACCATTTACTCTTTGATTTATCAACTTAACTCTCCGTTAGCCGGCCGCTGTGGCCGAGCGGTTCTAGGCGCTTCAGTCCGGAACCGCGCTGCTGCTACGGTCGCAGGTTCGAATCCTGCCTCGGGCATGAATGAGTGTGATGTTCTTAGGTTAGTTAGGTTTAAGTAGTTCTAAGTCTAAGCGACTGATGACCTCAGGTGGTAAGTCCCATAGTGCTTAGAGCCATTTGAACCGTTTGAATCCTCCGTTAGTCGCGCGGATTATGAGTGTTACCAGTACAAACACTAGCCGGCCGAAGTGGCCGTGCGGTTAAAGGCGCTGCAGTCTGGAACCACAAGACCGCTACGGTCGCAGGTTCGAATCCTGCCTCGGGCATGGATGTGTGTGATGTCCTTAGGTTAGTTAGGTTTAACTAGTTCTAAGTTCTAGGGGACTAATGACCTCGGCAGTTGAGTCCCATAGTGCTCAGAGCCATTTGAACCATACAAACACTAATCACTACCTTCCCTCTGTAGACAGGCACAAACATGCCTCGGACGTAGTAGCTTCCTGTAGGGGGGTGAGGTTTAGACCAGTGTAAGTCTGATCTTCGATGAATTAACTTGTGCCATTTGGCAATAAAATCGCTGTAACTGAAGTCCACGCGCCTTACGGTGTAACCATCTTCGGTGAGCACATTTTTTCATCTTCTAGCTAGATTAATGGGTTTTCAATACTTTGTGTCACATTTCTCATTATTGAGCTGTAGTATGTATTAATGAGTTCTTCGTCTGCAAGCTAAGCATCTACAGTATCATCACTTTTTAAAGGTACATTCATTTTCTTTTTGTCGCTATAAAAATCAGGCTTTTGGTTTCTAAATTTAAAGCATTTCTTATTGTCAGTGAGATACATCAGAATCCAAAAAACAGCGGGTTGAACATACTAGTGACACAAATATCGTTCTGTAATGGCTCAAATAATGTGTCACCGATGATGACGACAGTCCTGCGGAGTGTGATTATACCGCTGATGAACATGAGTGACAACAGGGCGTTTATGAGGAAAGTGAATACAATAC
The DNA here is from genome assembly GCF_021461395.2 of Schistocerca americana. Lineage (NCBI taxonomy): Eukaryota > Metazoa > Arthropoda > Insecta > Orthoptera > Acrididae > Schistocerca > Schistocerca americana. The sequence continues at coordinate 255,041,533 of NC_060126.1, forward strand.
AGAATCAGAACAGGAAATGAATACAGATGAAACTAAGTTAAATTCAAATGATAATGTTAGTGTTGAGGAAGATAGTAGTAATTCAGATAAATATTATTTTGGTGAAAACGAAACAAAATGGAGAAGAGATTCCTGTATTGCTAATTTGAGAACCTGTGCCCATAATATTACAAAAATTCCCGCGAAGTTCTACATAATTTCCCACCTCCCACCCTGTCCCCAACCACAGCCTCCATTTATGCATGCTTAATTAATATTTCTTTGATGTATTTTTTGAGAAACAGCTGCTACCTTCAGTTTCACTAGCTAATTAGAAATAATAAATGCAAAATTCTGTGTTATTTGATTATTTGAATTTATTTTTTCAAAAACGTCATTTCTTTAATCACTTGCTATTTATTCACCTGTCCTTTAAAATGAGATTTTCTCTTCTTTTGTTACATTTATTTTGATCTAATGAATGTATTTAATATTATTTAAAAATTAAATGAAAAACAACTAAGACAAAAATTAAAATTTTATTTTTTAAACTGGACTACGGGAGTAGTCCAGTTTAAAAAATAAAATTAAAAATTAAAAATTAAAAAAAACGTGCTTAACGTCTTCTACCTTTTGGGCATGCCTCACGAAGTGTTAAGTACATTAGTGAAAATATTCTACACAATACGATTCGACATTACGAGTACAATGCTAATAGAATCCCCAACGTGTTTAATCCACTCTTCCCTACTAATATCAGTTACAAACACATCACATTTTAGACGCTGACCGTCACACGTCTCTTATAGCTTCTGAAAGACTTGTACACTCACAATGACGGCGTCATTTAAACGCTATACTATAAACAGAGAGTTGTGTCTTTACATGTAGAACGTGGGGAGCGTTTAGTGAGACTCCATTTCATTATGTCGCATTAAGTCATATTTCATTCTTGAAAGTTACATGGGGGAAGATCTCATAGCCATTTTATACCAAAAAGCGTTTCAGCATCCACCAGTAGACTCACTGTAGAGGAGTTACGCATCAACAGACTGGAGTAGAGATTGGCGAAACGTTCATCAAAAATCCTACCATCAGATGTCAAATCCACTAGGTTGGATGTAATACATGGGGACGTTTGAACTAGAACGAAGTTGCTCAACATCAGTATAACACCAAATCCTCTCTGAGGAAAGTGTGAGCTACAGAATATCCTCGCACACAGATTCATTTCTTCACGTCAACATGCAATTTGGTCTTGGACAAGGAAGTAATTGGCTTTAATTACTAGAAGAGCCCTACCACCGTCAACTTGAATGCTATTTTACAGCAGAACTGGGGCATGTGCCAAGGTCAACCCATCGATCGTAGCTGGGTATTTGGCCCATTTCACTCATTATTCGACTACCATAGTTACTCCGGACATACTAGAATACCAATCTTATCCGCAACAGCAACATTGCATCATGCCACCAAGGTATAGCAGAAAATATGTTGAGCGGTCCTAAAGGTTTTTAATCATCTATCTTGGTTTGCAGGAACGAAGTATACAAGTCGGAGTTCAATGAGGACCGACGACGCTCTTGGAATTCCATGGATTTTACCGGAACAGAACAACTACCAGAATCTAGAAGAAGGGACTTGTTTTCCTCTTTCAATATGAAAAGATTTCGAATGAAATTTTCACTCTGCAGCGGAGTGTGCGCTGATATGAAACTTCCTGGCAGATTAAAACTGTGTGCCGGACCGAGACTCGAACTCGGGGCGTTTGCCTTTCACGGGCAAGTGATCTACCAACTGAGCAGTTGGTAGAGCACTTGCCCGCGAAAGGCAAAGGTCTCGAGATTGAGTCTCGGTCCGGCACACAGTTTTAATCTCCCAGGAAGTTTCATGAAGAGATTTAGTTTCCAAAATTAAGATTAAATAACGTAAAAGAAGCGGAGAAAAGGAAACAAGGACATTGAAGGATATAGTGTAATTAGAAAAAGAAGTGGTTAGCATTGCTGACATTCGACCACGGGTGCAGGATTCGAGTCCCAGCCGGGTCAGGTTTCCTCCATTCGGGATCTGGTGTGTGCTGACATAATCATTTCATGATCATCGACGCGCAAATAGCTGAAGTGGCGTCATATACAGAGATGTGCACCAAGCGGCCGAACATTCGAGCAAGGTCTCCCAGCCAATAAAGCCATAAGCACATTTCATTTCATTTTTCTGATAGGCGACCTCAGCCGCGGGCAACAGCTAGAATACAATGCTTAATCCATACTTCCATATCAATGTTATTAAATGCGAAAGTAACTAATTAACTCTGTCTGCTACGGTTTCACAACCAAATTAAATCGCTGTACCGATTTCAATGTAATGTTAATTTGGTACAGAGATAGCTTGGATACTGAGGAAACAATAGGCTATTTTAAAAAAAAAGGAATTGATCCTTAACAGGGTGAAGTACGGCATGGAACATCTTTTCAATATCATTTAACCCTTTGTTTCCGGACATAAGAAAAAATTTGCTTTTTAACATTTTCTTTGCAGAATTTATGCTATTGTGGCCTCAAATGACGGTAGGATTTTTTGTAAAATTTTATTTTATTTTGCACAACTTTTTTCTCTCCTGGTACTCAGAAGTACCGTCAGACTCCATGGACAGAATCACAACATGCGCAGAAAAATGCTCCAATTTTTATAACTTGTATTTTATTCCACATAAATATTAAATATTTTTACATTAGTAAATTAATTAACAGAAATATATTTCTGAATTTTTTTTTGAAATTTCGCATAAATTTATTCTAGAGCAACTTCACAATGCATAGTAACTTAGCTACACATTTTTGACAGTGTATACATATCACATATTTAGTGATACCTCATGAAATTGTAGGAAACAGTTCTTTTTTTCATTGCAGCGCAAATACACTTTACATGTACTACATTGTGAATGTGGTCTCGACTGAATTTTATTTTTCGCACACATTTCGCATCGTCCTCTTTTACAACTGAACACTACAAAATGGTTTCCTCGGTTGCCAAGACGTACGTCCTTCGGACACAGAAAAGTTATCCTTCGTTCTCTTTGGGAGAGTTATTTCATCTTTACCAGAGTTTCTCTTTTTGAGATTTGGCACTTGCTGTTCATTCATTAGCCCTAGTGCCACAGCACGCCTGAATTTCAGCAGTGGCAGTGCCCCATGTAGATCACTGAAAATGACGTAAGCATTGACAAAAGCAATTTCTATTGCTCCACAGAAGAGACGGTGCCACCATTTCTTTCATCGCTTGTCAAAACTATAAGTTGAACGTAATCTGTCTGCATGATCCACACCACCCATGTTTTTATTGTAATCACATACAATAACTGGACATGGTATAGTCATCTTAGTTCCATCTTTCTGATTTTTTGTCACTACGCTCTGTTCAGTGCCATGGAAGTTTGACGCAAAATACACTACTTTATTTTCCTTCCACTGAAATACTGTTAGGTCTAAAGATGGCTCTCTGTGATTTGATTTAGACATTTTTCTTTAGGTAAATTCCCTGGCAAACCTTTCCTGTTTGTTCTAATTGTTCCAAAGGCAAATGTATTTACCGATTTCTGTGTGAGAAAAAGTGGACAGAACAACTAGTGAGAGGTAATGCATTGTTGCTACAATAAAGTATTCACACAACCTGACGGTACTAATAAGTCCGCCTTATATTTTCCACTTTATCTCGTTCAGATGTAACGTAATTCTTCAAACTATTATAAAAAAACAAAGAAGGTAAGTACGTACAATGGAAAACTCAACGGAAGTTTCAATAAATTGCGCACAAATTCAGGCAACACCATGGAAACAAGCACATACAATCTTCTGCTTTCACAGCAGCGCGCGAAAAACAATTTCAAGCTCTGACCGCCAGAGAGGTCTATGTATTGCACAATAACATCTATGAAACAGTAGAGCAGAGTTACTGTTACGTACCGACAGGCTCTCAGATCACGAAACTGCACCAGGAAAAAATAATGAAAGTCAAAACTTTCTGGTACTTTTAAGTACCGTCAGGCAACAAAGGGTTAAAGTAAACTAAGGTAAAACATTAATAAATTTGCTACATAACGTGCAAATTGTGTCATTTAATGATGTTCAAGCCCCCTCAGAAGCATCGCTTACGTATGCCACGGTAATCCAAACAGGCAGGAAAGGTCAGGTAAGAGCACCTAATATTATTGCACGTGTAATAGCTTACTTACTCACGATCACTTATCATAATGAAATAACTGATGTAACTGATATGCGAGCGCAGCCGGAGGTTAACAGCTAGTACATTAATAATTAACACTCGTTAGATATTAAAACATCAAGCTAAATAGTCATCGCATTGCTGTGCCCGCTCATGGGAGTGGATTCCCTTCATGAAATGATAATTGCACACATTCGAAGGCTGATTTTAACCTGCTAGAGTTAAGGATGAAAGTCACTGTCAAGTAATATAGTTTGATGAAACTTGTACAGTACATATAAAGAATTGCTACTATACTGGATGTTTCAAAATGAATATCGGGGCTTAAGGTTTTGTGGCATTTATTACAATCAACTTACAATCCAAATCCATACGTGTTAGAAAAACGAATGTATGTATTTGTGTATGTGTGTGTGTTCCACATCTCCTCCTAAACGAATGGCCTGATTTCAACTAAGCTCCGTATACATATCCCTTACTATCATGCAATAGTCGCTGTGGTGTTAAGAACCACCTGACTATCATAGCTCAAAAGATAAGCCGTCATAAACAATGAGGTGCGTGAAAAACTGCAGCACTATGCATGATGTTTAAATTTGTTACTTCCCTGCTACTAACTATTTTCGCAATAAATTTCGCAGACACTATCAACATATCCCTCTAAATCCATCAACAAAATTATATCGTGGTACCACACACAGTTCAAGAGCTATGATGTTATAAACACTGAGATGCGTGAAAAATTACCGCATTGCACATGACGTTTAAATTTATTACCTCTTTGCTACTGAATCTATTCGTAACTCATTTTGCAGACAGTATACAAATGTGCTGCTTAATGTATCTACAAAATTATATCATTGTACGACACATAGTTAAAGATATACGACGTGATAAGCAATGAGATGCGCAAAAAATGCTGCATCATGCATGAAGTTTTCATATGTTTGTTATTTACTACTAAGACACTTCTACAGATGAGTCACCTTAAGGAAATCCCTGACACCTGGCTGCGCTTTTGATAGCTTTCAAGTGCGAAGTGCAAATGACTGTAGGCCGAAACAATTGCCGTGTATGGAGATATTGTAGTGTTGGCAGAAGCGCCAACACTGTGTTGCTAGAGGAGGCCGAAATGCACGCGTTTAATTACACGCTGCCTGGCGTGAGGTCTGGAACAGGACAATATCTTGAGAATTGCAAATAAAGTACGTAGATGATGTAATACTTAACTTTAATCCACAATTGTAGAACATCTCTCGTTACGGTACATGCTTCATAATATTAATTATCAATTGAATACGGCGCCTTGCTAGGTCGTAGCAAATGTAGCTGAAGGCTATGCTAACTATCGTCTCGGCAAATGAGAGCGTATTTGTCAGTGTAGCGTCGCTAGCAAAGTCGGCTGTACAACTGGGGCGAGTGCCAGGACGTCTCTAGACCTGCCGTGTGGTGGCGCTCGGTCTGCTATCACTGACAGTGGCGACACGCGGGTCCGCCGTATACTAACGGACCGCGGCCGATTTAAAGGCTACCACCTAGCAAGTGTGGTGTCTGGCGGTGACACCACAGATATGAAGGGGCGTTGCGGTACAGACGTTCAAAAATCGCGTTGTAAATTTGCATTTATCACAGTTGACAAGTCACAGGGGCAGTCCATTATATACTGTAGAGTGGATATGACATTTCCATGTTTTTCTCATGGATAAATTTATGTTGCTCCCGTAAGGGTGGCTCACTCAAGAATTTATTCATCGTAGCTCCTGGTCATATAACTACACTCCTGGAAATTGAAATAAGAACACCGTGAATTCATTGTCCCAGGAAGGGGAAACTTTATTGACACATTCCTGGGGTCAGATACATCACATGATCACACTGACAGAACCACAGGCACATAGACACAGGCAACAGAGCATGCACAATGTCGGCACTAGTACAGTGTATATCCACCTTTCGCAGCAATGCAGGCTGCTATTCTCCCATGGAGACGATCGTAGAGATACTGGATGTAGTCCTGTGGATCGGCTTGCCATGCCATTTCCACCTGGCGCCTCAGTTGGACCAGCATTCGTGCTGGACGTGCAGACCGCGTGAGACGACGCTTCATCCAGTCCCAAACATGCTCAATGGGGGACAGATCCGGAGATCTTGCTGGCCAGGGTAGTTGACTTACACCTTCTAGAGCACGTTGGGTGGCACGGGATACATGCGGACGTGCATTGTCCTGTTGGAACAGCAAGTTCCCTTGCCGGTCTAGGAATGGTAGAACGATGGGTTCGATGACGGTTTGGATGTACCGTGCACTATTCAGTGTCCCCTCGACGATCACCAGTGGTGTACGGCCAGTGTAGGAGATCGCTCCCCACATCATGATGCCGGGTGTTGGCCCTGTGGCCTCGGTCGTATGCAGTCCTGATTATGGCGCTCACCTGCACGGCGCCAAACACGCATACGACCATCATTGGCACCAAGGCAGAAGCGACTCTCATCGCTGAAGACGACACGTCTCCATTCGTCCCTCCATTCACGCCTGTCGCGACACCGCTGGAGGCGGGCTGCACGATGTTGGGGCGTGAGCGGAAGACGGCCTAACGGTGTGCGGGACCGTAGCCCAGCTTCATGAAGACGGTTGCGAATGGTCCTCGCCGATACCCCAGGAGCAACAGTGTCCCTAATTTGCTGGGAAGTGGCGGTGCGGTCCGCTACGGCACTGCGTAGGATCCTACGGTCTTGGCGTGCATCCGTGCGTCGCTGCGGTCCGTTCCCAGGTCGACGGGCACGTGCACCTTCCGCCGACCACTGGCGACAACATCGATGTACTGTGGAGACCTCACGCCCCACGTGTTGAGCAATTCGGCGGTACGTCCACCCGGCCTCCCGTATGCCCACTATACGCCCTCGCTCAAAGTCCGTCAACTGCACATACGGTTCACGTCCACGCTGTCTCGGCATGCTACCAGTGTTAAAGACTGTGATGGAGCTCCGTATGCCACGGCAAACTGGCTGACACTGACGGCGGCGGTGCACAAATGCTGCGCAGCTAGCGCCATTCGACGGCCAACACCGCGGTTCCTGGTGTGTCCGCTGTGCCGTGCGTGTGATCATTGCTTGTACAGCCCTCTCGCAGTGTCCGGAGCAAGTATGGTGGGTCTGACACACCGGTGTCAATGTGTTCTTTTTTCCATTTCCAGGAGTGTAGAAATGTTCATAATCAAGTTCTGAGTTAAATAAAAATTACAGAAAATTTGTATTTTACGTTCTGTGTTTCTTAATTTGGTTACTGTACTAATACATTTGTAAATTATGCTTATTTCTTTGTACAACTGTTTCATAATAAAAAAGGTGTTATCGCGAATGCATGAAATGAAACTTTGTCGATATTATGCTATAAACAACGTTAATTTTCTGGTTTGTGTTTCTAATAGAAAATTGGCAAAATAAATACGCACTCAATGCCAGGTTCGTCAACTTGACACAGATAATATGTTAGATGAAAGAGCAAATCAGGCAGTTTTGCTTGCAAGTGTTCAAGGTGAGCACCATTCGTCACGGCACGCATCGAGTCGATAGGCGAGCTCTTCCCAAACCTTGGTCGGTGTGTCTGGAGCAACTATTGCAAAGACTGGTTCAATCCTTTTTCTATAGTCGCGCAGCTCAGCTGGTGACGGAGGCTCGTTTACAAGACCCCTCGTGAACCTCCTAAGGAAAAAGCCGCTTGGTGTCAGATCGGGTGAACGTGAAGTCCGTGCCAAACAAACTCTGCCGTCCGGCCCCTTCCGGCCAGTTCAGCGGTCTGACAACGTCGTTTAATCAATCGCGCACTGATTTATGCAAGTGAGGCAGCGCACCATCTTATTGCCAAATAATGTTCTGCTGTTAAGCTTTCTCCAATTCAGGAAAGAGCCACACTTCTAGCGCATCAACATAATAAATACCAGTTTCATTTGCTTCACCGGAAAGGAAATGCCCACAAACTTTTCGCCGGGATGTTGCACAAAAGACATTCTATTTAGGGAAGCCCCTCCGCCACACACCACTTGGTTGCTAGCGGAGTATGTATGTAGATGTAGAGTATACGGGGTGATCAAAACGTCAGTATAAATTTGTAAAGTTAATAAACCAAGAATAATGTAGATTGAGAGGTAAAAATTGACACACATGCTTGGAATGACATGGGGTTGTATTTTAAAAAAAAAAAACAACGTTCACAAAATGTCCGACAGATGGCGCTGGACAGCTACCGTGACGGGTGAGAGGTACGCCGATGTTACAGAATCGCATCATCTCCAGCCTGGCTGATAAACTCCTGCTGGAACGTAGGATGTTTAAGAAGGATGGCGCTCCACCCCATATTGCTAGACGCGTGAAAGATCTCTTGCGCGCGTCATTTGGTGATGATCGTGTGCGCAGCCGCCACTTTCGTCATGCTTGGCCTTCCAGGTCCCCACACCTCAGTCCGTGCGATTATTCGCTTTGGGGTTACCTGAAGTAGCAAGTGTATCGTGATCGACCGACATCTCTAGGGATGCTGAAAGACAACATCCGACGCCAATGCCTCACCATAACTCCGGACATGCTTTACAGTGCTGTTCACAACATTATTCCTCGACTACAGGTATTGCTGAGGAATGATGGTGGACATATCGAGAATTTCCTGTAAATAACATCATCTTTGCTTTGTCTTACTTTGTTATGCTAATTATTGCTATTCTGATCAGATGAAGGGCCATCTGTCGGACATTTTTTGAACTTTTATATTTTTTGGTTCTAATAAAACCCCATGTCATTCTAAGCATGTGTGTCAATTTGTACCTCTCTATCTACATTATTCCGTGATTTATTCAGTTTTCAAATTTATACTGACTTTTTGATCACCCGGTATATGTAGAACTGTGCCACCTCGTGGGAATTCGCTAACCGCCAGATGCGCACATTATGTGTCTTCACATTTCGATGTAGGTGAAATGTCGATTCATCACTGAAGACCTCAAGATTCAGAAAACCTTCATTTCAGGCAGCTACATTTCGTTAGAAAAGTTGGCAATTAAACCGTTTTCTGTAGGCTTTAGAGCTTGTGACAACTGCAGACGATAAGGAGGTAATTGAAATCGTCTCCACATAGACATCACAGTAATTGACAATTCACGACTAACCTTCCGAACTGATTTCCCGGGCCTACGCGAGGAAGACTCTCATTCAACACGTTCTTCAGTCATAGTCGTCCCGCACTCATCGCTTTGCACAGAGAGCCGTGCATAGTAAGCAAACAAAAAAGCTTTAGTTGCTGTTTCGGTTGTTGTATTATTTATTGTTATAAGCTAAATGTAATAAATGGTACAAAGCCTTAAAACCCCGATAATCATTTTGAAACATCCGATGTAGTATAAAGATAACTGAAATAAGTACACCTTTATCCAAAGACAATGATTACACTGCAGTCATTGCCATTGATGATGGTTGCCCGGACATTACAAAAGGCAGGAGAGGTTTCTTAATATGGTGTGTGATCACAATGATCGGATATGCATGTTCTGATACGTGCTCCCATGCTGGCCACAAGGTAGGTCAGAGTTCTTGAGGCCGAACGCTCCATATCCCAAGCAGCGCTGTTGACAACTGCTGCATTGTCTCTTGTGCACTTGGACGAGCAGCAGTACGTCTCCACAACTCATCCCACACCTGCCCGATGGGGTTTAAGACGGGGCAACGGGCAGGTCAGTCCATTCACCAAATATTCTTTCGTCCCAAGAACTGCTCCACCTGTGCTGTTTGATGCGGTCACGCATTCTCATCCATAAAAATGAAAACAGGGCAGAATTCACCACTGAAAAATGCCTATTGGGAAAGAGTACGGTGTCACAACAATAATGATCGGTGAGTGAACCGCGTTTAATGTTTCGGATCTCGGTATGCCCATGCAACATTGTGCCCCCACATATTATAACAGCTAGACCATCAAATCCATCATGTTCGGCAATGATCTCGAGTGCATTAGGTGTTCCCACTTCTCGCCATATGAGGATACCTAATGGGCCCAAGAACACTGTCGAACATGATCGTTTTGGTGATTCAGGTGTTATGATGTGGAGAGATATAATAACTGTATTTATGTATACCATCATTCGCCCACTTCTGTCATTGTTACAGAAATCGACTCTGGCTAATAAAACAGTGCTTCACATTTCACGAAGCATTCATAAGTGGCTGTATAGAAGCACAGCAAAAGAAAACTTGTAGTACTTGGTGATTGGTAACTAACAGGTATTTCTATCGACCTTCAGTTTTTAGAACATCTTTAGCGAAGCAAATGGAGACATACTTTGAACTGATTGGTATACAAAAACAAAGCCAATTAGAGGGTAATTTTTCTGTCGTTTCTCAACTAAAAGTAGAGTAAGTGTGAAGAAACGGCTGAAAAAGGAAAGATGGAGCATATACCTAAAGGCGAATAAGGAAAAAAAATGCACACGGTGCAATATGCTAATCTGAGGCTTCCTAGCCGATAAAAACGCAATTCACACAAGATTAACACGGAAATGCATTATAAGCACGTAACTGGCAATCTGCATGATATAAACAGAGTATACAAAGCTGCATTCAACTTCAGGAGCTTCTCATTACAGGACGAAGGGAAAAATAAAGAAGTAAAAATTAGAACAAAGAGATATTCAGAAGCGCAATCAAAGATTCGCTTCGCAAAACGTAGTACTGGAAAAGTACGGCGTTGAAGGAGGGTATCTGGAAACAGAAGTTAAAAAACTTATGGATGACGCAGGCTCAAGCAATAAAATATTATGAACCAACTTGTTTTACTAATACCTATCGAGTAATTAACATCTTTGTCCAACTTCTGTTCCTTCCTGCGTTATAAATTTGATTAGCTGTGAAGAAGGGACTGACTAATCAAATTCCATAAATGAGGATGCTCGAGCAAGTAATTGTTTCTACGAAAATGTTAGCGTTATTGAAACTGCTCCGCGACGAGATTCGAATCCCGGAAAATTGCCTTTCAGCGGAAACGTTCCTATCTAGTGACCTATCCTTTTTTTCGACTGGAAGTCTTTTATTGTGTCGAAACGGTAAAAACTACAACGCTGCACACAATTTGATGCCAAAGCTTAACTATTATCAACACGTGAGTCAATTCCTTCCTTCCAGGAGTACTAGTCCCGAATGTTATGCACGACAATTTCTGTGAGATTGGCAGGTAGAAGAGAGGTACTGACGGAAGCTCAGCCGGTAAGAACATTGTTCGCCAAAGGGAAGGATCCGGGCTTGAGACCCATCTGACACTTAGTTTTAATCTTCCAGGAAATTTTAAAAGTAGTGCACGCTCCAATGCAGAGTGAAAGATACGTTCTAACTGTTGAAACTTTTTACACAATTAATAAAGGAGGGCAGACATCGAAACCTACCCACAAAAGAATATACACCCACGAGCAGTTTAATTACAGCCTCCTATCTGCTAGCAATAGTACTTCAATACGCCCTGATGACGATGGAGATGCGTCGTGGAATGGATTCCAGGAGACACTTTGATTCATAACCGCTCAATGTCCGGCAATAGCCACGGAAGTTGGTCGGCGTTGGTCGAAGACATGGACGTCATAACTTGATGCTGTTCCAGATGCATTCAACAAGATGTAGGTCAGGCGATCGGATAGGACCAACAAGTGCCCTAAAACGCATAGTGTTCTGAAACTAGTCACACTCATTTCAGGAGCTGTGAAATGTGGCGGTGTGTTGCTGAGAGCGTGGGTCGCCTACGTAGTGCTGTAGATTAAAAAAAAACAGATGCTTGTTACGAGACAGTAGGTCTCTGTTGACTAGGGAGAGACGATGGTAAACATATCAGGGACCTTACTTTATACAATGTGTGCCTCAAACACACACAAACCATCGGTTCATTTGACCTTATTGTGGTAATCGGTATACTCGTATCGAACGAGTATCTGTATCAGCGTCCACAGCTACCTCTGTACTCGGCAAACCACTGTGAAGCGCGCGGCAGAGGGCAGTTACCGTTGTACCAGCTATTAGGACGCTATCTCATTCCATTATAGCTCATGAAGAATGATTGCTTCAACTCCTCTCTGAGCATTGCAACTTTCGTAATCTTGTCTTCGCGATCTCTTGGAAGCTAAACTTAAGGTATTATAGTATACGCCTAGCTTCAACACTTTAAGTTTGTTCTACAAACATCTTTAGTTGGTTTTCAAGGGACTGTCAGTTGAGCATCTCCGTGACACTGTCCACTGGGTTAAGCAAATCTGTGACTATTCGTGCTGCCCTATGAATTGCCAAATGTTTTGTTTATAACGCTGTTTATTTACATTTTAAGCTAAGAGCTAAACTTTAAGATGACTCTTATTTTGCCTGTTTCTAGATATTTATTTATTAATAAGAGCACTGGTGAATAAATGTTATTGATACAAATGCAAATCGAAAGGAGGGAACGTCATATTTTTCATAGGTAAGCGCCGCAAAGGTCTAATTCCAGTCATAATTCCAGAAAGGGGCACTTTATGTTATGAAAATATGATAAGCATATTAAACGACTAATTTATGAGGCTATATGGCCATATATTTGTAGGAATTCGGTAGTGTGGGCTCTGCTGTAAGTCACTCCGTTGAATGAAAACGCATTTCGAGCAATTTTCACCTGTAAATAAGATCTGTATATGACAGTGTTATACGGACAGATCACACAAAAGTTGTAAAGTAGTTACAACAGAAAACTGTAGGTAATAACACCTGTGTCATGGAGAATGAGTACTTACGAATAATTATTTCGTCCCCCAAAAATTAACGAATGTTAAAGATATAGCATCAGAATACAAAAACGGTGGAAGGTCGTTCTAAAAACTATTTTAGTATGCGATAAATTGCTAATTAGCTGCATGTTGCGGCTCCAAGTTCGATGTTATTTTGGGAGACTTTTGCTTCGGGCCACTAGGAAGCCATGTTGGAATATCGCTGGAACACAATTTATTACAACAAAAGAGTAAACGTGTGTGTGGCATATTTGACCAAGTAGTCCCCTTGTAGGCAGTTCCCTTACCTAGTGTAAACATTGTTATTTGACGTATTTTTGGTTACTTGCGCGTCGGTGGCGGTGGGGGCAACATACATACTCAGTTTCGAGCGGAGAAAATCCCAGACCCGGCCGGGGGATAGAATTCAGGGGCCCCGTAATCGAGAGTCAGCAACGCTAACCCGCAGACCACGAGGTATTGGCTTAATGCTCGTCAATGCGATCAACTGCAGTACAACATCACGCTTTTCTTGTAACTAAAAAGGGTACAGGCACAGTGGGTGCTGGGCACGACGTCCATCTGAAGGAAATTTAAGTTAACAAAAGTAATTATTTAAATACCGTTTTGTACACTCTTGGGTGTGGAATGCAAGTGGGTGCGCTCCAGTCGGAATGCGAGAGCGTTACCGAGTCAATGCGGTCACGGAAAGTTGTGGTTTTGGTGTGGGAACAGAGTACGCAAAAATAAGCGAAGATAGGAGGTGATTCACGACATAGCTAGCTGAAAGGCACAACCAGAGAGAGCGTTCAGTTTTAGACAGACACCCCACCTGCATCCGCACCTGTAGCCAACACGTAATTTCTCTCCTACGGTCCTCACTGCCTGTTCAAAAGCAATCGCAGGGGCTTGTTGCTCAGTGAATTTTTCGGGAACGAACAATCTCTACTGACACGGCGACCCTGCGCGAGGGGCAGGCCACAACGAATTGTACTTCAATATCCAGACGAAAATTTGACCGAGAAAAAATTTAAAAGTAGCAATAAAAGTTCGCTATACCTACTAAACTGCGTATGCAAGCTGCACAAAAGCAATGTCCTGGCATTTATCTCTTCAAAGCTTTAGTCCAGGTTCATTCTAGATATCGAATGCAAGCTGTTCACATGCCCATTTACAAAATCCACGCTGCGTTTGAACACTCTCTGTCTGTACTAAAGTAGCAATATAACGATATTCAAAATCTGCAGAGCGCTTATGGTTATACCTTACACCTTTCCACAGCGGCGGTTTTGGAGGCAATATATGTTGGCTGCAGAAATTCTCTTCTGCGCATATGGATGCTCACTCTATGGCGTTTACGTTGTGATCACGCGATCCAGCCTGTTCACACTCGTGGCCGAGAGTATCAGAATAAAACAACTGTTGTGTAACGCTGGTGCAACCGGTTCTGTGCTTCAAAGACGACCTGAAGTCACATGGATTATCACCAGTAAAAACGACCTCTCAGGACTATGCTGTCGTCCACACATGTTCCTGTGCTCCCCAAGAAACGTCTTGTATCAAGTAGTAACATATAATTATCGAGTTGGTTGAGAGGAAGCCGCAGAGGAATAATTATCCAATTCGGTTTATTAGCATCAGGAATTTTACATCTGCTTCTACACCTGCATGTCTACCCTGCAAATCACACATAAGTGCCTGGCAGAGGGTTCATCGAACTACCTTCACAATAGGTGTCTGTTATTCCTTTCTCAAAAAACGGGGGGAAAAGAACGAACACCTGTATCTTTCCGGGCGAGTTCTGATTGCCATTATTTTATTGTAATGATCGTTTCTCTCTTTTCCGGCGAAAACAAAATATTTTCGCATTCGAAGGAGAAAGTTGGTGTTCTAAATTTCGCGAGAAGATTCCGCCGTAACGAGAAACGCCTTTGCTTTAAAGATGTGCACCTCAAACCCAGTATCATGTCCGAGACACTCTCTCCTCTATGTCTCTATAACAAAAAAGTGCTGCCTCTCTTTGAACTTTCTCGATGTGCTTCGATAATCCTGAATGGTAAGGATCCCACCCCGCCCAGCAGTACTCCAAAATAGGACGGACAAGCTTAGTGTAGGCAGTCTCGTTAGTAGATACGTTGCATCTTCTAAGTGTCCTGCTGATAAAACGCAGCCTTTGATTCGCCTTTCCCACAACATTTACTATCTGTTCTTGCCGATTTCAGTTGTTCGTAATTGTAATTACTAGGTATGTAGTGAATTTACAGCTTTTAGATTTGATTGATTTGCCTTGTAGCAGGAATTTAACGGATTTCTTTTACCACTCACGTGAATTATTTTTATTGTCTTTCGAGTCTGCCCTGACAGAAAAAATAATCATGACTGTTAGTGACACAAGAACCGTTGTCAACAGTGTTCGCGATCTCTGTGGATCTGCAGTTTGGCCCCGCCTATCAACCAGATGCTGATGGGGTGGTTTTCCCTAATTCGCATAAAATCTTCTACAGAACATATACACATGACAGAATTATTCAGAAGGATGGATATAATTTCTTTAATCTTTTATTCCATGATGTATGAATAGGATATGAATAATCTGTATACGCTGATGCAACAAGAAGTTTCAAAGATTACAAACAGGGGCTATAAATATACAATTTGTCCGCCTCCCGGTACACGGCAAACAGCTGAACGGCAGCCGAGCTCATCCCGCACGTGAAGACCAATCTCTTGTGTTAATGAGTTCACTGGACCTCTGATATATTTTCGTAGGTCTTCCAGTTGGTGGAATTTTAACGTGGACCGCACCCCTTACAAAGTCACAGAAGAAAAATTCACATGGATTAAGATCAGGAAGTTTCGAAGGCCAGAAATTAATAGCAAGGTCTACTTTTCCCATGCGACTTATCCATCAGTGGGGCAGCGGTTCATTCATATACGCTCGGATATCAAGGCATATTTTGAAAACTGAAGCCTTGTAAATCTACGGTAAGTTGAGGAAAAAGTCATTCTTCCAACAAATGGTTCAAATGGCTCAGAGCACTATGGGACTTAACATCTGAGGTCATCAGTCCCCTAGAACTTAGAACTACTTAAACCTAACTACCCTAAGGACTTCACGCACATCCATGCCCGAGGCAAGATTCGAACCTGCGACCGTAGCAGTCACGTGGTTCCAGACTGAAGCGCCTAGAACAGCTCGATCATAACGGCCGGCATTCTTCCAACATATCCCGGTATGTTATTTCAGTAACAGTTCACACCACAAAGAAGAATGGCCCTTAAATGGCACTAGAAATAAGACCTTAAACACGTTTGGATTTGATTTGTCTCTCTTGTGATGCAATTTTTCACGCTGATCTTGCAGACTTCATATGCGGTCATTGTGGTTCAAATGGCTCTGAGCACTATGGGACTTAACATCTGTGGTCATCAGTCCCCTAGAACTTAGAACTACGTAAACCTACCTAACCTAAGGACATCACACACATCCATGCCCGAGGCAGGATTCGAACCTGCGACCGTAGCAGTCGCACGGTTCCGGACTGAGCGCCTAGAACCGCGAGACCACCGCGGCCGGCGCGGTCATTGTGTCTATTCACCTTTCCACTAAGATGAAACGTGGCTTTCAAACTCAAAACGCTGAAAACCTTATGCTGCATGGTAGTCATCTTACTGAAAACGGACATGAATTGGCAGGCCTATGTGTCGTCAAGGTTTTTTCAACTACGCTGAAAAAGTTTCCCTGGGAAACTCTTACATAACCTCCATACAGTCCCGATCTCTCTCCATTTGATTTCCATATTTTTGGTGCCCTGAAAGAAGATATTCGTGGCCGTCAATTTACTTCGGACGAGGAGATCTACATCTACATCTATACTCCGCGAGCCACCTTACGGTGTGTGGCGGAGGGTACTTATTGTACCACTATCTGATCCCCCCTTCCCTGTTCCATTCACGAATTGTGCGTGGGAAGAACGACTGCTTGTAAGTCTCCGTATTTGCTCTAATTTCTCGGATCTTTTCGTTGTGATCATTACGCGAGATATATGTGGGCGGTAGTAATATATTGCCCATCTCTTCCCGGAATGTGCTCTCTCGTAATTTCGATAATAAACCTCTCCGTATTGCGTAACGCCTTTCTTGAAGTGTCCGCCACTGGAGCTTGTTCAGCATCTCCGTAACGCTCTCGCGCTGACTGTCCCCATGACGAATCGCGCTGCTTTTCGCTGGATCATGTCTATCTCTTCTATTAATCCAACCTGGTAAGGGTCCCATACTGATGAGCAATACTCAAGAATCGGACGAACAAGCGTTTTGTAAGCTACTTCTTTCGTCGATGAGTCACATTTTCTTAGAATTCTTCCTATGAATCTCAACCTGGCGCCTGCTTTTCCCACTATTTGTTTTATGTGATCATTCCACTTCAGATCGCTCCGGATAGTAACTCCTAAGTATTTTACGGTCGTTACCGCTTCCAATGATTTACCACCTATGGCATAATCGTACTGGAATGGATTTCTGCCCCTATGTATGCGCATTATATTACATTTATCTACGTTTAGGGAAAGCTGCCAGCTGTCGCACCATGCATTAATCCTTTGCAGGTCCTCCTGGAGTACGTACGAGTCTTCTGATGTTGCTACTTTCTTGTAGACAACCGTGTCATCTGCAAATAGCCTCACGGAGCTACCGATGTTGTCAACTAAGTCATTTATGTATATTGTAAACAATAAAGGTCCTATCACGCTTCCCTGCGGTACTCCCGAAATTACCTCTACATCTGCAGATTTTGAACCGTTAAGAATGACATGTTGTGTTCTTTCTTCTAGGAAATCCTGAATCCAATCACAAACCTGGTCCGATATTCCGTAAGCTCGTATTTTTTTTCACTAAACGTAAGTGCGGAACCGTATCAAATGCCTTCCTGAAGTCCAGGAATACGGCATCAATCTGCTCGCCAGTGTCTACGGCACTGTGAATTTCTTGGGCAAATAGGGCGAGCTGAGTTTCACATGATCTCTGTTTGCGGAATCCATGTTGGTTATGATGAAGGAGATTTGTATTATCTAAGAACGTCATAATACGAGAACACAAAACATGTTCCATTATTCTACAACAGATTGACGTAAGCGAAATAGGCCTATAATTATTCGCATCTGATTTATGACCCTTCTTGAAAATGGGAACGACCTGCGCTTTCTTCCAGTCGCTAGGTACTTTACGTTCTTCCAGCGATCTACGATAAATTGCTGATAGAAAGGGGGCAAGTTCTTTAGCATAATCACTGTAGAATCTTAAGGGTATCTCGTCTGGTCCGGATGCTTTTCCGCTACTAAGTGATAGCAGTTGTTTTTCAATTCCGATATCATTTATACCATTGTCGTTTCGTAGACAACGGCAAACATTTTTCCATGACAGCGTTGACCATTTTGTACCATAGTGGGATAGATGAATTAACAGATATGGCGATTACGTTTGAAATAATAAACAGTTTACTCTTTTTCCATGAGTTTTGTTTTCATTTGACTGTCTCTTACGCATGTACTTCGGCCTACTTAGGCCAGCTGGGCTGTGCTCGAAATGTTTTCATCCCTAGGGACGTGGATCATGGGCTGCTATTATCTTGAAATCATATTACTCATCACAGAAGTACTCCTTGCAGCGCTTGTGCTACACTAACTACTTCTACAACTCTATTGAATGCTGCTTTAATGTAACTGGCTAGTTGGCGTCCGTAATAGAATACTACAAGCGCACCCTGGATAGCGTCTAATGATAGACTTGAACTAAATAAACTAGCGCAAACTGGCAGCCAGACAATCACACTGACCTCATGGCTATTTAATAGCACACCCTAATCGAAATGGCACGGACGAAATCCATTGGTCATTCTCATGGCCAGCTGACAAGAAAACTTGGACCTTGCCTCAGGAATTACCAGCTAAATATAGAAGGAGTAAGCAGGGCAAAGAGTTATGTCCAGCAAAATGTTCTAAACGATAATGACATTGACGTCACTGCCACGCAGGAAACACACACGGAGAACGAGGAACAACTAAGAAAAAGAGGTAAAATATACGTCTACGACTTAGTTGGTGCCACATACCACCACGCTTATGGTGTGGCAACTCATGTGAGATCCATTACCGAAAATGTTTAGTTGCATTCAACATCTACCAACAACAACATACACGAAGTGGTTATTCATATCGGAGGGTACACCATAAATAACACTTACAAACCTCCTGCAGTCTCATGGCCACCACAGGTCCTACCACTACTGCAGCACCCATATGTCTATGCAGGAGACTACAACAGTCATCACACCCAATGGATATACAAAGAGAACTATGACAATGGTCAGGCACTTGCAAACTGGGCGGATGAAAACTATATGTACCTCGCATTTGACGCGAAGGATAGAGATTACTTCTATTCGGCAGCATGAAGACGAGGATATAAGCTGGATCTATGCTTCCTGAACACAGACAAGGGAAATATACCGCTGAGAGTCTCACGTAATATCCTACCGGACTTCCCACAACTCCAACATCGACCCGCTCTAATAGACACTGGAATAACTACTCCCCTGGTTACTTCTTTTACTAGCCCGCGGTGGAATTTCCAGAAAGCAAAGTGGAAATTTTTTCTAAGAACCTGGATAAGTGCCTGGGATTGATACCTCTAAACTAAAGAACTTCAAGAGGTTTGTTAGAGCGGTCATAAGCTCCACAAAAAAGGCAGTAACTAGAGGGTATTGTAAACAGTATATCCCAGGATGGAACAAAAAATGTGAAAACCAATACCAGACATTCCTCAACAGCAACGACCAGGAAATAGCTGACGACCTACTACATTACCTTGATGTGGCTCAATGAGAACGATGGATGGAAACCATTCAAGAACTAGACTTCAAAACGTCTAGTGGCAAAGCATGGTCCTTTTTAGAAAACTAAACGACAGCAGTAAGTGCGTCCACAAAGAAAACACCGATACATCCAAACAAGACTGCCTCCCATATAGTATCAGCCTCACGCCATTCAGATTAAGCATGAGCTTACAACATTAAAATCTCTCTGTGATGACCAAACGGAATTTTCCCACCCATTCTCGGCAGAAGACATAACGAGCGCTCTGAAAGACGTAAAATCGGGAAAAAGCACCATCCAGAGTTTCTTCTGAAGTGCGGAAAATATGCGAAAAGATGGTTAGCAGAATTGTTTACAGATATTATAACACACGGCATAGTCCCTCATCAAATGAAACGATCAAAAATCGTTGATCTTGTAAAGCCAGGGAAGCCGAGTAACGAACCAAAGAGCTACTGTCCAGTCGAATTATTGAGCTCTGTCTGTAAACTCCTAGAAAGGCTTCTCTATAACCGCATTGCCAACAAAATTCTGGCGTCAGTTCCTGTGGAGCAAGACGGGTTCCGCCCTGCGCGCAGCTGTACAGACCAGGTTATGTCACTAACTACGTATATGGAGGCTGGGTACCAAAGGAAATTAAAAACATCAGCTGTTTTCATAGATCTGTCTGCTGCCTACGACACTGTCTGGAGACAGGGCCTATCGTAAAAGTTCATGCAAACAGTCCCTTGCCTGAGAACTACTAGACTTATAGATGCCATGCTTGCTGCCAGAACATTCCAAGTAGAACAGATAATAGTCGAAAGAACCCTGAACAACGGCCTACCACAGGGCTCCGTGTTGGCTCCATTACTGTTGAGCTTGTATGTTACCGATATGCCATCCACATCTCCCATGCAGTTTGGGTATGCAGACGATTGGGTCTTGGCAACACAACACAAGAACTTTGAGGGCATGGAAACAACCTTGACATCTGACTTGGAGACATTAAGTACATACTTTTGTGAATGGAGATTACAGCCAAATCATACAAAAACCGAAACTACATATTTCCATCTTAATAATAAATTAGCAAGCAAACAATTTGGCGTTCGTCTCGAGGGAAATCGGCTCCAATCTAATACGCATCCAGAGTACCTTGGAGTCACTTTGGACAGAGCGCTCACTTATAAACGACATCTGGAAAATACTGCAGCCAAACGAAAAACGAGGAATAATATTCTCCATTAGCTGTGCGGCACTACGTGGGGCTCCTCGGTTGACACGCTACAGACGTCGACACCTGGACTGGCCTACGCGGCCGCGGAGTACTGCGCTGCGGTCTGGATGGACAGTGTTCACACACAAACACACACACACACACACACACACACACACACACACACACATACACACACTCACACATAAAATCGACGTGCAGCTTCATAGCACGATGCGAATTGTCAGCGGAACCATGAGATCAACCACAACACATTGGCTACCAATTCTGAGCCAGATACTACCTGCGGACCTACGTCGGAAGAATGCTCTTCTCCGGGAATATAGGAAGATAATCGACGCCGCCCAGCTCCCTATACACTGCGACATGCCTGACCTGGAAAGAAACACACTTCCATCTAGACATCCAACAACGATAACCGCCAAGGAATTGCGAAGTACAAACTTTAATGCAATAAAGACCTCGAGAGAACAAGGGCGAGAGGTGTACCATGAGCACTGTCAAGCCCTCCCCTGCATCACTGAGAGAGCGCCACGATATGAAATACCGCGTAAAATATGGTCATTCCTTAACAGAATACGCACAAATCACGAAAGATGTGCAGATACTTTCTACAAATGGGGAAAAACACCAACTCCCAACTGCTACTGCGTAGGCAACAGACAGTCCACCCACCACATTATCCAAGAGTGCGACAGATGAGCTTACAGTGGCCCTTTTTTCACATGATATCTTGCGAACCATGGATGAAGGGTATCAGACGGATGTCATATTCCTTGACTTCCGGAAAGCGTTTCACTCGGTGCCCCACTGCAGACACCTAACTAAGGTACGAGCATATGGGATTGGTTCCCAAGTAAGTGAGTGGCTCGACGAATTCTTAAGTAATAGAACCCAGTACGTTGTTCTCGATGGTGAGTGTTCATCGGAGGTGAGGGTATCATCTGCAGTGCCCCAGGGAAGTGTGGTAGGTCCGCTGTTGTTTTCTATCGACATAAATGATCTTTTGGATAGGGTGAATAGCAATGTGGGCTGTTTGCTGATGATGTGGTGTACGGGAAGGTGTCGTCGTTGAGTGACTGTAGGAGGATACAAGATCACTTGGACAGGGTTTGTGATTGGTGTAAAGAATGGCAGCTACCTCTAAATATAGATAAATGTAAATTAATGCAGATGAATAGGAAAAAGAATCCTGTAATGTTTGAATACTCCATTAGTAGTGTAGCGCTTGACACGATCACGTCGATTAAATATTTGGGCGTAACATTGCAGAGCGATACGAAGTGGGACAAGCATGTAATGGCAGTTGTGGGGAAGGCGGATAGTCGTCTTCGGTTCATTGGTAGAATTTTTGGAAGATGTGGTTCATCTGTAAAGGAGACCGCTTATAAAACACTAATACAACCTATTCTTGAGTACTGCTCGAGCGTTTGGGATCCCTATCAGGTCGGATTGAGGGAAGACATAGAAGCAATTCAGAGGCGGGCTGCTAGATTTGTTACTGGTAGGTTTGATTATCACGCGAGTGTTACGGAAATGCTTCAGGAACTCGGGTGGGAGTCTCTAGAGGAAAGGAGGCGTTCTTTTCGTGAATCGCTGCTGAGGAAATTTAGAGAACCAGCATTTGATGCTGACTGCAGTACAGTTTTACTGCCGCCAACTTACATTTCGCGAAAAGATGGCTCAAATGGCTCTGACCACTATGGGACTTAACTTCTGAGGTCATCAGTCCCCTAGAACTAAGAACTACTTAAACATAACTAACCTAAGGACATCACACTCATCCATGCCCGAGGCAGGACTCGAACCTGCCACCGTAGCGGTCGCGCGGTTCCGGACTGTAGCGCCTAGACCTCTTGACAAGTATGGAGGTGTGATTACATATGTCAATCACATCGCGATTACGGGCAGCATGGGGTTCACGCCTGAGCCTCAGGACGTGCGCTAGCAGCGCATGTCGGGTGTTTCAAGCGTCAACTTCGCGTCTTAATATCTCGGGATGTAATGGGAATATTGCGATGCAATCGACGCCATTGTGTATGTGCTTTGTCATGCTATGGATTTCTGAAGAAAAAAATGTAGGAGGTCCATTTAAAAAACATAAGTTTGTGTTAAATAACACACATGCTTTCGTTTTAGAATGTTTCGAAATATGTACATTCATGGGCCCCAGCCCTACATTGATACCGGTGAAAGTCGTTTTCCAATAGCTGTTATTGTTCGAGAGATATTTTGGGTGGACAAGATAGCTGGGACCCCCTGTATAATCTTGATGTCTTTATTTAATTATATTGCTCATTATCTGTATGCTTTGTACTTCGTATATAGCATATTTTATTGTGTTTTTTATGTATAACTTTGTTTAAACATTTGTAGGAAGCATAAAATGATATGCATTGCCATACGCTAAATAAATTACTATAACTACACTCCTGGAAATTGAAATAAGAACACCGTGAATTCATTGTCCCAGGAAGGGGAAATTTTATTGACACATTCTTGGGGTCAGATACATCACATGATCACACTGACAGAACCACAGGCACATAGACACAGGCAACAGAGCATGCACAATGTCGGCACTAGTACAGTGTATATCCACCTTTCGCAGCAATGCAGGCTGCTATTCTCCCATGGAGACGATCATAGAGATGCTGGATGTAGTCCTGTGGAACGGCTTGCCATGCAATTTCCACCTGGCGCCTGAGTTGGACCAGCGTTCGTGCTGGACGTGCAGACCGCGTGAGACGACGCTTCATCCAGTCCCAAACATGCTCAATGGGGGACAGATCCGGAGATGTTGCTGGCCAGGGTAGTTGACTTACACCTTCTAGAGCACGTTGGGTGGCACGGGATACATGCGGACGTGCATTGTCCTGTTGGAACAGCAAGTTCCCTTGCCGGTCTAGGAATGGTAGAACGATGGGTTCGATGACGGTTTGGATGTACCGTGCACTATTCAGTGTCCCCTCGACGATCACCAGTGGTGTACGGCCAGTGTAGGAGATCGCTCCCCACACCATGATGCCGGGTGTTGGCCCTGTGTGCCTCGGTCGTATGCAGTCCTGATTGTGGCGCTCACCTGCACGGCGCCAAACACGCATACGACCATCATTGGCACCAAGGCAGAAGCGACTCTCATCGCTGAAGACGACACGTCTCCATTCGTCCCTCCATTCACGCCTGTCGCGACACCACTGGAGGCGGGCTGCACGATGTTGGGGCGTGAGCGGAAGACGGCCTAACGGTGTGCGGGACCGTAGCCCAGCTTCATGGAGACGGTTGCGAATGGTCCTCGCCGATACCCCAGGAGCAACAGTGTCCCTAATTTGCTGGGAAGTGGCGGTGCGGTCCCCTACGGCACTGCGTAGGATCCTACGGTCTTGGCGTGCATCCGTGCGTCGCTGCGGTCCGGTCCCAGGTCGACGGGCACGTGCACCTTCCGCCGACCATTGGCGACAACATCGATGTACTGTGGAGACCTCACGCCCCACGTGTTGAGCAATTCGGCGGTACGTCCACCCGGCCTCCCGCATGCCCACTATACGCCCTCGCTCAAAGTCCGTCAACTGCACATACGGTTCACGTCCACGCTGTCGCGGCATGCTACCAGTGTTAAAGACTGCGATGGAGCTCCGTATGCCACGGCAAACTGGCTGACACTGACGGCGGCGGTGCACAAATGCTGCGCAGCTAGCGCCATTCGACGGCCAACACCGCGGTTCCTGGTGTGTCCGCTGTGCCGTGAGTGTGATCATTGCTTGTACAGCCCTCTCGCAGTGTCCGGAGCAACTATGGTGGGTCTGACACACCGGTGTCAATGTGTTCTTTTTTCCATTTCCAGGAGCGCTCCTGGAAATTGAAATAAGAACACCGTGAATTCATTGTCCCAGGAAGGGGAAACTTTATTGACACATTCCTGGGGTCAGATACATCACATGATCACACTGACAGAACCACAGGCACATAGACACAGGCAACAGAGCATGCACAATGTCGGCACTAGTACAGTGTATATCCACCTTTCGCAGCAATGCAGGCTGCTATTCTCCCATGGAGACGATCATAGAGATGCTGGATGTAGTCCTGTGGAACGGCTTGCCATGCCATTTCCACCTGGCGCCTGAGTTGGACCAGCGTTCGTGCTGGACGTGCAGACCGCGTGAGACGACGCTTCATCCAGTCCCAAACATGCTCAATGGGGGACAGATCCGGAGATGTTGCTGGCCAGGGTAGTTGACTTACACCTTCTAGAGCACGTTGGGTGGCACGGGATACATGCGGACGTGCATTGTCCTGTTGGAACAGCAAGTTCCCTTGCCGGTCTAGGAATGGTAGAACGACGGGTTCGATGACGGTTTGGATGTACCGTGCACTATTCAGTGTCCCCTCGACGATCACCAGTGGTGTACGGCCAGTGTAGGAGATCGCTCCCCACACCATGATGCCGGGTGTTGGCCCTGTGTGCCTCGGTCGTATGCAGTCCTGATTGTGGCGCTCACCTGCACGGCGCCAAACACGCATACGACCATCATTGGCACCAAGGCAGAAGCGACTCTCATCGCTGAAGACGACACGTCTCCATTCGTCCCTCCATTCACGCCTGTCGCGACACCACTGGAGGCGGGCTGCACGATGTTGGGGCGTGAGCGGAAGACGGCCTAACGGTGTGCGGGACCGTAGCCCAGCTTCATGGAGACGGTTGCGAATGGTCCTCGCCGATTCCCCAGGAGCAACAGTGTCCCTAATTTGCTGGGAAGTGGCGGTGCGGTCCCCTACGGCACTGCGTAGGATCCTACGGTCTTGGCGTGCATCCGTGCGACGCTGCGGTCCGGTCCCAGGTCGACGGGCACGTGCACCTTCCGCCGACCACTGGCGACAACATCGATGTACTGTGGAGACCTCACGCCCCACGTGTTGAGCAATTCGGCGGTACGTCCACCCGGCCTCCCGCATGCCCACTATACGCCCTCGCTCAAAGTCCGTCAACTGCACATACGGTTCACGTCCACGCTGTCGCGGCATGCTACCAGTGTTAAAGACTGCGATGGAGCTCCGTATGCCACGGCAAACTGGCTGACACTGACGGCGGCGGTGCACAAATGCTGCGCAGCTAGCGCCATTCGACGGCCAACACCGCGGTTCCTGGTGTGTCCGCTGTGCCGTGCGTGTGATCATTGCTTGTACAGCCCTCTCGCAGAGTCCGGAGCAAGTATGGTGGGTCTGACACACCGGTGTCAATGTGTTCTTTTTTCCATTTCCACGAGTGTATTATTTATTGGTAACGTTGATTGTTGCCGACTTACGTGGTGGGCTTTAATCAAAATGATACTTCATTTTAATTTTGATTTACAATCAAACGCTTTTGTGAAGTTCTCTTTTTTTTTAACAATATTGATCTTCAGTGGAATTAGAGTTGCCGAATCTTAAAACATAAGTATATAAGTTGAACAATGGAATAAACTTTCCATATTGATTTCCTCGGCTAGTCAGTTGACTTTAAAGCATAAAATCTTTATTTATTAATTACAATTGCGGCCCACACACGCGCGAGAGTATTTTTCTTACCTCTGTTAACCATTGCATTGTAGTCAGAGTCTTGGCTCTGGCTCTCGGCTGTGGTACTGAAAATAAGAATCTTAAAGCTACATATTTTATGCAACGCCGGGCGGCTGTGGAGAAAAATGTATATTATGTTAATAGCGGGCGAGTTTTTCGCTTCTGCTAATTTTTTATAAGTTAATATCGCCACGTAATGGCGTCGTTGGCTGCATCGGCCGCTGCGACAGTTGAACTGTAAATTACTCGAATGCAGGTTAATTCAAAGGAAGGCGGACATGAAATCGGGATCACCTCTTACAAATTAAAAGTGAACAATGATATAAAATCAATATATTATTTGCTTAATTAGTACAAATATGCTTACATTTGCCAGCATTCGCAAGATGTCCATCTACACGCAACCAAGACAAGAGAAGAAGTGAAAAGATGAAAACTCGTAACAATAGTACTCAAAAATTGTGTGAAAAGACATGGGAAGCAGATACCTTGCTTACATCATCCATTACGATGGTCTTATCAGCAGCCGAGTTTTGTGCCCTGGAGTGCCTAAACAGCTGTCACACTAACTTGATCGGAGTCTAGTTGGACCACACTGTGCGGTTAATAATTGAAACAATCCGACCAACACTCATTCACTGTCATCCGCTGCAGAACAGCATCGATCCACCCACAGCACGTAGCAGCTATGCCTTGCTTAGGGAATATCACAACCTACAGGGGAACCTGGAATTACCCATACAGGAAGGCCTATCAAGTCGACGACGAAATACTCTCCGTTCAAGAAACCCACCGTTACGGCAAACAGAGCAGCTAGATGCCAGTAATACCGAGGTGAGAGACCAGTGGGATCAGAACTGTCAGCTTATGAAATTCCTGAAGAGCGCGAGTTATTCCGAAAGTATAACTGTGATACTGATGGAGAGAACTCAACAGGAGACAATGCGTCAAATTGAACAGAGCTCACTCTGAACAAGGTCGATGCGCAGACTCACTTCGCAAATGGAGTTCTACGGAGTCTCCTATTTGTGACTCCGAACCAGACAATCAAGCGCAGTAGAGATGAATTCCCCCTGCGTTTCTGCCAGGGATGTTGGAGCGACCTCATGAAAGCTGACTATACAACTCTTACGTGATTAGGAACTTAGATACTGAAATTTATTTAGTTAGTTTTATGTACTTTTGTGTTTCTGTAATCTTATATACATATCGGGTGATCAAAAAGTCGGTATAAATTTGAAAACTGAATAAAACACGGAATAATGTAGATACAGAGGTACAAACTGACACACATGCTTGGAATGACATGGGGCTTTATTAGAACCAAAAAAATACAAAAGTTCAAAAAATGTCCGACAGATGGCGCTTCATCTGATCAGAATAGCAACAATTAGCATAACAAAGTAAGACAAAGCAAAGATGATGTTCTTTACAGGAAATGCTCAATATGTCCACCATCATTCCTCAACAATAGCTGTAGTCTAGGAATAATGTTGTGAACAGCACTGTAAAGCATGTCCGGAGTTATGGTGAGGCATTGGCGT
Organism: Schistocerca americana; assembly: GCF_021461395.2. Lineage (NCBI taxonomy): Eukaryota > Metazoa > Arthropoda > Insecta > Orthoptera > Acrididae > Schistocerca > Schistocerca americana. The sequence goes on from NC_060126.1 coordinate 255,069,680, forward strand.
CGGATGTTGTCTTTCAGCATCCCTAGAGATGTCGGTCGATCACAATACACTTGCGACTTCAGGTAACCCCAAAGGCTATAATCGCACGGACTGACCCGAGTGGCCGCTGAGCACGCGATCATCACCAAACGACGCGTGCAAGAGATCTTTCACGTGTCTTGCAATATGGGGTGGAGCGCCATCCTGCATAAACATCGTACGTTCCAGCAGGTGTTTATCAGCCAGGCTGGGGATGGTGCGATTCTGTAACATATCGGCATACCTCCCACCAGTCACGGTAGCAGTTACAATATCAGAATCACGCATTTCCTCGAATAAAAAAGGCCCGATAACGGTAGATGTGGTAAATCCAACCTATACCGTGACTTTCTCGTTGTGCAATGGAGTTTCCACGACAGTTCTAGGATTTTCAGTAGCCCAAATTCTACCGTTGTGGGCGTTGACAGACCCTCGGAGCGTGAAATGAGCTTCGTCGGTCCACAACACGTTACTCGTCAGCTTCCGCCATCTTTTGAAATGCCCACACCTCAAATGCCCTCCGCTTCACTAAATCGCCAGGTAACAGTTCATGATGCCGATGGATTTTGTAGGGATAGCATCGGAGGGTATGCTTAAGTGCCGACCAAGCAATAGTGTATGGAATGCCGGTGCGACGTGCGACTGCACGAGCACTAACTTCCCCGTGCATAGACGACCCCGCTGCAGTCTCCATTTCTTCCTGAACTGTCTCAGCAGCATTACGCCTTGTGTTCGGTCTGCCACTACGGGGTCTATCGTCTAAACAACCCGTGGCTTCGAACTTCGAAATCATTCTCGTCACAGCTGCATTTGTCAACGGACCTTTGCTCGTTCGAATCCCCTTCCTATGGCGATAGGATCGTAACGCTGAACTTCCACATTCCCCATTTTGATAATACAGCTTATCTAAAAGCGCCTTTTCAGGTAACGTCAACATGCTGCGACTGCTGGCGCATCTGATTCTCTCTCTCATTACAGCTCCTTTTATACACGATTGTCATGCGCAGTCACTAATGTTTTGTTGTCCAGCACCATCTGTTGGACATTTTGCGAACTTTTTTTTGGTTCTAATAAAACCCCATCTCATTCCAAGCATGTGTGTCAATTTTTACCTCTCTATCTACATTATTCCGTGGTTTATTAAGTTTTCAAATTTATACTGACTTTTTGATCACGCGGTGTACTAACGTCATATACCGGTACTTTTACAGTGCATGTCAGCCATATGAATAAATAAACAAAAATTTTCGATGATGCATAACCGGTCAAGCGAGAACAATTCTTACGCAGAAAACTACGTAAGGTAATGGCAAATTAGCTTCAGGGAGGTTTTCTTTTCGCTAAACGAATGGCGTTCGGTCGTATCATCATCGAACACACCGCCTCCAACACCTTGCAGCTGAAGCCTGAAAATTAATAGAACACGATGAAAACTACTTTCATGACGAGGAGATAAGGAAGGTGTCTAATCTTTTTAATAATTAACATAACTACATATAATATTGACGTGGTTATTTCCCAGCAAACAAAGAGAACAAGAGTTACGTCCGATCTATGGGAGCTCACACAGGCGGAAGGTACTAATGTAATTATATTATGATAACTGAGGATTAATCTCCTGATTTGTTACCAGCGTTATAAAACAGGCGTTTAACATAATTCCAGAATGTTCCTTATTATTAAGATATTCCTTGTGATTACAAGAAATAGTTCTCTGATTTTCTGCCAGCGGCACATAAAAGAATAATTTTTAAATAATATTCTTGTGTGAATCTTTTGTCCTTTCTTTACCCACAGGGCAAAATTTAAATATCACTTTAAAAAAATAAAATAGCACTGCAACCTGAACAAATGCAGAGTCTATAATGATGATATTAGTGACGCCTTGTTGGAAACCTGTGCTTCCTTTGGCTGTAATGTCGGGCGAAAAGAGCGTCCTGGGATTGTGGGAACCTTTCCTAACATTCCGACCACATCGGCGTACACCGCAGGATGGGGCAGCCGTGCTTCGTGTGCCAGACACGCGAGTAATTATCGACTACCGAATAAAGGAGACTCAATCAGCTGCTAAGTGACCGCTAAGCTCACCAATTTTTCCAGTGCAGACGTACGCTGAACATCGGCATCACAAACACTTTGCATACCGTTGCCAGTCACAACAGATGGTACTGATACAATGAATTACTTCCTGCAAAAATATTAACTTTAGTACAGCGTACACACAATTTCTGGTCACATTCTTCTGCACTGCAACCTGCCGACGAGATCGGTAGTAGGAAACGAACACCGCCGTCCACGGAGTTATTACAATGCTATGCATGAGAGGCGCTCATTCGGAAAATCAAGAGAAAGTCTGCTGTGAGATATCTCACGATAATACCTTGTAACACCTAATCTGGCATTCATAATGGAATCAGTTTGGCTACAAAGTAAGTCTACAAATTACTTCAGATATTTCATATCCAACTGAAGCCACCCATTCATGATTAGATCGTGTACAGCTATAAAATCACGGGCTTTTACATAGCTTTATTTCATCTGCTGTTCGAAACAGACATTTTCTATGTGATTAATATCGGATGGTTTAGAGGGCCAATCAAGACTGGATAGCGTGTTTGGAATTCACAACACCAGAAATGTATCCCTGTTGCTCTGTGAACATAGCTGTTCCAAATTCTTCTGCGCCCACTGTATAGCAGGTGTCTTTTTAAGGACATTGTATAATTCTATTTTATAATTCCTAGTGTGCTGCAAAGTTTGATTGCTTTTATGTTACAACAGGCATACTTCGCCTGAACTGCCGCCATCAGGTTACCTGTAAGCAAATGAAACGTAATTTTAGTGCATTATTTATAATTTTGAAGGTAATTATTAAATGGAATTCATTATTGCATATTTTTAGATGTGTCTGATGGTTTTAACATCCATGCGATGTCGATGGTTCTGTCACAGTCTGTTTAAGTGTTAGTTACTATTTGTTGGTGTCATTGTCGTAATAATGTTTGGTTACAGTCTTATCTCACTTGTTACTTTACATAGTTGTCAGATTGTGTTCTTTATATCGGCATTTTTGTGACAGCTTGTTTGACACATAATCCCTCGATGTCATAAGGTTAAAGGAAAGATAATACCTACATAACAGCAACGATAAACAGTACCGCCTGTAACTAGACAATATTTCGGAATTATCTGTCAAACAAGGTGTCACGCAAATGCCGATATAAAAAATATAATCTGACAACTAAATAAAGTAATAAGTCAGATAAGCCAGTGACGAAAAATTATTACGGAAACAACGGCAACAGAACGTCATTAGTACTCAAACAGACTGTGACAGAACCACTGACATCACATGGATGTCAAAAGCAGCAGACGTATGTCAAAATATACAACGAGGTTATTTAATAATTACTTTTGAAAATAGGAATAATGTACCAAATTCTGTACCGCCTACTTACAGATAATCTGATGATGGAAATTCAGCAGAAATAGACCCGCTGTAAAGTAAATGCATTAAACTTAGCATTGTACTTGGAATTATAAAATAGAATTATACAATAGCTGTTTTAATCTTGGGAGAAAGGAGTGTCCAGCCAGTAGAACTGCAATAGCGACTCAGGATCAAATACATCCACCAAGTTAAGCAAAGGAGCCACACGGAATACCTACATCCCAAGACAATGACATCAAAGGCCATGCCTGGGGGGCAACGAAATATATGAATCCAACGCGTGTGTCACAGTACGTAACGCTACAGACCAAGAGACCGGCTTCAGACTCAACTGCGTGTTTGAATACACACATCAAAAAAAAGTTTTGCATCACCTCTTTTCCGAGAGTTCCGGAACCTGTAGAGAAAATTGGAATAGAGATCAATGTAATCATCATTTCAACCCTTTTTATTGCCCATGAAAACCACAAATTGCATGTTGTACCACCATACAGCGAGACCTGCAAAGGTGGTGGTCCAGATTGCTGTACACACCGGTACCTCTAATACCCAGTAGCACGTCCTCTTGCATTGATGCATGCCTCTATTCGTCGTGTCACACTGTCCACAAGTCCATCAAGCCACTGTTGGTCCAGATTGTCCCGCTCCTCAATGGCGATTTGGTGTAGATTCCTCAGAGGGGTTGGAGGGTAACGTCGCCCTTTTCAATCTATCCTAGGCATATTCGATAGGGTTCGTGTCTGGAGAAATTGCTGGCCATTCTAGTCAAGCGATGTTGTTATCCTGAAGGAAGTCATTCACAAGATGACAAGATGTGCACGATGGGGGCGCGAATTGTCGCCCATGAAGAAGAATGCCTCGCCAATACGATGCCGATATGATTGCACTATCGGTCGGAGGATGGCATTCACGCATCGTACAGCGACACTCATCGGTGAAGAGAATGTGATGCCAATCCTGAGCGGTCCATTCGGCATGTTGTTGGGCCCATCTGTTCAAATCGTTCAAATGGCTCTGAGTGCTATGGGACTTAAAATCCGAGGTCATCAGTCCCCTAACACTTAGAACTACTTAAACCTAACCAACCTAAGGACATCACACAATCCATGCCCGAGGCAGGATTCGAACCTGCGACCGTAGCAGTCGCGCGGTTCCGGACTGAAGCGCCTAGAACCGCTTGGCCAGGGCCCATCTATACCACGCTGCATGGTGTCGTAGTTGAAAAGATGGACCTCACCATAATGCAGCCTATTGCGCACAATTTGAGTCGTCACACGACGTCCTTTGGCTCCGCGAAAAGCATTATTCAGGGATCCTCCGAGCCATAAGGCGTAGGTAGCGGTTGCACTGTCGGTCGGAGGATGGCATTCACGTATCGTACAGCCGTTACGTCACCTTCCACGGCCACCGGCGGCGTACATCGGCCCCACATAATGCCACCCCAAAACAGCAGCGAACCTCCACCTTGCTGCATTCGCTGGACAGTGTGTCTAAGGCGTTCAGCCTGACTGGGTTACATTTAAACACGTCTCCGACGATTGTCTGGTTCAAGGCATATGCGACACTCATCGGTGAAGAAACCGTGATGACAATCCTGAGCGGTCCATTCGGCATGTTGTTGGGCCCACCTGTACCGCGCTGCATGGCGTCGTGTCCCAAAGATGGACCTCGGCATGGACGTCGAGAGTGAAGTTGCGCATCGTGCAGCCTACTGTGCACAGTTTGAGTCGTAACATGACGTCCTGTGGTTGCACGGAAAGCATTATTCAACACGGTGGCGTCGCTGTCAGTGTTCCTCCGAGCCATAATCCGTAGGTAGCGGTTATCCATTGCAGTAATAGCCCTTGGGCGGCCTGAGCGAGGCATGTCATCGACAGTTCCTGTCTCTCTGTATCTCCTCCCAAACAACATCGCTTTGGTTCACTCCGAGACGCTTGGACACTTCCCTTGTTGAGAGCCCTTCCTGGCACAAAGTAACAATTCGGACGTGATCGAACCGCGGGGTTGAACGTCTAGGCACGATTGAACTACAGACGACAAGAGCCGTGTACCTCCTTCCTGGTGGAATGGCTGGAACTGATCGGTTGTCGGACCCCCTCCATCTAATAGGCCCTGCTCATACATGGTTGTTTACATCTTTGGGCGGGTTTAGTGACATCTCTGAACAGTCAAAGGGACTGTGTCTGTGATACAATATCCACAGTCAACGTATATCTTCAGGAGTTCTGGGAACCGTAATGCAAAACCTTTTTTTTAATGTGTGTACATACAGTCTCTCGATAACACATGACGAGGTTAAGACTTCTAATGGACACCTTTTCATTGACATACTGATTTCCTGTGGGCCCCGGATAGCGCCAAGCATTCGCAATGTATGTCAGGCAACGCAATTACTGTAACATCATAAGTCCAATGGGTGGACTTCGCCATGCCTACTTATCTATAAAGTCAGCACATGATAAGCCACCCTCTTAGCTATGTCATCATTCGCAATTAGCTAAATTCATAATAAGCTACTAAATAATACCGAGATCTAATTGTAATGCTACAAAATACACAATGTTAAAACGCACAAACTTAGCCAAAGATAAATAAACAGAACAAGTACCATTTTAGGGAAGGAAGAAGGTATTTTTAGGATATCTTTATTGTATTATTGCACTTAAAGTGCGTACTTTTGTAGCACTCAAACAGACCTTTATAATGTATGGAATACGAATATAAAAATGGTCCTGCGCAACGGTGGAACAACATACCACGTATAGAGATGAAACTTCTATGTCTCTTTCCACCACAGATCTTTGATCATGAACAAAAACTCGATCTTTGCACCAAAATTATTTGTCAAATTCTTAACATTTTGATAACAAAATACCCTTGGCACTATCATTGTAATTTGATTGTTCTGCAATGTTTGAAAAAAGCAAAAAAAAAAAAAAAAAAAAAAGCGCCTGGCTAGCATCTAGGTATTATTGACAATATTTACGGATTAAGGTGCACTAGTAAAGATTAAAGTTCGATTATTGTACCACACTACCATAATGGACAGTCAGTTATTTCTACATCTAAACTGTCTATATTACTTACCACAACAGTTGTGGTTACTTGTTGATACTTCTGAAATAAATTTTGGGTTAGTTGATGGGTTTAATTCGATTTTTGTGTCATGAATTAAATTGGTTCTGTAACGTTGCATAGCACACATGGACACTATTGCTGTTCTAAGTTACAGCTTAATGGGCACTTACCACTGAAAGTAGTTTGATCTTTGTACCAAAGTAAATATTGTTATTTCCACGTCTAAATTTGTCAAAAACTCGTCTCAATTCAACTAAAACCAACTTCAAACTCAACCAAACATGAGGTGACCCCCATGCAAGAGTATTGACTTTATCTTGCAGTGTAAATCGTTTGTTATTTTCTGCTATAGCACAGTAGAAACTAGATGGCATTTCACACCATACGTCGGCATTTTTCATCAGAGCTGTAACCAGTTTCCCCTTGCATCATCAAGCGGTAACAAATTTGGGCAATTACTGTCAAAAATCGGCCAGTTGTGACCAGTATTCACAGTCTGAGGGTTCCGTACGAACTTAATTTTGCGTATGGTCGGTTCATTCGTTCCAGGAAGAGAGGCCTCTATGATTTTTTCCCTGTTATCGACAATTACACGGGTTCTGGTAGTTCCAAGAGTGTATATGATTACAGAATAACCATTTTCGGATTTTTTCCCTTAGTTGTACTGTGAAACTTTGCTTCTCGCCAAATTTCAGGATTCCAGGTGAACAGGAACTAACCTACGGGTTTTGATGAGTGAGCTTGCGACTATCAGTATATGTGACATAAATCCGCGTGTTTTTTGATTTCATTGGATTAGAATCTTATACTTACTACAGTGCCAAGAGACCTTATACTTTAATATATGACATAAATTTCAACTTGATATGTCTACTCGTTCCTGAGAAAAAGGGCTTTTAACAGTCGGACAGTTAGACGGACAACGAAGTGAACGTGTAAATGTTCCATTTTTACTGCATGTGGTACAGAACTCTAAAAAGGGACTAAAACCAATTACAGGAAAAGTGTAACAAATCACCATCATACATAAATTGGGAGGATGATGATAAGATGATACTATGCGTGCCATCACCTCAACCACGGTACTATTACACCAAATGTTCGTGCGCAGTATTGTTACTAGTCCTGGTAAGATGCAAAAGGAGCGAGAAAGGCCTGAGTTGTTGAGAGATCACTGTGAAGGACGTGGACATGCTGCGTACACGTGTCAGACAGCGTTATCCGCACCTGACAGAGTTTGAAAGGGACCTAATTGTGCGCCTCCATTTGGCTGGTCGAATCATGCAGTATGCTGATTTGAGGGGCATGAGGATGTAAGATTGGTCCGATGTTGGACGTCATGGCAATATGAGGGAAGGTTTACCTGTCGTCGAGGTTCTGGTCCAACCCCTTTGAGCACCACAAGATAGGATCGCCATATTGAGCACCAAGCACATCGTAACTCCTTCATATACGCTCCTGTAGTGCGAGAAAAAATAATGGTCTCCCTGCAACATTCTCAATAATCCTGCGCCACTGGTCGGAGACTAGGCGACCAGTGTCATGCCCGGGAACCGTGGACTGGCGGTGAGTGGCGTCACGTTGTTATCAGTGATGAATCGCGGTTCTGCCCGGGATGTTTATCGTCGAAGAGTACGGCGGTGACCTGGGTAGAAGTCTCAGTCTTCCAATGTTTTTGAGAGACACGGCGGTGTTACTCCTGGATTTATGGTGTGGGGAGTCATCAAATGTAATTTCACGTTATGGCTGGTGGCGATTAGGGTATTTCTGACGGCACAACGGCATGTCATGGATATCCTATGTGCTCATGTGTTGTCTCCCACGCAAAATCTCTTGAAAGTGTCTGCACGATGTTGAGAAACTCTCATGTCCAGCGAGATCCCCAGATCTATCCGTGAAGGAAGATGTTTGGAATCAGCTAGGTCATTAACTCCATACAAGTGACAGTATCAAGGATATCAAAGACCAGTTACTACAGTTGTGGACCATGATGTCTCGGCAGAGGATATGACACCATTGCCACCCTTCCCAAATGAAGATGCGCGCCCATCTTAACAAGAGAGGGTGCAATGTCATACTGTTAAGTGGGTTCTTACTGCTAAGTTGTTTGTAAATTTGTATAGATTTCTTAATAACTGAAGTAACATCGCATATCTCCTCTAGTCTTAAAATATCATTCTGTTTCCTGGCCCCCTTTTAGTTGCCCCGCTCTTTTTGTCAGGCAATCCTGTTGGAGTGATTTCTCTCCTCCTTATTCCATAATGGTATTGTCCCCAAAACATGTGCCAGCAAGGATTCTACGTCAACCCGTTTGTCCCTCAATATTAGCTCGCAACACAACACATTAACGACTAATGGCCCGAACCAGCCACCGATGCTGCCGAAACATGCAGAGAATGTCCGCGGCTGTTCTGGAAAGCTTCCTGTCGCTAGTTGAAAGTACCGCTCAGGCCAATACAGCTTATGCAGGGTGTTTCAAAAAGATTCATACGGTTTTACAGGACTGTATTCGGTATGCATGCGAGAACACGTGTACCTGAAATGTTCCAAAACGCCGCGCATAGAAACGGAATTTTCTGGTGTTCATACCTCGAGCCACGAGTTGTACAGGTAATAAAAAGGTAAGGTAGAGTGTTTTGGATAGCCCCGGGGCTAGGGACCTTTTGTACAGAGAACAGAAGTGTCGTCTTAGTGTCGCTATCCTGCTGTACAGGGTCAAAATATGAACATTACACACTTCTTCGTGCTTAGACAAATGGAGCAAATCTGTTTATTCTTTTTGCATTTGATGTGGTCTACGGTGGGCTTTATGAGACCTATGGAGGCACTATCAGTTCACATGCGGTTCCTCAGAAAACGGCAAAAAGCGTCTTTTACTATATTTTCGCCGCCACCAGCGGACCAAAACCCACCCGAAGATTCCAAGACAGCTACGAACACAAATGGATGAAATGTGTGCGACATATTCGTAATACCCTGGCGTCAAACCACCTTCAAAATTTTCTTGATACCTTTATCCGTTTCGAAGTTACAAAGGCTCAAAGCTATCCTACTTCTACACTTAAAATCCGGGATGAGGCGAAATGTAAATAATAATTAGCCGCAGCAAATTGCTCTGATTTTAACGGTATATTTTCTTGCCATTTATCTAGTAAAGCCATCTCCCCGTTTTCAAAAAGCTTTGTCCCTTATCGAGAAACACCCAAACAGCCGCGGTTTCTGAAACGGCTATGCAGAGCAAACGGCTGTAATTTTTACGAACCAATTACGCGCATGCGTCTATAGACTGTGAGGATACTCTTACAGTTATCTCTGTACTACCTGGATGTAGGGATCTGATCTCAGAGCATGGAACTACGACGAACCTGCAGATTCTACATCTACGTGATTACTCTGCTATTCACAATAAAGTGCCTGGCAGAGGGTTCAATGAATCACCTTCAAGCTGTCTCTCTACCGTTCCACTCTCGAATGGAGCGCGGGAAAAACAAGCACTCAAATTTTTCCGTGAAAGGCCTGATTTCTCTTATTTTATAGTGATGATCATTTCTCCCTATATAGGTGGGCGCCAACAGAATGTTTTCGCAATCGGAGGATTGTCATTTGCATAGTCCACCATGTTGTAATTAGGCAAAAATTATCACCTGTCTCTACGTGATAAAGAATTCTGTACTTACTTCTGGCTTAAACTTTTATATCAGTATTCGATGAATAGGCTGGTGCGAGAGCAGAATCGAAAAGTATTTTCATTTTGCGTTCTCTTGATATTTCGTGGCACCCACGTTGTAATTAGGCGTGAAAGGAAATATGAACATCACTGGGGGCCAGGTTCAGACAGCTGAAGATCGACACCTAGATAGTATAGAGATCACTGTAATTATAGCGTCAGTTGTAGATAAAACTTTTTGCATCTAAGGGTGAAGCAAAGCAAACGCGTAATCAGCGTATCCACAGGGCTTACGAAGCGTGTGACTGGTTATTATGGATTGTGTATGTTGGAATGCCAGGCACTGAACGCTTAGAACAATATTTCATTTCAGAGCGCAGACGTGAAATGAGAAGTTTCCATATTTTGTCGAGCTGGAAGCAGTCTCGGTTGAGCAGTTTGTCTGCTGATTGTATTTCCACAGCTTCCTTGACCACTGAATTCCAGGCTTTGCCCAGTATCTTAATGTTCTCGTAAATTATGGCCTGGCCAGTGAAAATACAATGTTCAGACACCGCATATTTATTGTACTGTAGAATGCGGGTGCATCTCTGGTGTTCAGTGTAACGTTCTTGTACGGAGCATATTGTTTGTCGTATGTACGTTTTATAACCATCACAAGGAATTTCACATACATCCGTCTTTCGTAAAAGCGGATCGCCCTTCACAGATCGCAGAAGAGCTGCCGTCTTGGCCGGTGGAAGGAATATCACAGCCCCTTTGCGCTTCTTCATTATTGTTGCAATTTTTGAAGAAATATTCGCCACATTTGGTAGAAAGACCGTAGTCTTCACGCGTTTTTTGGTCGGTTTGGTGTTCTTGCCGGGAGAGCTCTCTAAATTTGGTGTTATATATATATCCATTCTTATGGAATATTTCTTCCACGTGTACTAGTTCACTCTGCAGGCTGTCAGTGCCGCACATCGCATGAGCCCTGTACACTAAAGTTTTAAAGTACTCTCATAGTTTGCGAAGGATGATGGCAGCTAGACGCGTGCAGGTACAAAACGGTAAGGGTAGGCTTAAGGTAAACGCAACGTCCTAAAATCAAATCTTCCTTGCTTCGGGGTATCATGAAACGTCCAGAAACAGTAGACAGCCATTAATTTCCCGTTTTATTGTAAATTTGGTATTTTCGTGGTGGGTGGAGTTTATTTATTCTGAAAACTCGACCAATTTGTCCTTGACACGGGGGAAAACTATGTATATACTATCGACATTTCTCCAAAGCACTGCCTGTTTTAAAACGGCAGAGTTGAGCACTTTTTCTTCAAAATTCTCCATAAGTAAATTAGATGCCATGGGTGAGAGAGGTATGCCCACGGAATATCTTGCAAGGTACTCACCTTGAGACGAGCTGAAATGTATTAGCCAAAATATCGGAACAAAAGTTAAGAATATCTCGGATGCACACCCGAAAATCACGGTCTAACGACGTGTGGAGTTTGGTGAATTCATTCTGGGCGTGGAGACGAAAGGTTGCAATTTAGTTTCAAGGATAGTATTCAATCATGAGGCTATGTTTCATTTAAGTGATAATGTGAACCGAAACTACGTAGGAACATGAGGAACACAGCAGCCAGATACCATAGTCGATCACGAAAGGAACTCTCCAAACCTCCTTGGGTTTTGATCCGATTCCCGAGAAAATGTTTGCGTTCCTCATTTTGCCGGTTACGTTTGGCTTTCCCGTAAACTGCAATAACGTGCCAAAATTTTTTTTTTCAACAAAACAAGGCCAACAGCATGGCCATCTGCATCTAAGAGCATTTCCTACCATTGAGTTGCAGCTATCGATTCGTCGTAAGCGGCATACAGAGCTCGCATTGCACTATTGGTGTCCAAGATCGCATGCTCTTATTGTTTGTGATTTTTTAAATGGTGGATTCTGGTGAAAGACTTCTTCTATTTGTCTCCAATTTCAACAACTTTGGATGAGCTGTGACTCCACACATCAACATCAATGAACGCAGCAACTATAGGCAGCTCTCAGAAATAAGGTACCAGTTTCGCTATCGTTTGAAAGTTAGTTGTGAAAAGTAAATGAAGAATTCTACCTAAACATAGTTGTACTAAGTGCCACAATTGGGCATCTGCCTTCATATAAAAGATATACGTTAGTAAAATTATATGGTTGTTTTGAAAACAAAAATTGTTCACAAATTTACACCGCCCTCCCACTGACAGCTCAGGACAATATGTAGTTTCTCTGTTTTTTTCTTTTTTACTTGATATCGGTTTGTTACGTTTGTGATTGTGAATGAAAATATTTATAAGTCGTGACGCCGCGAATGTTTCGCACACTCATAGAAGCGGCTGAAATATATGCTTACAATAATCATTGTTGCTAAGTAGGCCAACAATTCTGAATAAAGGTACTAGTTGGGTTATAACAATTTACTTATGTTCTTAACACTCACGGATAGTTAAAAAATACGGGTGGTTTGTTTAAAACTGTAGTAGTTAATGCCGGATAAATAAATATTATTGCAGAGAGAGGCACCATATAATCACGTACGTAGCTGTACTTTTATTCTGAATCCTACGTAAATTCTTTGTTAAACATTGACCTTTTATAGTGTTAATTATGATTTGAATTATATTTACAGCAGTGAAAACAAGATTTTTACCAGTCAGCGATTTACTCATAAGCTAACCCGAGTCTCATAGTATTATTTATTGTCTTTGCGTTCGTCGTGTATAGTCAATGAATGAAAAGTTTTCTGCAAAACATATTCTCTTCGTCTGATAGCAAAAATATTTAAAATGCTTTTCTTGTTATCTTGTCGGTAAAGACCGAAAATCATGTGTTTCATTATATTTCGAGTAATGACTGTCAATACGCCATTACGACAAAGGAATGGCAGAAAGTCAGTGACAAAATTCTAGCGATGATTAATTATTCCCACTTAATTATATTCACATGGAGAGGAGATATGAAACGAAGTTACAAGGTCAAATACTTTTTATTCATATATTCTGAAAAAACTTACGCACAATTAACAAAATCTCATGTTCAGAAGCAACCTTGTACAATAGCATCTACCGTTTGACATCAGAGCGATCATTTTATTCATCCAAGTCTCTCTCATACAGTTAGATAGAAATTCCATGACATGATATACTCATAGTCTTTTTATTCTTAGTATTTGTTACAGAGAAATATATTTATTGTTCATATTGTTATGTTCAAAACACGTAAAAGTGGAGAGTTTTTCTCGTTCAAAAATAATGTTCCATCATTGATGACACATTTTCATAGATAAACACGTATAGTTTTGTTCGTTATTGACACACTTCACTTGTGGTTAACGTGACATTTTACTACGGCTTTTAGAAGATTTTCCAGAAGACGGTACAATGTGAAGTCTAAGACAGGGAAAGTAGAATTAAAACCATCCGTCAAACAGATGGGCTTATTTGGTGTATGACATATCGTTACAAGTTTACATAGTTTTATGAGTTAAGTTCTATCAATACACAGGAAAAATCACAATAGTTGCCAATTTTATAAGGTTATTTTTCTAATTTTCTTAAAATCGAAATACTTGTAGGCCTGTCCTCATTGAAACAAAATAAGAATGAAAAAACTAAACTATTTCAAGCAATGTAATTAAATAACGTTTTTACTCACTTATTTACCCATCTGTTCAGTGAAATCGAGTGAGAAAAACAACAACAATTACATTTAACGAAGCATTGCCTTAGCGGGGTAATTACATCAAACTGTTAGCACTTACTTACAAGTTCAGTGGTATGAGAAAAACAGTCAAGATACATTTAATGCAATATTCTGAACAACTGTGTGCTATACTTAAAAACAAAGTTATATTGAAATAAAACTTTGACTTTCTTATTAAATCATTCACAAATGTCCATAGTGTAATTTATGAAACTTGATTTCTATTCACACCTGATTTTGAAGGTATGTGTGCTGTCACGGAGTTATCCCTATAATCTACGGAAACGACTTTTTTCGCCTTCTAATCGGTGAAGGAAATTTTTGTAAATTTTACTTTTATTCACAATGATTTTCATTAGTGACTTATTTTATCAACTTACCTACACTTAGCTCTTCATATTTATCAGCAATAGCAGAGAGTTTCCAAGAAAACTACAAACATTCTTTCCCACTTCCTAACAAAATTGTTTTGTGGCCAGGTGTAATGCTTGTACGTTTAGTTTCCATGACTATTAGCAGCAAGAACACGCTGCAGCACGGGTACAGCACGCTGTTGTCACAAAATAACACTTAAGTCAGAAGGTTACCAACTTTTAAGCAGTCCTATGTATGAGTTAAAAGTAAGCCCAAGTTCAGCCCAGTTCGTGTAGAAGAGTTAGTGCTGTGAGATCGGAGAAATATTTTGGAAGTGCTCTGTACTTCATCGTGTTCCACTAGACAACAGGCGCGTATTCATAGCGCTAGTCAAGGCCGGCCGCTTCTGGTAACCAGTAGTCTTCCACCAAGTGGAAGTTCTGTATCGATTTTGGTTACTATTACAGGAGGGTGTAGAAAGTTTTGGGAGAAAAAATAGTTTCATCCAGGTTATCGGAAGTGGAAAAAAGCATTTTTTCTAAACTTGGAAATCTAAGTGTGTGCTGATAAGTCTGAGGTGTTTGTTTCTCAGTATATGTTTGACACGTTTACTTTTTCTTTTTTCCCCTCGAGATCCAACGAAGTAGCAAGAAAGGAGTCGGGACGTTAATTGGCCACTATTGTAGTGTGTAACGATCGAAGTAGAAGTTTTTCTGCATTCAATCCGTTTCCAACAGAACTCTAATCAGTGGTGTAGGTGTTGCGACTAACTGAAATTTCTCTTGTGTACCAAATAAAGGCTGCTACATCCTTACTTCACTCCCCGTGCCCCGCCAAAAACATCTAAATTATCTTCCAAAAATCTACAGCTTCAATTGCCTTGCCATTGTATAGACACGGATCTTCAGCTGTGCAAGTAAACTCCATCTTTGAATACGTGAGCAAATCTTCCATTGTCCGCATTTTTCGCCAGCCACTGTGGTCGAGAGGTTCTAGGCGCTTCAGTCCGGAACTACGCGGCTGCTACGGTGGCACGTTCGAATCCTGCCTCGGGCATGGATGTGTGTGGTGTCCTTAGATTAGTTAGGTTTAGCAGTTCTAAGTCTAGGGGACTGATGACTTCAGATGTTGAGTCCCATAGTGCTTAGAGCCATTTGAACCATTTGAACCGCTTTTTTTTCCGCATTCACACTGGTCATCTCAGGAGCAGAACATTTCACAGTGTTTACTTTATATTTCACGACTCCTTAATTTATTCAGATAAACTGGGGTTTACGGATCGGAGCGTGGAATGTCAGATCCCTCAATCGGGCAGGTAGGTTAGAAAATTTAAAAAGGGAAATGGATAGGTTAAAGTTAGATATAGTGGGAGTTAGTGAAGTTCGGTGGCAGGAGGAACAAGACTTTTGGTCAGGTGAATACAGGGTTATAAATACAAAATCAAATAGGGGTAATGCGGGAGTAGGTTTAATAATGAATAAAAAAAATTGGAGTGCTGGTAAGCTACTACAAACAGCATAGTGAACGCATTATTGCGCCCAAGGTAGACACGAAGCCCACGCCTACTACAGTAGTACAAGTTTATATACCAACTAGCTCTCCAGATGACGAATAAATTGATGAAATGTATGATGAGATAAAAGATATTATTCAGATAGTGAAGGGAGACGAAAATTTAATAGTCATGGGTGACTGGAATTCGATAGTAGGAAACGGGAGAGAAGGGAACGTAGTAGGTGAATATGGATTGGGAGAAAGAAATGAAAGAGGAAGCCGCCTGGTAGAATTTTGCACAGAGAATAACTTAATCATAGCTAACACTTGCTTCAAGAATGAGGAAAGAAGGTTGTACGAGGGCAGTTCAATAAGTAATGCAACACATTTTTTTTCTGAAACAGGGGTTGTTTTATTCAGCATTGAAATACACCAGGTTATTCCCCAATCTTTTAGCTACACAACACTATTTTTCAACGTAATCTCCATTCAATGCTATGGCTTTACGCCACCTTGAAATGAGGGCCTGTATGCCTGCACGGTACCATTCCACTGGTCGATGTCGGAGCCAACGTCGTACTGCATCAATAACTTCTTCATCATCCGCGTAGTGCCTCCCACGGATTGCGTCCTTCATTGGGCCTAACATATGGAAGTCCGACGGTGCGAGATCGGGGCTGTAGGGTGCATGAGGAAGAACAGTCCACTGAAGTTTTGTGAGCTCCTCTCGGGTGCGAAGACTTGTGTGAGGTCTTGCGTTGTCATGAAGAAGGAGAAGTTCGTTCAGATTTTTGTGCCTACGAACACGCTGAAGTCGTTTGTTCAATTTCTGAAGAGTAGCACAATACACTTCAAAGTTGATCGTTTGACCATGGGGAAGGACATCGAACAGAATAACCCCTTCAGCGTCCCAGAAGACTGTAACCATGACTTTACCGGCTGAGGGTATGGCTTTAAACTTTTTCTTGGTAGGGGAGTGGGTGTGGCGCCACTCCATTGATTGCCGTTTTGTTTCAGGTTCGAAGTGATGAACCCATGTTTCATCGCCTGTAACAATCTTTGACAAGAAATTGTCACCCTCAGCCACATGACGAGCAAGCAATTCCGCACAGATGGTTCTCCTTTGCTCTTTATGGTGTTCGGTTAGACAACGAGGGACCCAGCGGGAACAAACCTTTGAATAACCCAACTGGTGAACAATTGTGACAGCACCACCAACAGAGATGTCAAGCTGAGCACTGAGTTGTTTGATGGTGATCCGTCGATCATCTCGAACGAGTGTGTTCGCACGCTCCACCATTGCAGGAGTCACAGCTGTGCACGGCCGGCCAGCACGCGGGAGATCAGACAGTCTTGCTTGACCTTGCGGCGATGATGACACACGCTTTGCCCAACGACTCACCGTGCTTTTGTCCACTGCCAGATCACCGTAGACATTCTGCAAGCGCCTATGAATATCTGAGATGCCCTGGTTTTCCGCCAAAAGAAACTCGATCACTGCCCGTTGTTTGCAACGCACATCCGTTACAGACGCCATTTTAACAGCTCCGTACAGCGCTGCCACCTGTCGGAAGTCAATGAAACTATACGAGACGAAGCGGGAATGTTTGAAAATATTCCACAAGAAATTTCCGGTTTTTTCAACCAAAATTGGCCAAGAAAACAAATGTGTTGCATTACTTATTGAACTGCCCTCGTATACATGGAAGAAGCCTGGAAATACTAGAAGGTATCAGATAAATTATATAATGGTAAGACAGAGATTTAGGAACCAGGTTTTAAATTGTAAGACATTTCCAGGGGCAGATGTGGACTCTGACCACAATCTATTGGTTATGAACAGTAGATTAAAACTGAAGAAACTGCCAAAAGGTGGCAATTTAAGGAGATGGGACCTGGATAAACTGACTAAACCAGAGGTTGTACAGACTTGCAGGGAGAACACAAGGGAACAATTGACAGGAATGGGGGAAAGAAATACAGTAGAAGAAGAATGGGTAGCTTTGAGGGATGAAGTAGTGAAGGCAGCAGAGGATCAAGTAGGTAAAAAGACGAGGGCTAACAGAAATCCTTGGGTAACAGAAGAAATATTGAATTTAATTGACGAAAGGAGAAAATTTGAAAATGCCTTAAATGAAGCAGGCAAAAAGGAACACAAACGACTCAAAAATGAAATCGACAGGAAGTGAAAAATGGCTAAGCTGGGATGGCTATAGGACAAATGTAAGGATGTAGAGGCTTATCTCACTAGGGTAAGATAGATACTGCCTACAGGAAAATTAAAGAGACCTTTGGAGAAAAGAGAATCACTTGTATGAATATCAAGAGCTCAGATGAAAACCCAGTTCTAAGCAAAGAAGGGAAAGCAGAAAGGTGGAAGGAGTATACAGAGGATCTATACAAGGGCGATGTACTTGAGGACAATAATACAGAAGTGGAAGATGATGTAGATGAAGATGAAATGGGAGATATCATACTGCGTAGAGAGTTTGACAGAGCACTGAAAGACCTCAGTCGAAAAAAGGCCCCCGGAGTAGACAACATTCCATTAGAACTACTGACAGCCTTGGGAGAGCCATTCCTGACAAAACTCTACCATCTGGTGAGCAAGATGTATGAGACAGGCGAAACACCCTCAGACTTCAAGAAGAATATAATAATTCCAATCCCAAAGAAAGCAGGTATTGAAAGATGTGAAAATTACCGAACTCTCAGTTTAATAAGTCACTGCTGCAAAATACTAACGCGAATTCTTTACAGACGAATGGAAAAACTGGTAGAAGCTGACCTCCGGGAAGATCAGTTTGGATTTCATAGAAATGTTGGAACACGTGAGACAATACTAACCCTACGACTTATCTTAGAAAATAGATTAAGGAAAGGCAAACCCATGTTTCTAGCATTTGTAGACTTAGAAGAAGCTTTTGATAATGTTGACTGGAATACTCTCTTTCAAATTATGAAGGTGACAGGGGTAAAATACAGGTAGCGAAAGGCTATTTACAATTTGCACAGAAAGCAGATGGCAGTAATAAGAGTCGAGGAACATGAAAGGGAAGCAATGGTTGGGAAGGGAGTGAGGCAGGGTTGTAGCCTCTCCCTTGTAGCCTCTCCCCGATGTTATTAAACCAGTACATTGAGCAAGCAGTAAAGGAAACAAAAAAAAATTTGGCTTAGGTATTAAAATGCATAGAGCAGAAATAAAAACTTTGAGGTTCGTCGATGGATTTAATTCTGTCGGAGACAGCAAAGGAGTTGGAAGAGCAGTTGAACGGAATGGACAGTGTCTTGAAAGGAGGATATAAGATGAATATCAACAAAATCAAAACGAGGATAGTGGAATGTAGTCGAATTAAGTCGGGTGATGCTGAGGGAGCTAGATTAGGAAATGAGACACTTAAAGTAGTAAAGGAGTTTTGCTATTTGGGGAGCAAAATAACTGATGATGGTCGAAGTAGAGAGGATATAAAATGTAGACTGGCAATGGCAAGGAAAGCGTTTCTCAAGAAGAGAAATTTGTTAACATCGAGTATAGATTCAAGTGTCAGGAAGTCTTTTCTGAAAGTATTGGTATGAAGTGTCACCATGTATGGAAGTGAAACATGGACGATAAATAGTTTAGACAAGAAGAGAATAGACGCTTTCGATATGTGGTGCTACAGAAGAATGCTGAAGATTAGATGGGTAGATTACTTGATTAATGAGGAGGTATTGAACAGAACTGGGGAGAAGAGCAGTTTATGGCACAACTTGAAGAAGGGATCGGTTGGTAGGACATGTTCTGATCCATCAAGGGATGACCATTTTAGTACTGGAGGGCAGCATGGAGGTAAGAATCGTAGAGGGAGACCAAGAGATGAATACACTAAGCGGATTCAGAAGGATGTAGGCTGCGGTAGGTACGGGGAGATGAAGAAACTTGCACAGGATAGAGTAGCATGGAGAGCTGCATCAAACCAATCTCAGGACTGAAGACCACAACAACAACAACAAAAATTAATTCAGAACTTTCCAGGTACTGTGTTGCTCTCTTTTCATGATGTTTGCGGTGCAAGTTGGTGTTTTGCAGAGAGTCTAACCGTAAAGACACGCAACGGATCTCTGGTCGGTCTTCCAGCGGTACTGTCCGTTGGTTGAAGCCGTTCCTTATTTAAGACAAGTTGGAACTGTTTGATGGTTATACATTGAGTTCCGTGGGTCGCTTTACTAGTTTTTCCTCTCTTTCACAGGTTTCTTTGATATTTGCTGGTGCTATGCCCGCAAGTGGGTAAATACTGCAGACTGGTGTCGATATTCGGTGACAGTACTGACAGTCTCTGTTAAAGCGACGTCTACTTCTTTGGGTTGAAAAGCGTCTCCCATAGTAATGTCACATATTCTGCGGCTGCATAACGAGGTCCAGCTGCAGATGATCGAAGAACTTCAGGTTGTGCTCCCCAGAGGTGAAGGCTAAGTTAAAGGCAGACTAAAAATTTCCGTGGCCCGACCGGGATTCGAACTCTCTACCTCTGCTTCCAGGCACACAATTTAACACTCAACTTACTAAGTATTGACGCACACAAATAATAATAATAATAATTAAAATAATAATAACGTCTGAGAAAGAAAAGAAATAATAATAATAATTTTTATGTTTATAAATATTATGCATTTTATTGTTATTACTCGCGCCTGCTCAATGTCGCAATTTTTCCTTCACTTGGATGCTATATTCTTGATATTAATACGTTGTACCCCAGCAAGGTTTCTTTCATACCAGGACATCATCGTAACACTAACTTCGGAGGTGCGCCTTGTTTCTAGAATAATAAGTGAAATCTGAAGGGAAAATACACAGACTAGCAAGCCATACAATTTGGGAAAAGTATATAATCGACATTGACGATCAATAAATAAGTGTACTAATAGTAATAGCCATGTAGGAAACAGAAACATTCTAATTTAACAACATCGCAAAACAACACTGAGTAAACGGTAGGATATGATGTGAGTTCAAAAATGGTTCAAACGGCTCTGAGCACTATGGGAGTTAACATCTGTGGTCATCAGTCCCATAGAACTTAGAACTACTTAAACCTAACCAACCTAATGACATCACACACATCCATGCCCGGGGCAGGATTCGAACCTGCGACCGTAGCAGTCGCGCGGTTCCGGAGTGAGGCTCCTAGAACCGCTCGGCCACTGTGGCCGGCATGATGTGAGAAAAATAGACAAGTACTTGAAGGAAAAACATACTTAGATGATGAAAGAAATAACGCGGTGCTATTAATGTGGAGAAAGTAATGGCGGATATGAAGGCCACAAAAAATAAATAAATAAACAAATTGTTGTTGTGGTCTTCAGTCCTGAGACTGGTTTGATGCAGCTCTCCATGCTACTCTATCCTGTACAAGCTTCTTCATTTCCCCGTACCTACTGCAACCTACATCCTTCTGAATCTGCTTGGTGTATTCATCTCTTGGTCTCCCTCTACGATTTTTACCCTCCACGCTGCCCTCCAATACTAAATTGGTCATCCCTTGATGCCTCAGAACATGTCCTACCAACCGATCCCTTCTTCTACTCAAGTTGTGCCACAAACTTCTCTTCTCCCCAATCCTATTCAACACCTCCTCATTAGTTATGTGATCTACCCATCTAAATCTTCAGCATTCTTCTGTAGCACCACATTTCGAAAGCTTCTATTCTCTTCTTGTTTAAACTATTTATCGTCCATGTTTCACTTCCATACATGGCTACACTACATACAAATACTTTCAGAAACGACTTCCTAACACTTAAATCAATACTCGATGTTAACAAACTTCTCTTCTTCAGAAACGCTTTCCTTCCCATTGCCAGTCTACATTTTATATCCTCTCTACTTAGGCCATCATCAGTTATTTTTCTCCCCAAATAGCAAAACTCCTTTACTACTTTAAGTGTCTCATTTCCTAATCTAGCTCCCTCAGCATCACCCGACTTAATTCGACTACATTCCATTATCCTCGTTTTGCTTTTGTTGATGTTCATCTTATATCCTCCTTTCAAGACACTGTCCATTTCGTTCAACTGCTCTTCCAAGTGCTTTGGTGTCTCCGACAGAATTACAATGTCATCGGCGAACCTCAAAGTTTTTATTTCTGCTCTAAGGATTTTAATATCTACTCCGTATTTTTCTTTTGTTTCCTTCACTGATTGCTCAATGTACAGATTGAATAACATCGGGGAGAGGCTACAACCCTGTCTCACTCCCTTCCCAACCACTGCTTCCCTTTCATGCCCCTCAACTCTTATAACTGCCATTTGGTTTCTATACAAATTGTAAATAGCCTTTCGCTCCCTGTATTTTACCCCTGCCACCTTCATAACTTGAAAGAGAGTATTCCAGTCAACATTGTCAAAAGCTTTCTCTAAGTCTACAAATGCTAGAAACGTAGGTTTGCCTTTCCTTAATCTATTTTCTAAGATAAGTCGTAGGGTCAGTATTGCCTCACGTGATCCAATATTTCTATGGAATCCAAACTGATCTTCCCCAAGGTCGGCTTCTACTAGTTTTTCCATTCGTCTGTAAAGAATTCGCGTTAGTATTTTACAGCCGTGACTTATTAAACTGATAGTTCGGTAATTTTCACATCTGTCAACACCTGCTTTCTTTGGGATTGGGATTATTATATTCTTCTTGAAGTCTGAGTGTATTTCACCTGTCTCATACATCTTGCTCACCAGGTGGTAGAGTTTTGTCAGGACTGGCTCTCCCAAGGCCTTCAGTAGTTCTAATGGAATGTTGTCTACTCCCGGGGCCTTGTTAATATAAGAGCAACCGTTATCGATTGATTTAATGCAGATTGATTAAGTATGTTGAATGTTGCTTCATTTTAGACTTAGTATTCTTAGTATGTGCGGTGAGCAGAAAAAAATCCTCGAAAAACAAAGTGATGAAATATGCGACATCACTGAAGAAATGAGGCGACAGAAAAATTTGCTGCGTATACAGAGGACTAAATCTGTTTGAGACAACTTTTCGGAGTGCAGACCTTTACGGCGTACACTACAGAGGAAACGCTCTCGGTTTTCCAGTCTGGCGGCAGAGTTGAAAAATTGCGACGCTTCGGTGACTGTCACACCCGCTACCCCACTCACTAGAAGGTGATGAGTACAACACAGTGTTTGAAAGCTGGCAGGCTGGAAAACCGAGAATTTTTCATCAGAGTTCATACCGTAGATCAGGCTACGTGGCGACTTCAGAAAGTCAGCTAAACATTACTCTGGCAGGTCAAGTATCTTTCATAACTTTTCTGATGTCTTCACCACATTCTTAACTATTTCCAGAATCACCCTCGCGCCACTCAGCGTGCTCTTCCAATGTATCATTTTCGATCGTTCAAAAGATATCTTACACATCGTTTGGTTAAACATTATAATTGTATTTTCCATGAACTGTTTAGTGATGAAATTGTTTTATACGAGTTAACGATGAAAACGCAGTTGCAGCCAAACAAATGCAGCGTATACAGTTTAGTCCTCTCGGCTTTCAATTTGTGCTTTGATACCAGTTTGCAATTGTCTCGTGATTGAGAATGTTGACGAAATACAATGTACCTAACGGCCGATTTTATATGACTGACATAACACTGGTAAGCTAGAAAACCATATTCTGTTCATTATACTATGTCTCTGATCAACAGTGAAATGTAACATGTTTTCACATCTTTTTGTACCAGTGATGCGTTGCATTTTACAGCCTTTGAAAATGATGGAGTGTCGAAACGCGTAAGGTGATTTTGGAAGTAAAGAAGAGTGTGGTCAAGACACCAGAAAAGTTGTTTAATTGCATCTAAAAGGCCGCTTCGTGTCACAGTATTTTCATGCAAATTGCAAGTAACGTTCACTGTAGGCTGCACTACATCAAGTCTCCGTAAACAGCGGTTGGAACTTTGGTATAAACCTCCCCCCCCCCCCCCTTACTCCGGCCCACTCGACTGACTGCTGTACCTTCACCACTGTGTTCAATGTCTGCGACCTTCATTGTCGCGACTTGGTGGAATTGTTGACACTTTTCCAATACAGCTGGACGCGGCAATGCATTTGGTCCATATACCGCCAGAATTTCACGATGAATCTGTGTGCAATTTAGACGTTTTGCCCGCAAGAATAGTGCTGTCTCGTGTACTTCAACTTTTAAGTACCTTCCAGCTGCCGCACCATTTCATTCTCGCAGCTGTTCTGTATACCGCAGCAAAAATGCTCTGCAAGAAACCCGGAACATGTACTCTCTTCTGACAGTGTTCCACTGTTGTTGTGTAATGGACTTAGCGTGGGACGGTGGGACGACATACGTAGCTCACTTCCTGAAGTCCCTACGTGTAAACAACAGACTCAAAGCAACAGCAAAATTGTTAGTAATTTGAGAAGAAATGGGCTTTAGAGAGAAAAATATAGCTGTTGATGCTGTTTTACTTTACGACATATTACTGAAATATTAAGAAGGTTCAACCTAGAAAGACACCTGATATTTACTAATTTTGAGGAAGCAGCTGAAAATGTTTAAAAAGAAAGAATTAAACGTAGAGCATAACCTATACATCTAATATCAGCAATTAAGAGCAAATATAAAAATACATAATTTGTGTTTAACGTAAATGAGTAACAGACAAGTTCAGTCCCACAAACAAAGGAGTAAAATAAGGGGGAAGTTTATCTTTTATCCTTAACAACATTTAAGTTTCGTAATTACTATCGGATTTTTTACTATGGAGACTCGAGTTTAAGCTTTAATTGCAAGCAAACTAACTGGTCTTTCGCAAAATGAGTTATACCAATATTTTACTTGTTTTATTCTGCGTTGGGCTATATGGAGCAAAATTTGGTTTTAAAGTTGAATATATATTTTCTATTTTAGATTGTAGTAAGGATTGTCCCGTTTTGCCGGCCGCTGGTGGCCGAGCGGTTCTGGCGCTACAGTCTGGAACCGCGCGACCGCTACGGTCGCAGGTTCGAATCCTGCCTCGGGCATGGATGTGTGTGTTGTCCTTAGGTTAGTTAGGTTTAAGTAGTTCTAAGTTCTAGGCGACTTATGACCTCAGCAGTTGAGTCCCATAGTGCTCAGAGCCATTTGAACAATTTGAACCATTTGTCCCGTTTTTGGCGACTTCGCTATGAACTGCTCAAGTCAGAATTATACAACTTGAAATATATTTGTCCGATGATAACGGAATTTTGATAGATTATAGGCACATATTTTGATAGTGAAAAGCTCAGATTACAGAAAAATTCAGAGGAAACTCATATCCGTGAACCTAAACTGTGTGTTCGGAATTTCTTAAACAGTACGCAGTGGGGTACTATGTTAAACACGTTCCAAAATTCTAGAGATATGGTATCTACCCGTTAGCCTCCATCCGTGCCTTATAGAATATTATGTGAGAAATGGACAAGCTGAGTTATGCACCAGAGATGCTTTCTAAATCCGTGTTGATTTGTGGACATAAAGTTTTCTGTCTCAAGAGAATTTATTATATTCGTCCCCGTTTCCAGTGATTATTCGGAAATAAACTAAACAATCTGATAGTAGCGGATCTCTTCCGCCGTTTATGTGCAGTACGTTACATTCACGTACGTCCATGGCCAACTGCTAATCGTCAATCCTCTGTAGGCCTTCCTGCATTTCTGGCCTTCCAATCTTCCTACAGACAATAGTCTCACCGAGCTCTAACGTTACCCACTCTATCACAGATACGTGTCGTAAGAAGGAATGGCTCTGTAACACCAGAACGCTCTAGATCTTATGGACAAATATAGCGAGCCGGATTTCAGGAGATGTTGATTTTTTATAGAGGATATTTTCGCTGTCCAGAAACGACATGTAGCGTGAGCATAGACAATGTTTAATAACTGTACACCTGAGGTGTATATCGGCAATTTGGTCCAATGGGAACTTACCACCATTACCACAATCACCATCAGGTGTATATTTAGAAGACCCTGAACGGAGAAGAACACCATTCACTCCACTATAGCACCAATTATCGTGTCACTTGTGAACTCTAAAAAATATTTATCAACTCTACAAACAGGCAAGCAAGGTTTGCAAAGGTGTTTGTTGTGAATGTACGGGTATGCTGCACGATACGGTGGATGTGTTGCTCGGCTTGGAGGTTGCCGGTTCGACTACTGATGGTGGAAGAAACTTTTACCACCATTATTTGGCAGGCAAGGGAAGCACATGTGGTATCGCGAAGTTCCAGATAACTAGACGTAGCTTCAGTGTCCCGCAATATACAGTGGATCATCTGTCGGACAGGCCCCTCGGTCCAAATCGAGACAAGAAAACAGTGTGACGTCATCAGATATTGCACTCCGTCTCTCATTATCATACATTGCAAACATGACACTAGACATCAGTGGTTTTTTTTTTCCTTAACGGCCGATATTGACCTAGCTGGGCGACACCTCGTGCCGCTTAGAATAGCGACGACGGGAAGGGGGTGGTGGAAAGTGACCACTCAAACTCAAATTCAGTTTTCACCAAACAGTACATACTGATAGAAGCTGAACCACTTACATATTTTGAATTTACAGATTATAAGTTACGACATCAAATGTTTAAAGTAGAACCACATGCATTTTTCTGAAGGCTTACATACTGACCAATTTTCCGTACCGATGCGGATACTGTGGCCAGTGTAATCGCAATAGGATCTCCTGTTTGTTTTTCTGATTTCCAGGCACGTTTTCTAAGTATCTTCACGCTACAGTATCTGAAAGGATAGCAAGCCGCTGCAGCAGACGATTTTCAATCTGAGTTTTTTACTGGGCCAAATACACAGAACAGAGACGGTTTCAAGAAATATGGCTTAACTAATTCAAAAGTGTCACAAAGGGATATAATTGCGGACGACAGGTTTGCGTATAAAATGTAAGTCAAGTTCTATCTGTTGCATTATACATGCTTTTTGGAAGTAACCGACTCTTTTTGGGTGAACACCTTGGGCAATTTTCTCGGCGGGTAATGTGACCACTTTTCCCGATCCACATAAGAAACTGTCAAAGTGAAATAAATAACAAGGAACTACAGATATCCTACTCTGGCCACGTTACCGTATCTCCATCTACCGATCTTATTATTGATCGATAACCTTCATAAATTAACAAGTTATGTTACACTGAAGCACCAAAGGAACTGGTACGGGCAGACAAGTGTTTGGCGCAGTTGTTAGATCGGTTATTGCTGCTACAATTGCAGGTTATCAAGACTTAAGTGAGTTTGAACGTGCTTTTATAGGACACAGAATCTCCGAGGTAGCGATGAAGTGGGGATGACCATTTTACGGGGGGACCGTGAATATCAGAAATCAGGTAAAACATCAAATCTCCGACATCGCTGCGGCTGGAAAAAGATCCTAAAAGAACGGGACCAACGACGACTGAAGAAATTCGCTCAACGTGACAGAAGTGCAACCCTTCCATAAATTGCTGTAGATTTCAGTGCTGGGCCATCAACAAGTGTCAGCGTGCGAACCATCCAACGAAACATCACCGATATGGGCTTTCGGAGGCAAAGTCCCACTCGTGTACCCGTGATAAGTGCACGACAAAAAGCTTTACGCCTCGCCTGCGTCCATCAAGACCGAAATTGATGACTGGAAACATGTTGTGTGGTCACACGAGTCTCGTTTCAAATTGTATCGAGCGGATGGACGTGTATGGGTATGGAGACAACCTCATGAATCCATGGACCCTGCATGTGAGCAGGGGACTGTTCAAGCTAATGGTGGGAGGCGTGTGTAATTGGAGTGATGTGGGACCCCTGATTCATCTAGAGAGGACTCTGACAGGTCACACGTACGTAATCATCCTGTCTTTTCACCTTCATCGATTCATGTCCATTGCGCATTCCGACGGACCTGGGCAGTTCCAGCAGGACAATGCGGCATCCCACACGCCCAGAATTGCTACAGAGTTGCTCCAAGAAAGATAGAAACATTATTGAGCATATCTGGGATGCCTTGCAAGGTACTGTTCGGAAGAGATCTATACCTCCCACGTACTCTCTTACGGATTTACGGACAGTCTTGCAGGATTCATATCATCAGTTCCGTGCAGTACTACTTCAGCCATTAGTGGAGTCCGTGCCACGTCGTTTTGCGGCTCTTCTGCGTGCTCCCGGTGGCCCTACACGATGTTAGGGAGGTGTACCAGTTTCTTTACTATTTCGTGTTATTAATAACACTAAATGCATTTTGAGACACGACCTCAAATGTTAAGTGAATTTCTTGAATAACATTTTCTTTTCTCATTCTATTGTCACACAATAGCCTTGATGTGATTTCACATTACTCGCTACAGGCATGTACCACATTTGAAGATGGCCGTTTCTTTAATGCGCATTCACGAATCCCTGCTACTTCTGTTTGATAGTCGTACCAAAACACCTGACCGGTGATAGTTGCGTACGATCGTGTTGTCAGCATTGGAAGACAAACAATATAACATCCCCCCTCTACTAAACTTGCAGTGGCCACGCTATTTACCGCTCTGGCCCTGACGAAAGCAGCAAACTTCACGTAGAGAAGCCTGACATTGTCAGTAGGGAGAGTTAGCGGTCTTACTGTGGTCTATTAAACTAAAAAAATGTTGAAAGTAAAACCTGTTAATACATAGACTGCAATTTTCCTGTCACAATTGAAGTCCGATAACTAGTTTCAGTTGTTATCTGCAACCATCTTCAGACTGTTAAAAAATGAAAAGTCGGTGAATAAGCATTGGAAAGCATAATATTTTCATTCTGCAGCGGAGTGTGCGCTGATATGAAACTTCCTGGCAGATTAAAGCTGTGTGCCGGGCCGAGACTCGAACTCGGGACCTTTGCCTTTCGCGGGCAAGTGCTCTACCAACTGAACTACCCAAGCACGTCTCACACCCCGTCCTCACAGCATTACTTCTGCCAGTACCTCATCTCCTACCTTCCAAACTTTACAGAAGCTCTCCTGCGAACCATGCAGAACTAGCACTCCTGAAAGAAAGGATATTGTAGAAACTTGGCTTAGCCACAGCGTGGCGGATGTTTCCAGAATGAGATTTTCACTCTGCAGCGGATATGAAACTTCCTGGCAGATTAAAACTGTGTGCCGGGCCGAGACTCGAACTCGGGACCTTTGCCTTTCGCGGGCAAGTGCTCTACCAAAGTTTGGAAGGTAGGAGACGAGGTACTGGCAGAAGTAAAGCTGTGAGGACGGGGTGTGAGTCGTGGTTGGGTAGCTCAGTTGGTAGAGCACTTGCCCACAAAAGGCAAAGGTCCCGAGTTCGAGTCTCGGTCCGGCACACAGTTTTAATCTGCCAGGAAGTTTCATATCAGCGCACACTCCGCTGCAGAGTGAAAATCTCATTCTGGAAACATCCGCCACGCTGTGGCTAAGCCATGTTTCTACAATATCCTTTCTTTCAGGAGTGCTAGTTCTGCATGGTTCGCAGGAGAGCTTCTGTAAAGTTTGGAATGTAGGAGACGAGGTACTGGCAGAAGTAAAGCTATGAGGACGGGGTGTGAGTCGTGCTTGCGTAGAGCAGTTGGTAGAGCACTTGCCCACAAAAGGCAAAGGTCCCGAGTTCGAGTCTCTGCCCGGCACACAGTTTTAATCTGCCAGGAAGTTTCATTGGAAAGCATCGTTAGCTGTAGTCATGCAACAACATGCGTTTCTTAAATAGCAAAACAATAACAATAAGCAGTTGAAAACGTCTCAGTGAGCAAGCCAGGTTGTAGGCAGCAATGTCGCATGTTGACGGTCATACAGCAACTTATCCGGCTGCATGAGTAAAAGATGGAGCAAAGGCTCGTTATTTGAAATAGTACAATACGTGTTATCGTCAGAGCAGTACACGCAAAGGTTCCAAAAACTGTCAGGTGTGTAAGCCAACACGCGAAATTACTGCCTACATACTGGCTTGCTCACGGTGACATTTTCAATTACTTACTGTTATTGTTTTGGTACTTACGAATGCATGTTGTTGCATGACTACAGCTAACAAAGCTTTCCAGAGCTTATTCACCGCCTTTTGATTATTTGAACGATCTGAAGATGGTTACAGACAACAACCGAAAGTAGCTATCGAGCCTTAATTGTTTGCAATGTAGGCACTATAAGCTTTTATTTTTAAAAATATTTAATTTAATTTTTACTTAGCTTACGGCCGAATTCACTAATTTCAGTTAACGTTAAGCACGTCTTAAAATGTTACTGTCTCTGTGAGTATTTCTGCTTGTTACGAAACAATAAAAATACATTGTTAAGAAGCTTTTGACGATAGTAGTTTTCTGGACTCTGCTGGTAGTTGCAACTAGCATATTGCGATGAGATACGGCTGAGAACCGCCGGCTGCACGAATACATCTACATCTACATGGATACTCTACAAATCACATTTAAGAGCCTGGGGTAGGGTTCATGGAAGCACCTTCACAATAATTCTCTATTATTCCAATCTCGAAAAGCGCGAGGAAAAACATTGTTAGTTTTTCCGTGTGAGCTCTGATTTCCCTTATGATGATTGCTTCTCCCTATGCAGGTCGGCGTCAGCAAAATATTTTTGAATTCTGAGGAGAAAGTTGGTGACTGAAATTCCGTGAATAGATTCTGCCGCAACGAAAAACGCCTTTGTTTTAATGATGTCCACCCCAAATCTATTTCATTTCAGTGTCTCCCTCTCTCCTCTAATTCGCGATAATAGAAAATAGGACGAACAAGCGAAGTGTAATCAGATCTACTAATGAGTTAGTATATCTGTTACATTTTAGCCGGCCCTGGTGGCCGAGCGGTTCTAGGCACTACAGTCTGGAACCGCGCGACCACTACGGTCGCGGGTTCGAATCCTGCCTCGGTAATGGATGTGTGTGATGTCCTTAGGTTAGTTACGTTTAAGTAGTTGTAAGTTCTAGGGGACTGATGACCTTAGAAGTTAAGTCCCATAGTGCTCAGAGCCATTTTTTTGGTTACATTTTATAAGTGTCCTGTCAATAAAATGCAGTCTTTGGTTAGCATTTCCCACAATATTTCCTGTGTTCTTTCCAATTTAAGTTGTTCGTAACTGTAATTCCTAGGTATTTAGTTGAATTTATGGCCTTTAGATTTGACTGATTTACCGCGTACCCGAAGTTTAACGGATTCCATGTAGCACTCATGTGGATGATCTCACACTTTTCGTTATTTAGGGTCAACTGCCAACTATCGCACCATGCAGATATCTTTTCTAAATCGTTTTGCAATTTGTTTTGATCTTTTGATGACTTTACTAGTCGATAAACGACAGACATAAAGAACAGGAAAGGGCGTATGACACTACCTTGGGGAACGCCAGAAATTGCTTCTGTTTTACTCGATGATTTTCCGTCAATTACGACGAACTATTATCTCTCTGACAGGAAATCACGAATCGAGTCACATAACTGAGGCAATATTCCATAAGCACGCAATTTTACTACGAGGCGCTTGAGTGGTACAGTGTCAAAAGCCTTCCGGAAATCCCGGAATGCGGAGTCGACCTGAAATCCCTTGTCAATAGCACTCAACATTTCATGTGAATAAAGAGCTAGTTGTGTTTCACAAGAACGATGTTTTCTATATCCGTGTTGACTGTGTCAATTGACGTTTCTCTTCGACGGAATTAATAATATTCGAACCTAATATATGTTCCAAAATCCTGCTGCATATCAACGTTAATAAAGTGGACCTGTAATTAAGTGGATTACTCCTGCTACCTTTATTGAATATTGGTGTGACCTGTGTAACTTTCCAGTCTTTCGGTGCGTATCTTTCGTCGAGTGGAAGGTTGTATATGATTAAGTATGGAGCTATTGTGTCAGCACATTCTGAAAGAAACCTAATTGGTATACAATCTGGACTAGAAGACTTCCTTTTAGACGTATTAAGTGATTTAAGTTGCTTTATTACTCCGAGGGTATCTACTTCTACGTTGGCAGCTGTTTTTGATTCGAATTCTGGAATATTTTCCTCGTCTACTTTGGTGAAGGAATTTCGGAAGACTGTGTTTAGTAACTCTGCTTTGGCAGCACTGTCGTCGATATTATTTCCATTGCTATCGCTCAGAGAATGCATTCGTTGTATCTTGCCGGTAGCGTAATTTACATACGACTAGAATCTGTTTGGATTTTCTGCCATGTTTCGAGACAATACTTTACTTGATTCGGGCCGCATGACGCCAGGCCGCATTTTCACGACCTCTGCTGTACACCATCTTGTCAAAAGTATCTGGACACACATTAGTGGACACTGATATGTGGTATGTCAAACTTTCGCACTTATGACAGCTTGAACTTTGCTATGGAGGCTTTCAACGAGATTTCTGAAAGTCTGTGGTGGAATAGCAGCCAATACTTCCTCAAGAGCAGAAACCCTGTTTTTACTGCTATCGGGAGATAGTCGACGTTGTATCTTATCTCAGAGGTGATCCATTGGATTCAGGTCTGGTCTCTGGGCAGGCCGGTCCCTTTCAGGAATGATACTGTCCACAGATGCTGCTTTACGTGAGGGTACATCGCCATACCGATACAGTAATCTCTCCGACTTTTACTTCTCCTGTACGCAGTACACAACGCCTTCCGCATTTAGCGTTTTCTGAAGCGCAGTAACGGAACCGCTCCCTACCCATGATAAACATTCCTGTACGGAGACTGCACAACGCCATACTCACTATTTGTGCTACACATGATGGCAGGTAACGCTCTCCAATCATTCAACATATGCAAGCCTCTCCATTGGAGTGCTACAGCGCGGACCGTGATTCGTCTCTCCAAATCACTCGTTTCCAGTGATCGGCTCTTCTTTGGTGACGTCCTTTACCCAATCTCAGGCGTCACTTAGCGTTGACTGTGTGGCTTATAGGGAGCTGCTCGACCACCATACCCCCTTTTTTAAAAAAAAAAACTCTCTTTCTCGATAGATAGTTCCTGTTGCTATCTGCAACCGTCTTCAGATCGTTCAAAATATGAAAAGGCGGTGCACAAGCACAAAGCATCGTTAGCTTTAGTCATGCAACAGTAGGATTTATATCAACAAGAACGGAAGACAAGACGAGTGCTAGAACTACAGAGGAATAACTGTAATTGACGTATTTAGCAGACTTCATGGAAGGATTATAAAACATTTTTTGGAAAGAGAATTTAAGGAAATGGAGGCCGAGGAACAGACTGTCTTCAGAGCAGGGAGATCAACAATAGATCATATATTTTGCTTGCAACAAGTAATTGAAAAGAAAAATGTTAGAAATCAACCCTTTCATTTAGTATTCGCACACATAGAGAAATCGTATGATAACATACCCTTATGTAATTTACGGAATGCTTTAAAAGCGTTTAATATTAATTACATCATAATTAAAGCAGTTCGGAACCTTTACGAAAACACTATAGCAAGAATGAACGTACAAAATTATCTCTGACCTAGATGTAAAGTTACAAAAGACTTGAGTTTGACACCAACGTTTTACAAAATATATACACAAAAAGCATTGGAAAAGTGGAAAAGAAAATGTAAAAACATTGGAAAATCAGTAAATGATATTACGACGTATTCATTACAACTTGCTGATGACCAACTAATTTAGGCACAAGATAAAGAAGACATAGACTACATTACAAGGATATTAATAGAGGAGTATAGAAAATCGGGACTTCATATCAGAAGAAATAAAACAAAATATATGGAAATAGGAAATACAAATCAAGATTTGACACTAGTAGAAGGGATGGGAACTATAAAACACACTGAAGAGTATAAATATCTAGGAGTCAACATCACACAAGACGGAAAACAAGAAAAGGAAATTAATTCAAGAATAGCTGCTGGGAAGTTTACTATTCAAAACAGTAGCTGTTATTTCATGGGAGAAATAGATTGGAAAGCAAACAAAATGAAAAATCTTCAGCGCAATTATCAGAAGCATTTTCACTTATGAACCAGAAATATGGACTTTAAATCGCAAATACTGAAGGTCGATGGTAACGGCGGTGGACTTTTGGAGATGATCCGCAAGGATATCTAGACGAGAAAGAATCGGAAATGAAGTCATCAGGAAGAAATTGGACGTTACAAATTCAATTGCAGATTTTGTAGAAGAAAAACAATTGTTATGGTATATACATACAAAAAGGATGTCAAAGGAGATATTACCACAGAAAATTTTGGAATGGGAACCACCAGGAAGAAAGAAAAGGGGGAGACCGCTGACCATATGGATTCAAAAAATTCAGATCTCTTATCAGAAGAAGAAATAGTGAAAAACATTTATGAACAGATAGAAAAAAAGTGGAGGATTGAAGTCAAATTTTTGATGAGTAATTTTCGGGTACCGGAAAATGTAAAATGTTGCATTGTGAAACGCGATAATAATAATAATTGTCTGCACACGTTCATTACACTCAGCAGGAACACTTAAAGACACTATTATGACACACCGCGAGGATACTGTCCATGAACCTACGAAAGTAGAAGAAGTAGTGAATAATACCGAAGTTGTTGTCAAAACCAATGAGATAATAGGTGCAAAATCATGCGATGGTGATCGTATACAGTAGTCAAACGTACAACATGTGAGAAATGCTTTTTTTGTGCGAGAGCACTACTTGACAAACGTGTCTTGTTGTCTACACTTCCATGGCTAATGGTGGAATTGTAAGCAGGAAGCACACGCTCAAGGACAGAAGTATTAGAGGAGCGGCGGAAACCTCCAGCTCAGAGTTTCTGCGTTGTTTCGTTTTAACAAGGTCGTAGCTACACGTGAATACAAGGGCCGCTATGTTGTCTCCAATGTCAGGAATCCGAGCGGTAAACGAATTGCAGGGTAACTGCACGTCGCACGTGGAGACAGCGCGCCATATCTACTTGGTGGAGTCAGAGAATGTTACGTAATCTGAGAAAAGACACATGGCGTAATCTGTCACTGGTTGATCTCTTCATGCCTTTCCATTCTTAAAAATGTAGTCAGAAGTGAGCAGCTTCCGACGTGTGTGTCAGTGATCTCTATACCACAGTACTATAACGTGAAGAGTCGTCGTAGAATATACTTGTCATTGTACAGAGTATCCATATGAAACCTCCCTGATTTCCATATGCAAATAAAGAACAAATTACGAGATGTTACACTTGCGGTGAGTGGTTTCATGTTAAGTAAATGAAACATATTTGTACACTTCTACACGGACTCCTTTCGTAAACTGTAAAATGTCTAGGCTATAGTCTATCTTAAAACATCTGCGCACAAACATATCTTCGGTATGGAGGCTATTTAATTCACAACTATTCTGCGGAAATTGCCAGTGTCGTTTATAGGCGAGGCGTACACAGTGTTCGTCATATAACCGCACAGGAAGAGATCCAGAGAGGTTACTTCCGGGCCGGCCGCGGTGGTCTAGCGGTTCTAGGCGCTCAGTCCGGAACCGCGCGACTGCTACGGTCGCAGGTTCGAATCCTGCCTCGGGCATGGATGTGTGTGATGTCCTTAGGTTAGTTAGGTTTAAGTAGTTCTAAGTTCTAGGGGACTGATGACCACAGATGTTAAGTCCCATAGTGCTCAGAGCCATTTGAACCATTTTTGTTACTTCCGGAGATGGCGGTAGTCGCTTGTTTGGTCCGTCACGTCCTATCGATAGTCGTGAAAATGTTCGACCCAGAAAGTCACGAACGTTTAAACTCCAGTGTGGTGCACCATTCTACTGGCATATCACATCTTGCTGAATGGGAAGAAGCTGAGGGATTGCAAATCGCTCATGCGTGTGCAAGTAAAAAGTTCTTAGTATTATTTGCTCGATGAAGACAAGTGATCCACCTGTGCTGTCTTTCATCAGCGCACTCCACACATTAACCTTTGCGCTGTCTTTGACAAGTTCTCGAGAGCTGCCGATTAGCCTTCTCACATGTGTGAAAGGTTGCTTCGTCTGCGGAAACCACCAGCGGAGAAGCGTTGTTTTGTTTTCTTCCGAACAACGTCGTGGATTTATGTAGATAATGAGGCAGCTAAGTAGAGCGGCAAACAAGTTGCAGGGGAATTGCATCTCGTACTTGGATAACCGGTCCAACATCTCAATAACAAGTACTTGGCAGAGCTGCAAGTCGTTTCTCTTCAATGCTTGCACAATTTGAGCTTTGTAACAGTGCGAACGAAGTCGTTCTTACAGCATGTTGTAAACTGTAGGGTGAGAGATGTTTAGCTCTCGTGATGTTTGGAACTGACTTTGATGGGCTTCTTTGGAAAGTTTCTCTGAACTCCTACACCATTTCATCGCATGTCCGTTTTCTGTCAACACCTGTCTGTCTGCTTAGGTATATTTCCAGCGGCTAGGAACTTATCACAAAACGTCTTACCGTCTGGCAGCTCCCTATGAAATGCTAAGCCGGCCGAAGTGGCCGTGCGGTTAAGGCGCTGCAGTCTGGAACCGCAAGACCGCTACGGTCGCAGGTTCGAATCCTGCCTCGGGCATGGATGTTTGTGATGTCCTTAGGTTAGTTAGGTTTAACTAGTTCTAAGTTCTAGGGGAATAATGACCTCAGCAGTTGAGTCCCATAGTGCTTAGAGCCATTTGAACCATTTTGAAATGCTAAATGTGGCAGAACATTATCGAGTCGAAGCTGCTCATGAGAGGGATAATACGGATTGTTAGGGGCACGCTATAGCACAATGAGGCTGTAAATCAGTATCTCGTGGCGTAATTTGATTCTGAATATATTGGTGTCGCATGTAAATTCTCGATCATCGGCATAGTTTCCTTAGACTCCCCCTCACTACTTTTACGGCTGATACTTTTGTTTAGTTGCATGTTTGGACAGTGAAATCCCTTCCACGTGAGTACTTTTGTACGCGTCGACGAGCACTGGCGGTGTCGCAGAGATCGAGACACGTCGTAAGAGAACAGAACATATATGTCAGTCGGTTACCGTTTTTGTAGTTAAACACCAAGCTTGCAGGCTGACGTTCCGTGCGGATGAAGTACTGCTAACTTAATTCGCCCGGCGAATCTCGTCAACTAACCGGCCAAGTTTGCTCTGAGGTAAAGAATAGGAGATGTCTAGTGACCGTCACCAACCAGTTCATTATTTTGATTATCTAACGCGCTAGTTGGACAGAATATGGCACAAAATCCCTCAGGAGGACAACTCTTATCAATCAGTGCCAAGCGGAATAACTGCTTGCATAGAAGCCAGAGGTGGAAAATGGTTCAAATGGCTCTGAGCAGTATGGGAGTTAACATCTGAGGTCATCAGTCACGTAGAACTTAGGACTACTAAAACCTGACTAACCTAAGGATATCACACACATCCATGCCCGAGGCAGGATTCGAACCTGCTACAGTAGCAGTCGCGAGGTTCCGGACTGAAGTGTCTAGAACCGCTCGGCAACACCGGCCGGCGCCAGAGGTGGAGCAACGCGTTACTTTGCGCAGTTTGTGCAGTTATTTCTGTTGAAAAATCATCAAATTTTTCTGAAACTCTAATCTTTTTTTTTGTAAATATATATAACATTTACCGACTTCCGTTCCATTCTTATAATTTCTTCGTGGTGAATCTATTTTTTCTTAGAGTGTATGTGATCCCACTTTACACAATTATATCGTCTGAGAGTTGCCTTGGGAAATTAAAAACGTTTTCTGCCGTGAATTTTAAATTCCCCATGAGCAGCTACGATCGCCGTATTTTTATTTCCGACGATTTTTCTACTGTAAGAACGAAGTACTGAAAGGTGGCTACACTGAGCCACAGCGCCACAGATTGCGCCAAAGAGTATTATTCCGCCGCCTCCACTGGCAGTTCTTGTCGAGATAGGGCCGTGGTCAGTGTTTGTTGAGATGTGCTAGTGGAGAGTGCTTGTCGAGAACTCGTAGTAGTCAGTGCTTGCTGAGATGTCGTAGTGAAAAGTTCTTGTCGAGAAGTCGTAGTGGACAGTGCTTGTCGAGATGTTGTAGTAGGTTATACAGTTGTTTGATGGGCTAGACAGCAGATGTTGTTCTAATGGAGATATTGTAATGATTAGAGAGCTTTTCACCAATATATATGAAGGTAACAAAACTCGCTTTTTTTCTCATTATTTCAATGTCTTGAATAATGCGTCATTACAGGTTCAGTCAACCAAGCATCTGGCTTGTGTTCTTGTATTAGAGTGTAATTCTGGTTTTCTTGCGCAATTATAGTATTTCTATTTTTTTAATTACTTCAGTATAAATGATATTTAAAATTTCTTGTCTTATTGAAGAAGAGCCGTGCCAGATGTGTACGTTGAATCACACTTCCACACACAGAACAGCTACACCTGTGCTTTGTTGGCTTCGTAGGTTTTATAGTTGCTGGGGACTTAATTAATTAATTGTATTGACGGAAATTTTCATTTTATTCTTTGTTGTTCTATGCAGTCAGATTGCGTACAAATAATAGTCAGGGCCAACCGTTTACGACACTGCGTAATCGGACAGTTAGCTACCAAAAAAAATTAAAAATTATTTTCAAAAATAATAATTAAGCCCCCACGCACGTGGCGACCGCTGCTTCGGATCGTCCCTGGAATTCTTCTGATTGTAAAAATAGCAGACAGTAGTATTGTTGTAGTAATTTGTAGTTTAGTAATTGTAGTCTATATTGCATGTGTAGATTTGGTAATTGGGATTCTTCTAATGATATTTTGCAAAATTTAATTTCTGTTGTCTTGTATATGGGTTTGACAATTTAGTGCAATTATTTCAATTGTTCGATTAATCGTGTTTGAGGGAAACATTTCGTGTGAATGGTATTGTTGGAGATAAAGAGTCATTGTATGTAATTTTCGTACAGTGACGAGTTTTGTATGATTTGTAAATGATTACGCGATCGATGAAAAAGGCAAAAATGATGAATAGCCAGAATAACGAAATTGTTGACATGGCGAACTCGCTAACACAGGAGAACAGGATGATGAATAATGAAGTGGAAAACAATTTAATAAGTCGGGAAAATAGTCCGGAACCATTTCAAAATTTTTCTCAATCAAAAAATTTTCAGAATCCGAGATTAACGACAGAAGATTCTGGAATAGTATCGAACACAAATAGCTTTACAGCTTTGACGGAAGACGTTGGTTTTGCGGGAAATGTTAGAGGCGAAAAAAGTTTCGAGCCAGTTAACATGGAGCAGTTGATGAGTGCAATATTAAATTTGGGATCTCGGTTAGACTCACAAATGGGAACAATGGAGCAGTTTCGATCTGAATTTAAAACAGAGATAGGAACAATTAAAACAGAGATGGGAACTTTGGGATCTGAATTAAAAATTGATATGGGAACAATGGAAACACGGTTAGACTCACTGGGATCACAAATAGGAACAATTAAAACCGAGATGGGAACTTTGGGATCTGAATTAAAAACTGATATGGGAACAATGGAAACACGGTTGGACTCACAAATAGGAACAATCAGAGCTGAGATGGGAACACTGGAAACACGGTTAGACTCACGAATAGGGACATGTTTCAAAAATATGAAAGATGAGTTAAAGAAAGAAATCAGAGAAGAAGTACAACCGATTTTGAATTCTCACAATAATAGATTAATTGCAGTAGAGATTAGACAAAGGGAACAGGATAGAGAACAGGAAGAAAGAGATCGCGTGATAGTACAAAAATTTTCGGAGTTAAATTTACAACGTGCACACGATAAGGAAGAAATATTTGAGAGAATCGAGGAATCCGTACCAAATGACAGAATAAATAATCTAACACAACAATATGAAAAGTGAACTACCAAATGTGTCAATACTGAAACCCGAGTCGCGACACTTACGGAAGACGTAAATAAACACAAAGAAAAAATAGGTGACTTATCGCAAAGAGTTGAGGAGATTTCAGATAAATTGACAAATCTTAGTTTACATGGGAACAGAGTTTCGGATGATACAGCGCCATTACCATTTGCAGAAACCGAAGAGTACCAGAACATAAATAAGCATGTTGAAAATCAGGGAAAATTTAATGAACGCGTGAAAAGGGAATTTGAGGCATTAAAAAAGCAAGTCAAACATATTGAGGGCGAAATCGTAGGAAAAGACAGCAAAAGAAATTTAGAATCACAGATACCAGAGGGGTTTGAAGAAAATAATTTGTTTCATTTACGGGATGCAACAAGAGAGCGCCAGGCGCGCGAACTTGACAATAATCAACATTGGGACTGGGACAGACGCGGTAGGTCTTTGTCGCCACGAGGCGAAAACTTTGAGTATAAACACTTTTTGACTGTTCGGAAATTTAAGATCTTCCGCAATTCTAAGTATGACATGCATCCATGTTCATGGTTAGATCAATTTATGTACGCACTCCCACCAAATTGGCCACTAAGTCACAAACTGGAATTTATGTGTGGATATTTAGAAAACGAACCGGCGACGCGGATGCGCGCACTCATTAGAGATTGTAATAATCTAAATGATTTTTATCATGCATTTCTATCGGCATATTGGTCCGAAAACACGCAAGACAGAGTCAAACATAGTCTGATTATGCAGCGTAATTTTAAACAGTCTGAGTTCCGTACGCCAGCAGAATATTTTGAAGACATGATTCGAAAGAATCAGTTCCTGTCCAACCCTTATAGCCCGACTGAATTAATTCGCATTTGTTTAACTAAACTGCCACAATCCATAAGACAAATTGCTTTAGCTGGAAGATGTAAAGACGACATTGAGACTTTTAAGACTTTGCTACAAGAACTTGAGTATGGCAACGACGACGGGACTTCTTGTAATTTTTTCAGTAACAGTAATTACGATAGATTTTCAGAGAAAAGGATAGTGATCGGAACGGGCGTTATATGGGTAATTTTGAGAATGACAGACGTAACAGACAGGACAATAGATATCAGCCTTATGACAATAACAGACGTTCTAACAGAAATTACACAGACAATTATAATAACGGTAATTCGTACCGGAATGATCAATCATACGGAAACAGTAATCGGTATCATCAAGACAGAAATTATTCATACAGTAATAGAAATTCTTACTTCAGAAATAACCAGGGTAGTAGGTCTAACAGTAATTTCAGAAGTGACAGTCGAAATTACACAAGAAGTAGTTATGCAGACAGACAGGAAAACAGAAATTTTAATAATAGACACAACCAAGAATTTGCATCTAACAGGCAGGAAGGACCTAATTGGCATCCTCCACGTGACAGAACTTAAGAGAGACAAGTGCAAATCGTAGAAATTGATCCGCGTAATGACGCGAATAATCAAAGACGTGACGCAAACAATCGACAATGACTTGCAGCTTCGGCTTCTGGCAGCAATATAGACGGTTCAGAAAGTAATGACACTACGACTTTACACTACGTACGCCTGGAAGACATGAGAGACATTTTGCTAGACGAAAAGGAAAATAATGTCGACGCATTTTTACATCCTGTTATTGAAGTACGTGTGGGTAAGAATAAGTTCACTGCAGTTTTAGATTTGGGAGCCCATTGAATGTCATTAGTGAACCAGTTTTTCGTATATGTGTAAGAACTATTGCTTGTCCTGTGTTACCTGTTTCTAAAACTACAATTCGAGGCGCTATTTCTGGAAAAAGTTTGGAAGTCAAACAACGGACCAACTTAAATTTTATTTGTCAAGGATACGAAATTTCTGCTAATTTTATTATTGTTCCATTACTCAGTACACAAATTATATTAGGTATGGAGTTTCTTAACACACATAAGGCAATTTTGAACTTTAAAGAAGGAAGTGTGAATTTGACTGTTGCCGGAATGCCGAAATGTTTGAAATTATTCGAGTGTTTAACAAGATCTGAATCAGATACAAAATGTTTAAGGTTTCTTACTTCTGATGTTTTCGTTGAGCATTATGACGACAGTGTGTTTATTCATGACAATGACAATAGATACAGAGACGCGATGGATGATATAATTAATAGTGAAGAATTAATTAATGAAAAGGTTAAGAAAGCTGAAGTGCCAGATAACGTTGCAAGAGAAGAGCTGTACCACATTTTGACTTCACATGCTACAGTATTTAGTCATCACACAGGAACTATACAAGGCCTACAATATCTATTTAAAGTAAAAGAACACACACCATTTCGAGGAAAAACGTACGCTATTCCTTTGGCTTACAGAGACAAGGTTAAGAATGAACTTCAATACATGTTAGATCAGGGAATTATTGAGCCAGCAGTCAGTCCTTATACCAGCCCATTACACGTCGTTCTTAAAAAGGATGGGTCAGTTCGTTTGGTTCTGGATTCCAGACAGATAAATAATATCATCATTCCTGAAACTGACTGTCCACAAAATTTAGATGAACTTCTTCAACATTTCCATGGAATTAAAGTTTTATCCACGATTTATATGCGCGCAAGTTTTTGGCAAATAGAACTTCACCCTGATTGTAGAAAATACACTGCCTTTTTAGCCTTTGGTAACTGTTACCAGTTTCGGAAATTACCGTTTGGACTTACTGTATCTTCCGCAACATTCATTTGTAGCTTAAATGAAATTTTACCTGTTTATCTTCGTGACAATATTACTTCATATGTTGACGATATTCTTATTGCTAAACATTCTTGGAGTGAACACAATAAAATTTTGGATTCATTATTACGTATTTTTGCAAGAGTTGGCATTACAGTGAACTTGGAAAAATCTGAATTTGGTCGTTCTTAGGTGAAATTTCTCGGTCACATTATTTCTACAGAAGGTATTCTCCCTGATCCAGAGAAACTAGACGCTATTCGTAATTATGCTGTTCCTACCACAAAACGTGATGTTCGTAGTTTCCTTGGTGTCTGTAATTTTCTTAGACGCTTTGTTAGATTGGACAATTTGGCTACACCTCGTTTATGTGAACTATCTGGAAAGAATTCTAATTGGTGTTGGGATGAGGAAGCTCAGTCAGAATTTGAACAGCTTCGTGATGCTTTAGTTGCTGCTCCACTTCTTTCACATCCGGATTTATCTAAAGATTTTTGTTTGGCGACGGTCTCATCATACAAAGGCCTAGGTGCACATTTATTTCAAGAGATAGAAGAAAACGGCATTGTAGTACAGAAGACTATTGCATTTGGAAGTCGTGTTCTCTCTAAATCAGAAAAAGAATTATTCGATTACGGAACTTGAAGCTTTGGCTATTGTATGGGCTTTCACAAAATTTCGGACAGTTTTGTTTGGCAGACATACTAAGGTTTACACCGATCATCGAGCTCTGGAATTTCTTATGTCAACAAAATTAACTCATGGAAGATTGTCACGATGGGCGTTGTATCTACAGGAATTTGATTTTAGTATTGTTTACATACAGGGTTCTTCAAATATTGTTGCTGATGCTTTATCACGTACACCTGTGGGTTTGAAACAAAGTGCTGAAGAGGACTGCAAAGAAAACAATTATTGTTTGATGTATATTCAAGGTGTTGCGTTTGAGAACTTTATTTCGTCTTCGCTCCAGGACATCGCTAAGGAGCAAAACAGGGATCCAATCTGGAAGGACATTAAGGAGAAGTGGAGGAGAAAGGAAAGCGTAGCGATCAGACAGCATTATTTAGTTCGCAATGACATTCCTTTTAAACGAAAGTCGGTCGACAACTCTGTTTGGTTAGTTTGTATTCCTGATGAGTGGGTCAATAAATTGATTTGGTACACACATTTCAGTTATGCGCACTTTGGTCCCAGGAAATGCTTCCACAAATTACGAGAAAATTGCTACTTCAGTAATATGGAAAAACGTATTCGATTTGTTCTTGCCAAATGCAAATTATGTCAAAAGGCTAAGCCGCCAACTATTTCTCACAGAGCACCGTTGTTTCCTATCATTCCAGCGAAATTAAAGGACATGGCTGCAGTCGATTTGTTCGGTCCAGTGTTTCGTTCTACTAATGGTTTTGCGTACATTTTCGTAGCAGTGGAACTGACATCAAAATATGTGTGTTTTACACCTTTACGCAAAGCAACAGCTCGTTCAGTATCTAACGCTTTCATCAACCATTTTCTTAAAGAAGTGGGTAATGTTGATAAGGTTATATCAGATAATGGATCACAGTTTCGCTCTGAAATTTGGCTTCGTACTCTACGGCGTCGTAAGATTAAACCAATTTTCATTTCACTTTTTCACTCTCAATCTAACGCTTCAGAGAGATGGATGAAGGAAATCAATAAATTGTGACGTCTTTATTGTCATCAAAATCACAAAACGTGGGATCAGTACGTTCATATTTTTCAAAACATCCTGAATGAACCTCCTAATGACTCAACTTCTTTACCGCCGATACTGATATTAAAAAACAAAGCACCGACAAATCGCATTTCTTAAATCGTTCCTTTTCCGCCTTCACGGAAACTGCGGCATTCTGAAGTTGTCAACCTGGCTCTACGAAATATTGCATCTGCGGCTGCTAGAAGAGAGAAATCAGCTAAACGTCCCGGTCGTTTAAAAATCTTGTCAGTTGGTCAAAAGGAGTTAATTAAGTCTCATCGTTTGTCTCACAAAGGAAAAGGCTTGTGTCGCAAATTTTTTCTGCTTTATAACGGTCCATATAGAATTCGCAAAATTATTCATGATAACACTGTCGAAGTAGAAACTCTTAAATCTCGGAGCTCTAAGGGAATACATCATGTATCTAACGTTAAAATTTTTGTGGAATGACATTCTTTAGAGAAACTAACAGCTACATGTAAACATGCAGAGAATACAAGGATACCGCGCTGTGTTTTGGCGGCGGCACATACTCAAAGCAACAGTCAAGTCTGCGCACCGCACAAGGCAGTCGTTGACCGCAAACAATCACTTCCTACGTCATGCGCCTACAGCTGATCGAGCGCTCAGTGCGAATGCACTGACAGCCGTAAACAAATACACAGTTTAATTTCTCTGATTAAATTCAGTATAAAGCTAGAGTGACTTGATGAATTATGTTATTAACGTTCAGTATTTTTCAGGATACGGTTGTATAAAA
This sequence comes from Schistocerca americana, assembly GCF_021461395.2. Classification (NCBI taxonomy): domain Eukaryota; kingdom Metazoa; phylum Arthropoda; class Insecta; order Orthoptera; family Acrididae; genus Schistocerca; species Schistocerca americana. The sequence continues at coordinate 255,114,420 of NC_060126.1, forward strand.
TATTTAAGAACTTCAGGTAAATTCTGTGCGTGTCCGACGTTAAGACGACTTGCTATGGAGAAAATTTCAGGAAGAATGTAATTTCAAAGAAAAAAGTAATAAACTAAAAAGGGTAACTATTAATTAAGTTTATTTTTCAGGTAACATATTTCCACTTAGGTACGTACTTTAGACGTAATTTGCTGCTCGCGATTACGTGATTCATACTTTGTGCTAAATTTCATGTTCTATGAATTTACTTGTGAAGCGACGTGCTTGCGTACATTAACTGATTTTGACAATGATTGATTAATGAACAGGGTTGTTACTTGTGTATATTATGCATCACTTGGCTGCACTGCTTTTTCACTGATGTTATATTTTTTTATTATGTGCCTGCTGTGCTTATTTATTTAAATTATAATTGTCACCTGATTAATTGTGCTTATGTGGTTATTTACGTAAGTTATACTTTGTGATTTATCTGCTTGCGCCTTCATGTTTACTTATTAAGATTACATATGAACATTTATTTGCTTATGCTGATATGATGCTAATGACCTGTTTATTAGGTAAGATACATATTTGCTGCTTTGCGTATGGATTGCATATTTACACATTTCTGTTTTGTTGTCATAACTACTCTTTAAGTTGGTACATAGAAATGCTGATATACGGTGTACAAACATGGAGCTTAGGTCACACTATGGTATTAATTATAGATTGTTCGCTTGGCAGAGCCTCGTTGTAGGAATTGTGCTGCATCCACTTGTTGACATTCTGTTCTCTACTGGTGTATTTACTCGCTATTGCATGTTTTGCTTATGCTCAGTGCCTTATATTTTTAAGATAAGAAAATGAACTGCTATAATTCGACGAACGACATTAGTACAAGAAACTTCATAGAAGTCACATGAGCAGGAGGTTTTATGAAAGCTGTATAAATTTATGCTAATAGGAAGGAAGCTAACGACATGACATACCGATACTAGGTTTAGGCCATTAACAATTATTACACTGCATTCTTCGTGAGCAATTGAAATAGTAAGTGACACTTGACACAAGAAATACTCCACATGTTTGCTTCTGCCATGATTATTGAAGTGGTGTACACACTGTGAAATATTATGATCATTCACACTCCGTAATCGTACTTAATTACTGAGAGTTATTCGAACTAAAGTCTGTTAGAGGTCATGTATGCATTTCTTTTATTTAATGATGGACAAGGTAACCAAAATGTATCTTATAATTTATAATGAGTAGAAGATTTGCGTCAGATGGATTACACAGAGGTTGTGTGTTGACAGTGTGTCTTCGGATTGTATGGGTTGATGAGGTTTGCATTAGGATTTTATCTGTACTTGTCCGAGAAGACTGACTAGAGGAAAGAGTTGTTATGGAAGTGAAATGATATTGGTAATAAGGTTTATATGTATCGACGTATTGAAGAGGTATTATTGAGGTATTATTGAGATTATGTGAAGTTGATGATTATTGGAGTTTTGGTGGACAAGAGGTAAGGTATATGATATTGATGATAAGGTTTATATGTATCGACGTAAGAGGTATTATTGAAGTTTTAAGATTATGTGATGATAATGATTAATGGAGTTTGATGGATAAGAGGTAAAGTAAGTGAGGAGCATTTTTTTTGTTGGTTTATATGGAACAAGGAGGATGAAGATGGCAGACTAGAACACTCAAGTAGAAGGAAATTGTCTACACACACACACTTTGTTAAATTACTAAGCAGTATATACTTTTTTTTGGAGATAGGAAGTAATTGCATATCTTGGCTCACTGACAGTTGTTCAGCAACCGTACATTTTGATCTGGCTTGGCAAACATTGGTCTTGACATGATGACTATGACATTGACTAACTATTATTGACTGTTATACATTGCTGCCACTACTACTTGATACACATGATAAACATCAAATTTTGACAGGATTGCATTTACACAGTTAACACTATTCAATTACACAGTAGTACTTAATGTGGATGAAAGATGAGTGAGTGTGTTTTGTGTGTTTTCCATTCCCAAACCCAAATAATTGGTCCCAACCTATCTCCTAAATATTATTTTACATGTTTGTTGTGGCTTGCACTGACACCCATAAATATTATAGGTTTATTGATATTTGTGTATTTGTGATAGTTAATATGACAATTATCTGACATCATTTGTGTGTTTGTTATAATTTGTATGTTTAGTGTAAGAGCATTGATAATAATTTTGTAAAAGCAATTGTGTGTGCATTCAAACTATTGTTCATGCCTGAACTGTCTGATTAGTGATGGTGAATATTATGGACTGTTACCTGCACTTGTTCAACATAATGGGTGCCACTTAGAAATGTTTAATTTCTGCTGATGAACTGTGATTAGTGTTAGTGAATATTATGGACTGCTGTCTGCACCTGCTCAACATTGCTGGGTGCCACTGATGGACTGCTTCTACTGAAATGATGTCACTTGTAGGTGTCTGCACCTGCTCAACATTACTGGGTGCCACTGATGAACTGCTTCTACTGACATAATGTCACTTGTTGCTGTCTGCACCTGCTCAACATTGCTGGGTGCCACTGATGGGACTGTTTCTACTGAAATGGTGTCACTTGTTGCTGTCTGCACCTGTCAAAATTACTGGGTGTCACTAATGGAACTGCTTCTACTGAAATGTCACTTGTTGGTCTCTGCACCTGTTCAGCATTGCTGGGTGCCACTGATGGAACTGCTTCTGCTGAAATAACGTCACTTGTTGGTGTCTACACCTGTTCAACATTACTGGGTGCCACTGGTGGAACTGCTTCTACTGAAATGAAGTCACTTATTGGTGTCTGCACCTACTTAACATTACTGGGTGCCACTGATGAACTGTTTCTACTGAGATAATGTCACTTGTTGGTGTCTGCACCTACTCAACATTGCTGGGTGCCACTAATGGAACTGTTTCTGCTGAAAGATGTCACTTGTTGGTGTCTGCACCTGTTCAACAATGCTGGGTGCCACTGGTGGAACTGCTTCTACTGAAATGAAGTCACTTGTGCTGTCTGCACCTACTCAACATTGCTGGGTGCCATTAATGGAACTGTTTCTGCTGAATGATGTCACTTGTTGCTGTCTGCACCTATTCAACAATGCTGGGTGCCACTGATGGACTGCTTCTACTGAAAAGATGTCACCTGTTGATGTCTGCACTTGCCCAACATTGCTGGGTGCCACTGATTGACTGCTTCTACTGAAATGATGTCACTTGTTGCTGTCTGCACCTGCTCAACATTACTGGGTGCCACTGTTGGAACTGCTCAACCGGTGATGAGATGTCACTTGTTGCTGTCTGCACCTAACAATATTACTGGGTGTCACTAATGGAACTGCTTCTGCTGAAAGATGTCACTTGTTGGTGTCTGCACCTGTTCAACATTACTGGGTGTCACTAATGGAACTGATTCTGCTGAAAGATGTCACTTGATGGTGTCTGCACCTGTTCAACATTGCTGGGTGCCACTGATGGAACTGCTTCTACTAAAATGATGTCACTTGTTGGTATTTGCACCTGTTGACCATTGCTGGGTGCTACTGCTGGAACTATCAACTACTTGTTTTTTTTTAATCATTGAAAGCATTTTATGTGAACATTTGTATAAACTGATTTTTTGTGTATTGTGTAAACTATTATGTAAAGTCACATGTATGAAGGAATTTGTATTGCTTACTGTATTTTATATATTAGGTTATTGAAAGGTCAGTGCAAAGCCAAAATTTTATCTAATTATGTGATATTTACGTATTAATATTATCTTTTATTTTTGTCTGTATTTTTGTGGACGAATTTGGTGGTATTTTCACCACCAATGCTGGAAAAAAAATACCATCAAATTCTGGCCCGTGGAGGAAGGGCATATGAAAGGTGGCTACACTGAGCCACAGCGCCAGAGATTGCGCCAAAGAGTATTATTCCGCCGCCTCCACTGGCAGTTCTTGTCGAGATAGGGCAGTGGTCAGTGTTTGTTGAGATGTGCTAGTGGAGAGTGCTTGTCGAGAACTCGTAGTAATCAGTGCTTGCTGAGATGTCGTAGTGAAAAGTTCTTGTCGAGAAGTCGTAGTGGACAGTGCTTGTCGAGATGTTGTACTAGGGAGAGCTTGTTCCATGTTTTATGCAGTTGTTTGATGGGCTAGACAGCAGATGTTGTTCTAAAGGAGATATTGTAATGATTAGAGTGCTTTTCATCAATATATATGAAGGTAACAAAACTCGCTTTTTTTCTCATTATTTCAATGTCTTGAATAATGCGTCATTACAGGTTCAGTCAACCAAGCATCTGGCTTGTGTTCTTGTATTAGAGTGTAATTCTGGTTTTCTTGCGCAATTATAGTATTTCTATTTTTTTAATTACTTCAGTATAAATGATATTTAAAATTTCTTGTCTTATTGAAGATGAGCCGTGCCAGATGTGTACGCTGAATCACACTTCCACACACAGAACAGCAACACTTGTGCTTTGTTGGCTTCGTAGGTTTTATAGTTGCTGGGGACTTAATTAATTAATTGTATTGGCGGAAATTTTCATTTTATTCTTTGTTGTTCTATGCAGTCAGATTGCGTACAGATACTAGTCAGGGCCAACCGTTTACGACACTGCGTAATCGGACAGTTAGCTACTAAAAATTCAAAAATTATTTTCATTATTTAATTAAGCCCCCATGCAGTACTACTATACACTAATTCCTCTGGTGTTTTCAGTCTAATCGCATACCTGCTCGATTTTCTGTAGGCACAGTTTTTTCTTCAAAATAGTTTTAAATTACGGAGACGTGGACTCTTGGCAGTCGTTTATACCATCGATCAAGGTCATTTACCTGTAAAATTCTACAGTTGTTTACAGTCGATATTTTAAGGTCAAGAAATTTAAAACAAAAGTCGCTAACGAAGCAATAGCGTGTAACTTAGTGTCAACATGAAAAATTAAGAAATGAAGCAGTGGGCGGGATGTTCTAGCTCTATCCGCCATGAAACCCAACGCCCACTCTTCCACATGACCTTGGGAGTCGTTCCGTACAAAACGAAACTGTGCTCAGAACTCCACCTGGTATCCGGAAAACCTTACTTGCGGGAGAGTTTTAGGCAATCGGCAGGTGACTTATAGAAGTGTAGGACGTCGAAGAACCGTCACATCCGGAACCTAGGCACCTGGGTGCAGCACCACAACGCCACGACCTGGCCACACCTGCTGGCCGTATTCCTTATAACACAACAACGTAACGCTTCTCTTCAATTTTACGTCGGCACCAGGTATGACAGAAGAGAAAATTTGTAGTTGCAGGTTTTAGGACAGTATTTTGTCTTGTGATTAATTTTTAGGCTTTTGTGTAAATCTTCGTTCGAATTTCGCTTGTCTCTTGGGCACCCGTGTACAAAAAGGCATTTAAGCTGACACGTATCTACATTAAATGAGACCGACGAAAGTGATCAACCGACTGCTTCTCTGGTTAACTCAGGCATGTTTGTCTTCCAGACGTCTCCCAACAGCTTTACGCACAGCCTCTAATTATGGTGGTAACCTCGTTTGCACTTTGCTCAGGTGTCAATTTTGTTTATTATCACCTTCGTGATGAGTTAATAATTGTCGAGTAGTGGAAGACATAGAATGTCTGTAGGTTGGGGCAAGGCGTATTTAGCAAAGGTGTTGCATTAAATGACGAAAATAGTACTTCAAAACCAGAGAAAACAGTGATAAATGGACCTAGAAAGCTTGAATGTATTACATATTATTAACTCAGATTCTATTCTCCAGATCATCACAGTGAAGAACTGAATATCATCACCAAAACTTCAGCATCCTGATTAACACTATCGTCAAAAAACGTCTTGACAAATACTCACATAGGTAAAGTCATTTTTGGAAGTGTAATTGCGACATAGCATAATTGTCGCAACTGAACAGCGAAACAATGTAAACGTACTCACAGCAAACATTGTTATATTGTTTTTTATAGTTTTTGTTATATCTGGAGTTACATTTATTTATTGTTCAGTTTTTGTGTTTTGTGCCGTCAACTGCGCAATCAGGAACAACTTCTACTCAACCAGTCTTTGGCAACACACTTTTTGGAAGTTATGCGTTTTCCAAAACTGTTTATAAGCACATAGAAATTAGCATCTGACAGTGCTCTCTTAAGTCTAAAGCGATTAACATATTTTTTTAAATTCTGTAGTACGTTCACGCTTCGTGTTTTCATTAATGATTACGAAATTATTTCGTCAGTCAGTAGTGAAGAATTCATTAAATGAAATGAACTATCCTGGCTTTTTTATTAATTTTTTATTTGGGAATCGGTATGTCCTATTCGACTACGTACACTCTGAATGTTGTGGTGGTGTGGGCATCAATATGAGAGGTTTCCACTTCTGAAACTCCTCAATTGTAGTGTGATCAGGTTTTAAAGTAAGTGTTGTTCAACTACATTATTCTGATAAGTTATGATATAATGTTACTGTTAAGCAGGACGTGTAAAAAGTTCTTCCAAAAGTGGAGTTTTGGCAATGGTGACTTTCTGCGACAAATGAATTTTTTCTGTAAAAACCTTGCGATCTTTTATTGTCACGAGTGGCAGAATTAATGGAGTGAAGTTACTTGTCAGGGGTGAGATGTAAGCAAAGAAACGAAAGATAGTTCGTCATCTGTTAAAATCTTAAAAGAATTTGTGGAAGATTGCGAGTCTTGACTGTCAACGTCGACATACCACCTGTGACGTCTTAATTTTGTTTGGGACGGATTAGATTAGATACACTGTTTGATTCACATACCCAGATGATCCTCGTGGATGTTGAACACCTCGTGAACACAAAATACAGAATTATTTTTTACACAGGAATTGATACGCTTAATTATGTTTTTACCGAAATTGCCTCAATCGCACTAAATGCAGTGGAAAAGTCGGGTAGGTTTCGTCTGCGAAACAGACATAATACAAACTGTAAAATAATGCAATAGCATTGTTAAATATTAAACTGAAACGTACGTGAATAGGAAAATTACGCACACATCTGGCTTCTTACAAAGTAATGTCATAGCTTGGTGTACACTTCCCGGTCATATATTATAAACTGCCATTCATACGTCATGGCTCACGCGCATAGTAATGGGCCTAACTCTGTCAATACAAGGTCAAGAAGCATACTCGGCTTATATCAGAAGTAGAAATAGAACAATAACGACTTTTATCTGTGAACTTTGATAGAAAACTAAGAAGATAAATTTCTGACTCAGACAGATCGCTTAACGTGAAGTATCACATAACATGCTTATTCGTAGTTACGGTTAGGGTACGGATATAATTATTATAAAATTTAAAATAGAAAGCATTATGAAATACGTGAAAAAAACAATAATTAAAAGGCAGATCGCGTGCAGAAAATATTTAAAATTTTGGCAAAAATACATGTTCAGAATATGTGGTAGGTACAAAAAATCGTCAGAACTTGTAGTACATGCTTTGTCCGAAAATTATTTTGAGTATTTAATTCAGGAGCCTACACAAAGTGTAAATGGTTGCGAAAAGACACTTGATCCCTTAGTGACAAATGATCCAGAGCAAATAGGGAGAATCATGATGGATATAGAGATTACTGACCACAACAAGGATATTGTGCTCAAAACAGACCACTGCAACATCAAAACCATCAAAAGTAAACGCAAAACATCTCCGTTTAAGGAAGCAGACAGACATTCGCTTGACGCCTTCTTAAGACACAGACTGGACTCCTCCCTAGCAACAAGTGTTGACCAGATTTGGGTTAAGGTCAAAGAAAATGATACCTGCAGCAGTTGAGAGATTAATACCGAATAAAGTAATAAAAAACTTCAATTGATCCCCCATGGTACACAAAACAGGTCAGAAAACTGTTGCAGAAGCAAAGAAAAAAGCATACCAAATTTAAAAGCACATAATATTTCCAAGATTGGCGATGTTGTACTCAAACTCGATACTTTGCGTGGGCTTCAAAGCGAGATGCTTTTAATAGCCTTCACAACGAAACTCTGTCTCTAAATCTGATAGAAACGCAAAGAGATTCTCTTCATACGTAAAGTAGATCAGCGGCAAGACACACTCAGAACCTTCACTGTGCAATACCAGTCGTAATATTCCCGACGACATGGACACTAAAGTGCAGCTATCAAACCCAGTTTTCCGAAATTTCTCCACCTAAGAAGATGAAGAGAATATTCGAGAACTCGAATGAACAGCGGCTGTAAACATGAGTTGCTCTAAGTAGCGAAACAGGTAAACCAACTTACTAAAGGAAAGTCTTCCGCTCCAGATGCTATGCCAGTTAGGCTCCTTTCGTAGTACGCTGATACAATACACTCTTACTTGGGAATCACATACAGAAAACTGTAAATTGCACAAGTCACATCAATACTCATGAAATGAAGTACAAGTAATCCGATGACTTACAGACCCTTACCACTCACGTCGATTCGCGGTAGGATTATGAAACATCAACTGTGTTCGAACATCGGAAATTACCTTGAAGAAAGCGGTCTATTGACGACAGACAGCACGGATTCAGAAGGTATCTTTTTTGTGAAACACAACAATTCTTTACTCGTACGAAGTAATGAGTGATATCGACAGGGGATGTGAAATTGATTCCATATTTCTAGATTACCAGATGCCTTTGGACACTGTTCTCACAAGAGGCTTCTAATCAAACTGCGTTTCTGTGGAGTATCGGTACAGTTGTGCCACTGGATTCGTAATTTCCTGTCGGGGGGGGGGGGGGGGGGGTCATAGTAAGTAGTAATATACGGAAAACCAGTAAAACAGAAGTGAAGCGCTCAACAAGAAAATGTGTTGAATTCCTAATCTATACAAACGATTTAGGAGGCAATGTGAGCAGCCTTCTTAGATTTTTTGCAGATGATGCTGTCATTTATCGTACGGTAAAATCATTAGAAGATCAAACCAACGCAAAGTGATTTGGACAAAATATCTATATGGTGCGAAAAGTGGCAGCCTCTGAATAAAGAAAAGTGAGGTCATCAACATGATAAAAAAAAAATCGTTAAATTTCGTTTACACGATAAATCACACAAATGTAAAGGCAGTAAATTCAATTAAATACCTAGGAATTACAATTACGAACAACTTAAATTGGAACGATCACGTAGGAAATGTTGTGGGGAAGGCAAACTGTATATTGTGTCTTATTGGCAGAACACTTAGAAAAGGAACAGATCTGCTAGAGACTGAATCCTGACTCTCTAGATTTTGCTGTTCAATGTGGTGTCCCTATCAGATGGGACTGACGGTGGGAATCGAAAAAGTCCTATGAAGGGAAGTTCGTTTTTTATTATCGCGAAATGAGGGAAAGAGTGTCACGGATATGATAAGCGAGTTGGGTTGGCACTAATTAAAAGAAAGGCGTTTTTCGATAGGGCGGGATCTTTTCACGAAATTTTGATCATCTACTTTCTCTCTGATTCTGAAAATATTTTATTGTCCTCAACCTACAAAGCGAGAAATGATCATCGTAATAAAATAAAGGAAATCAGAGCTCGTACAGAAATATTTAAGTGTTCATTTTCTCTAAGCGCTGTTAGAGAGTAGAATGGTCGAGAAGTAGTCTGAAGGTCGTTCGATGAACCCTCTGTCAGGCACTTAAGTGTGAAGTGCAGAGTAATCATGAAGACGTAGATGTAAATGTAGATTTGTGGCTAATGTACGTGCAATATGCAACCAATCGCTTTTTAAATTTGACGTTTTCATTATGACATTAGCTAGTTTCCACTGGAGATGGAAATGTTGTAGAAACATTATTTTCCAGACGCTAGAGAATTTGTGAGGGAAATAATGGGAACTTATTTAACTAATCTGCATGTATGTGCAAAGAGTTTGAAGATGCTAGATATTCCATTTTGCCAAATCCCGATATTAAACACGAAATGCATTAAACTACAGAATAAAATATTTAAAAACACAAGGGATGGGTTCGGGTGAGCAATGGAGGTGCAGGTGTTTCCACAAATTTAGAATACACAAGAAGTATCGTGCAGATGGCCCTAGGAGGAGACCACCATGCTATCTATTTTGCGTTATGCAGAGCACGTAATTTCCCACCATGTATACAGAGCAAAGCAACATAACGAAACCAACTCTTCAAAGTCATTTGAATAAGAGTATTGACTAAATTTCTTCTGTTAATTTAGAATTCGGTCTGAGTGCATCTTTTTGTTATTCAAGATGTCAACTTTTTCCTGCACGTCTTCACGTCTTCCTTTTGCTTCAGTGTGCAATATTTCCATATTGTTTCCTTCATGGAGTCATTCTGCAGCTCTGTTCTGTCCTGAAAATAGGTGCTTTCTTCAATTTCTAAGGCACGTTGAATTCGGCCAATGCAGAGATTGTCCCAGTTTGTACAGCTAATTTTGCATTGACCTATTCCACCCCCCCCCCCCTTTCAGGTATGTACAAAAGTTACGTGGCAGATGAGGTTGAGTTGTACACACCATGGCTGTGATACGTGACCTCTCGCAATAAGGTGCGTGAGTGTATTGTTGTTGAGGTCTTCAGTCCAAAGACTGATTCCTAGCAGCTCGCCGCACTAACTTATCCTGTTCAGTATACTTTAAGTGATCAAATGTATTTGGACACCTGGCTGAAAATGACTTACAAGTTCGTGGCACCCTCTTCGGTAATGCTGGAATTCAGTATGGTGTTGGCTCACTCTTAGCCTTGATGACAGCTTCCACTCTCGCAGGAATACGTTCAGTCAGGTGCTGGAAGGTTTCTTGGGGAATGGCAGCCCATTCTTCACGGAGTGCTCCAATGAAGAGATGTATAGGCGTCGGTCGGTGAGGTCTGGCACGAAGTCGGCTTTCCAAAACATTCCAAAGGAGTTTATAGGGTTCAGGTCAGAACTCTGCGCAGGCCAGTCCATTACAGGGATGTTATTGTCGTGTAACCACTCCGCCACAGGCCGTGCATTATGAACAGGTGCTCGATCGTGTTGAAAGATTCAATCGCCATCCCTGAATGCTCTTCAACAGTGGGAAGCAGGTAGGTGCTTCAAACGTCAATGTAGGCCAGTGACATGATAGTGCCACGCAAAACAATAAAAGGTGCAAGCCCCCTTCATGAAAAACAGGACCACACCATAACACCACACGCTGGCAGGTGAAGTTCACCGGTCATCCGCCATACCTATACCTTGCCATCGGATCGCCACATTGTGTACCGTGATTCGTCACTCCACACAACGTTTTTCCACTGATCATTGGTCCAATGTTTACGCTCCTTTCACCAAGCGAGGTGTCGTTTGGCATTTACCGGCGTGATGTGTGGGCTATGAGCACCCGCTCGACCACGAAATCCAAGTTTTCTCACTACCCGCCTAGCTGTCGTAGTACTTGCAGTGAATCCTGATGCAGTTTGGAATTCCTGTGTGATGGTCTGGATAGATGTCTGCCTATTACACATTACGACCTTCTTCAACTGTCGGCGGTCTCTGTCAGTCAACAGACGAGCTCGGCCTGTACGCTTTTGTGCTATACGTGTCCCTCCACGTTTCCACTTCACTATCACATCGGAAAGAGTGGACCTAGGGTTGTTTAGGAGTGTTGAAATCACGCGTACAAACGTATGACACAAGTGACAAACAATCATGTGACCACGTCCGAAGTCCGTGACTAATGACTACTGAGGTCGCTGATATTTAGTATGTGACAGTAGGTGGCAGCACAATGCACCTAATACGAAAAACATATGTTTTTGGGGGTGTCTGGATACTTTCGATCACATAGTGTAAATGCATGTCTAATAAAGTGTATAAACCAGTTCCTAGACTATTAAAGTCAAGCACAGTAAAAAAAAGTCGTGTTACAGTAACGAATCCATCTCTTTAGGCGAGATCCTTACAACACGCCAGCGTGATGCGTTCGACTAGAAATAGGCATTACGAGTCCTATTGGTGGAACAAATTTTCACCCTCAGTATTTGGCTGGGCATGGAGGAAGAGGTGACGGTGTAAAGTTTCTGATCATTAGCACTGAGTAAACGATACTCACGTTCGAACGAGCTCGAGATTTCCCGATACGCCGCTGCATTCGATTCAGTATCGGTCTTGCCCGAACAATCAAGTGACATTTGTGTCGTGCGGCGCGAGTGCAAAGAATACGCAAGAAACTACGAACTGCTCACAACATTACGGTATGGCTCTGCATAATTCTGACAATTTCGTGAAGGAGCATTAAATCGTATCACTGCACACTCTCCTACAGTTTTTGAACAAATTTGCTAGTCTTCGTGTAGTATGTATGGATATACACTGAAGCGCCAAAGAAACTGGTATAGACATGCGAATTAAAATACAGAAACATGTAAACAGGCAGAAACGGCGCTGCTGTCGGCATCGCCTATATAAGACAACAAGTTCCAAAAAAATCGTTCAAATGGCTCTGAGCACTATGGGACTTAACATCTATGGTCATCAGTCCCCTAGAACTTAGAACTACTTAAACCTAACTAACCTACGGACATCACACAACACCCACTCATCACGAGGCAAAGAAAATACCTGACTCCGCCGAAGACAACAAGTGTCTGGCGCAGTTGTTAGATCGGTTACTGCTGCTACAATGGCAGGTTATCAAGATCTAAGTGAGTTTGAACGTGGTGTTATAGTCGGTGCACGACCGATAGGACACAACATCTCCGAGGTAACGAGGAAGTGCGGATTTTTCCGTACAACCATTTCACGAGTGTACCGTGAATAACAGGAAACCGGAAAAACATCAAATCTCCGACATCACTGCGGCCGGAAAAAGATCTGCAAGAATAGGAGCAACAACGACTGAGGAGAATCGTTCAGCGTGACAGAAGTGCAACAATTCCGCCAATTGCTGCAGATTTCAGTGCTGGGCCATCAACAAGTGTCAGCGTGCGAACCATTCAGCGAAACATCATTGATATGGGCTTTCGGGGCCGAAGGCCCTATTCGTATACCCATGGTGACTGCACGACACGAAGCTTTATGCCTCGTCTGGGCCCGTCAGCACTGACATTGGACTGTTGATGACTGGAAACATGTTGCCTGGTCGGACGAGCCTCGTTTCAAATTGTATCGAGAGGATGAACGTGTACGGGTATGGAGACAACCTCATAAATTGTGCCTGTCAGCAGGGGACTGTTCAAGCTGGTGAAGGTTCTGTAATGGTGTGGGGCGTGTGCAGCTGGATTAATATGGGACCCCTGATACGTCTAGATACGACTCTGACGGTGACACGTGTCTAAGTATCCTGTCTCATCACCTGCATCCATTCCCGATCATTGTGCATTCCGATGGACTTGGGACAATGTGACACCCGACACGTCCAGGCTTGATACAGAGTGGTTCCAGGAGAGACGCAACATTATTGAGCATATCTGGGATGCCTTGCTAGGTGCTGTTCATAAGAGATCTCCACCCTCTTACACTCTTACGGATTTATGGACAGCTCAGCAGGATTCCCTCCAGCAATACTTCAGATATTAGTCGAGTCCATGCAACGTTGTGTTGCGGCACATTTGCTTGCTCGCGGATGTCCTACACGATATTAGGCAGGTGTACCAATTTCTTTGGCTCTTCAGTGTATAAATGTGTATGCTGATTTTTGAGTAAATATGACAGTCGAAGACGAAAGTACTGCCCTCGAAAAAAATTTCCTTGTATAGTATTTTATCTGATCATGAGAGGCGGTAATGATTTACCAAGTAGGTTGCAAATGAGCAACTCAGTCGCTGTTAACGTCTTAGAATAACAGAATAACGATTTTAATCTGTTTGAAAACAAGACGGCAACATTCAAATGAAAGAATGAAGAGAACTAATCAAGAATAAAGTACCGAACGAACGAAATGTATCGTAATAAAGTGACTGTAATAATCATCGCGAGAATAAATTTCGACGGAGACCTCACTAGATCGCGGGACTAGTGAAAGCTCGTGAATTACACTGAATCATGTTTGCAATCCTTTATTTATTAGTTGCTATTGTTACGGATAACCAGCTCGCTACAAGATATTTCAGTCCGTGTTCCACACATAATTTTAAAGTTGACAGTGCATTAAAAACGCTAAGACAGGCCATCGCGACAGTATCAAAAAAGTCACTAGATCGCAGGCCGATCAAATGATCGAATATCACCCGATTTCCCGAAGTATCATGTAAAGTGTTCGAGTCATGTTCAATTACAGCCCTACTGACCACAAGGCTTGTGTGCTGCAGTTCACTCCAAACCTCTTTGTAGAGTCTCATGAAGTGAGGGCTTGTGACAATTTTGATCGCGATCAGTGCTTCGGACTGGCATGTTAAACCATGCAGTTACCTTCACATCATCCCAGAGGAGTAGGCCGTGTACCGGCTCCCGACTTCATGATCATCTTCACTCGTCACAAACATGTCTCGGCGCAATACACACATTACAACTGCCTACTGTCAACAAATACATTCAAGACACACACCGCTAGGAAAGCGGCCATTGTTAGTGCAGCAAGAAAGCCTTTTCCTATTAGGCCGCTGAACCCACTCGTCTGTGGTTCCCGGCCAACAATACTATACGTCTAAACTTTTACTGAAACTAAGAATTGTACAAGTCTGATATCCCATGCATTCTCATTATATGATATTATTAATAAAAATACGGATCAACTGACATTGCTGAGAAATGGAGTGGAATGAATTGGCCACCAACAAACTCTTCAAGGTGTTCAACATAAAATTTTTGTGCTTGGTGTAATGAGAGGTCACCTGTTTCGTATTTTGGATGGGGCAAGGGGTGTATCTGCTTTTAGAGTCTGACACACACACACACACACACACACACACAAACACACTAGAGGACCACGCCCCGAGGCCACACTCTTAGCTTTTAGCGACTCAAGAGCCCGCTGCGGCCAAAGTTTCTTCGAGTCTCTTCAGCTGGAGGCTCTCGCTTTGAAGTCCGGATCTGATGCGCTGGTTTTTCATTATCCGTCAAAAATGTGCTGTAACAGTACACGCTGTGGCACAGCCAACGACCTTGTCACGTGGGTAACACCGAAGTTAAGCAATGTTGGGCTCTTCTAGTACTTGGATGAAAGACAACCTAGGGAAAACAAGGTGCTGTTGAGTTTAACGACACTTTAGTTGCCCATATGGCGACCAATTGAAAGGCTTGTCACCAGGGCGTCGCGCCACCCTACATGCTGTAGTTGTCGGAGCCTGCTCGAATTTCCCTTGCCTCTTCGCTGCCTTGAGGCTTACCCCCAGAACCATTAACGATACTCGTATTTCCCGAAACGTATTTCGTACAAGTATCGCCCCATGGCTCGCTGATTTTTGAGAAAGTCATACTTCATAATCGCCAAGAACTACTGATGAAGTAAATCTTTTATTATTGCCGGCCGATGGTGGCCGATCGGTTCTAGGCGCTTCAGTCTGGAACCGCGCGACCGCTACGGTCGCAGGTTCCAATCCTGCCTCGGGCATGGATGTGTGTGATGTCCTTAGGTTAGTTAGGTTTAAGTTGTTCTAAGTTCTAGGGGACTGATGACCTGAGGTGTTAAGTCCCATAGTGCTCAGAGCCATTTGAACCTTTTTTTCTATTATTATTTTCAGCCACCTTCCACAGTTACGACTTCAGTTGTGGTTTACGATATTGTTGGGAATGTTGTAACTGAATGTTACTATTAATTTAGCCCAAACACCACCAGTAGCAGGATACTTACTTCAGCAGAAGGTGGCTCAAAATGGTTCAAATGGCTCTCAGCACTATGCGACTTAACTTCTGAGGTCATCAGTCGCCTAGAACTTAGAACTAATTAAACCTAACTAACCTAAGGACATCACACACATCCATGCCCGAGGCAGGATTCGACCTGCGACCGTAGCAGATGGTGGCAGATTGCACACTACAACTATCAAAATTTACACTTTCTTAACAGGACAGCAATGAAACATGAACGTGGCAACGTGGTAAGAAGTAACCAATAATTTTTGTTTAGATTACTTTGCAAAACTTTTGCTACAGTTTGATGCATGGCACTTGTTCTAAACCTAATAGAAGAATATCTAAATAACTTCGCTGATCCTTGAGAGTCTATTTCATTTTCACTATGACCGAATGTAATACAGTAGATACTATTTTATAGTCCCGGTTCTCGGTAAACAACTGCTAAGTTGCAATATTGTCTTCGCAACGCAACTCATAGAACAGTGCTCCGTAGCGTAATTCCGTGGCCTGGTGTGTGAATCTGATAACCCACAGAATTTTACTTCTTAAATATTTAATCACACGCAAACTGGCAACATTTTACTGATTATGATTACGTTTATATTTGAGCTCTCAAAGTTAATAACATAAAGGAATTATCCATAAATGTATGGCACTGGACGTTTATTTTTGGTCCATAAAAAAGAGAAATAAGAAAATGCACCAAATAAAATTTAATTATTTTACGCCACACAATATCTTTTTTTTAACCAATCATCTTCATTATCCCATGAATTTTGTGATTCATTCGCACTCTGAGTTATTGTTGCTGCTGCTCTTTTTTGTTGTTGTTGAGCTGTCGCTCGTCTAGTTTGCATGATATTAGGACTTTGCTCCTCAGTCCTGCATAAAATTCTCGCTATTCTTCATCTACATACTGAGGTGACAAAAGTCATGGGATAGTGACATCACATATACAGATGGCGGTGGTATAGCGTATACAGGGTATAAAAGGGAAGTTCATTGGCGGAGATACCATTTTTACTCAGCTGATTCACGTAGAAAAGTTTCTGACGTGATTTCGGTGGCACAACGGGAATTAGACTTTGAACGCGGAATGATTGTTGGGGCTCGGTGCATAGGACATTCAATATCGGAAATTATTATTGAATTCAGTATTCAGAGGTCTATAACGTCAAGAGTGTGCCATGAATACCAAATTTCTGGCATTACCTCTCACAGCGGACAACGCTGTGGCTGACGGCCTTCACTTAACGACCGAGAGCAGCGGCGTTGCGTAGAGCTGTCAGTGCTAACGCGCAACTAACACTGTGTGAAATAACCGCAGAAGTAGATGTGGGACGTACGACGAACGTATCCGTTTGGACAGTGAGGTGAGATTTGGCGTTAACGGGGCTATGGAAGCAGTTGACTGAAGCGAATGCCTTTGCTAACAGCACGACATCGCCTGCGGCGTCTCTTCTGGGCTCTTACCTGTTGGACCGTAGACGACTGGGAAAGCGTAGGCTGGTCTGATGACTCCCGATTTCAGCTGGTAAGAGCTGACTGTGAGCTTCGAGTATGACACAGAACCCACTTAGCCATGGATCCAAGTTCTCAACAGGGCACTGTGCAAACTCGCGGTGTCTCCATAGAATGGACTGGGTCCTCTGGTCCAACCGAATCATTGATTGGAAATGGTTATGTTCGGTTACCCAGAGGACATTTGCAGTCATTCGTGTATTTCATGTTCCCAAGCAACGGTGTCGTATCGACGGGCCACACTTCTTCGCGATTGGTTTAAAGGACATTGTGCAAAATCCTAGCGAGTGAGTTGGTGAGCAAGATCGCCCGACATGAGTCCCATCGAACGTTTATGGAAAATAACCGAGCGGTCAGTTCGTGCAGAAAATCCTGCACCGGTGACACCTTCGCCTTTATGGACAGCTATAGAGCCAGGATAGCTCAATATTTCTGCAGGGGTATTCCAGGGGTATTCCAATGACTTGTCGATTCAATGGCAGGTCGAGTTGCTGCATTACGCAGGACAAAAAGACGTCCGCCACGAAATCAGGAGGTATCCGATGGCTTCTGTCATCTCAGTGTAAGTATTTATGTAAGTTATTATTATTCCTGCACTGATTTCGTCCACGTTGAAAACCTTTTCCTTAATCTGTGGAACGTTGCTGAGCAAATTCTCATCTACTCAACACAAGAACATGTATGCCCAATTACAACTAATCAACAGCAGACACATTGTATCTCAGATTAGAGCCGCTGCATTGTTTAAGTAGATTGTTGCTACGCGATGCTGAGTTGGTGTATCATGGATCTATCTATCTATCTATCTATATCTATACTCCGCGAGCCACCTTACGGTGTGTGGCGGAGGGTACTTATTGTACCACTATCTGATCCCCCCTTCCCTGTTCCATTCACGAATTGTGCGTGGGAAGAACGACTGCTTGTAAGTCTCCGTATTTGCTCTAATTTCTCGGATCTTTTCGTTGTGATCATTACGCGAGATATATGTGGGCGGTAGTAATATGTTGCCCATCTCTTCCCGGAATGTGCTCTCTCGTAATTTCGATAATAAACCTCTCCGTATTGCGTAACGCCTTTCTTGAAGTGTCCGCCACTGGAGCTTGTTCAGCATCTCCGTAACGCTCTCGCGCTGACTAAATGTCCCCATGACGAATCGCGCTGCTTTTCGCTGGATCATGTCTATCTCTTCTATTAATCCAACCTGGTAAGGGTCCCATACTGATGAGCAATACTCAAGAATCGGACGAACAAGCGTTTTGTAAGCTACTTCTTTCGTCGATGAGTCACATTTTCTTAGAATTCTTCCTATGAATCTCAACCTGGCGCCTGCTTTTCCCACTATTTGTTTTATGTGATCATTCCACTTTAGATCGCTCCGGATAGTAACTCCTAAGTATTTTACGGTCGTTACCGCTTCCAATGATTTACCACCTATGGCATAATCGTACTGGAATGGATTTCTGCCCCTATGTATGCACATTATATTACATTTATCTACGTTTAGGGAAAGCTGCCAGCTGTCGCACCATGCATTAATCCTCTGCAGGTCCTCCTGGAGTACGTACGAGTCTTCTGATGTTGCTACTTTCTTGTAGACAACCGTGTCATCTGCAAATAGCCTTACGGAGCTACCGATGTTGTCAACTAAGTCATTTATGTATATTGTAAACAATAAAGGTCCTATCACGCTTCCCTGCGGTACTCCTGAAATTACCTCTACATCTGCAGATTTTGAACCGTTAAGAATGACATGTTGTGTTCTTTCTTCTAGGAAATCCTGAATCCAATCACAAACCTGGTCCGATATTCCGTAAGCTCGTATTTTTTTCACTAAACGTAAGTGCGGAACCGTATCAAATGCCTTCCTGAAGTCCAGGAATACGGCATCAATCTGCTCGCCAGTGTCTACGGCACTGTGAATTTCTTGGGCAAATAGGGCGAGCTGAGTTTCACATGATCTCTGTTTGCGGAATCCATGTTGGTTATGATGAAGGAGATTTGTATTATCTAAGAACGTCATAATACGAGAACACAAGACATGTTCCATTATCCTACAACAGATTGACGTAAGCGAAATAGGCCTATAATTATTCGCATCTGATTTATGACCCTTCTTGAAAATGGGAACGACCTGCGCTTTCTTCCAGTCGCTAGGTACTTTACGTTCTTCCAGCGATCTACGATAAATTGCTGATAGAAAGGGGGCAAGTTCTTTAGCATAATCACTGTAGAATCTTAAGGGTATCTCGTCTGGTCCGGATGCTTTTCCGCTACTAAGTGATAGCAGTTGTTTTTCAATTCCGATATCGTTTATTTCAATATTTTCCATTTTGGCGTCCGTGCGACGGCTGAAGTCAGGGACCGTGTTACGATTTTCCGCAGTGAAACAGTTTCGGAACACTGAATTCAGTATTTCTGCCTTTCTTCGGTCGTCCTCTGTTTCGGTGCCATCGTGGTCAACGAGTGACTGAATAGGGGATTTAGATCCGCTTACCGATTTTACATATGACCAAAACTTTTTAGGGTTCTTGGTTAGATTGTTTGCCAATGTTTTATGTTCGAATTCGTTGAATGCTTCTCTTGTGTACTATGTACTATGTTTGTCATTAACAACGTGTCCGCCCCCGGTAGCTGAGTGGTTGCCGGCACGGTATGCGTGGAAGGATCAACGGATCAACAAACGAACCTGAACGGATGTCAAAAAAAAAAAAAAAAGAGTGGTCAGCGTGACAGAACGTCAATCCTAAGGGCCCGGGTTCGATTCCCTGCTGGGTCGGAGATTTTCTCCGCTCAGGGACTGGGTGTTGTGTTGTCCTAATCATCATCACTTCATCCTCATCGACGTGCAAGTCGACGAAGTGGCGTCAAATCGAAAGACTTGCACCCGGCGTAGTGTCTACCCGACGGGAGGCCCTAGTCACACGACATTTACATTTATTAACAACGTAAGACTAGGAAGATTAGAAAATAACGACAATTTTGTTGCGCCTGTACAGTGTACTAGGGAGAATACACGATTAAAATTGTTGGTTATATGGGGTGTACAAGCTGCAGAATGTAGCACTTAAGAAACGTGTATATATCATGAGAAATGGCAGTTTGTTTGAAATGGTTGCTCCTATGAGCGTCTTTGGATGCTTAAACATATGAGTCAAGGCGCATTCTTTGGCTGCCAGAAGCTTTATTAGCAGTAGAGCACGAGTGAGTGAGTCAGCAACAGAGAGAGAGAGAGAGAGAGAGACTTGAGTCGCCGATGAGAAAGGAGCTTTGTGGGCGGACGTGCGCTGGAGAGATTGAATTTTGAGATGCTGCCCGGCATGACTGAATTTATTGGATGAATTTTTTAGATGATTTCACAGAGATGACACTTTTGGAAGAAGCTAACAACCGTTGAATTTTATTTGGTGCTAGCCCTAGCGGAGTAATTAGTGTAAAGATTACATTGTGTTTAAGAGTATCTGCGTTTTGGTATCCAGGGCGAGTTATCAGTCATGTGTTGAGAATCTTAATTATTATTCTTCACCCTCTGCCTTCGATCAAAAGTATTTAATTAGAAAAACAACGTGTAAAATCTTACGTAATGTAAATATTGTTTGTGAGAGTTAATTATTTATGATGTATGACAGTGGTGGGGAAAATTATAGTTCATGTTAGGACGAGTCACTTCTGTGTTATTAAAAGTACTTGAATACAATTTTAAAATAGCCTTTTATTCACTTGCAAACATTTCACTGAAGTTTATCCTCATAGTCTGAACGCAAATGGCAACATTACTATACTGCTACGCGTTGCACTATTGCGTGGACAATCAGCTGCAATTTTGGAAAGATAACGAAATTGTCATCTGACAAAAGTAGCTTGAAGAATACTAAGACAATTAGCCGCGCCACGTGGTGTTCACTCCAGGAACATGCACTTCAGCACTTCATATTATTAGAGGTAAAGACAGAACACAGCTGAGTTACGTGCTGCAAGGTAAGAAATAATTTTATGGCCTAAAGGAACATTTTGAGATGAAATTAGGAACAGTATTCATTTGAAGAATTTTCATATATATTCAGTAGATGTCTTTCTTTTTTCTAACAGGGAGCAGTTTTAATACACATGAGTCACCCATCGTGTGAGATTATTTGATGATGAAGTTATTCTGTATATTACTGATAACAAGTCTTTGCATTCAATTTCATTTACAAGTAGTCAGGTTCAGTTAACATTAACTGGCATCGCACACATCGAAGGTAATTTATATAGTTTACACTCATGTTCAAAAGTAGGATAGCGAATGCTAGTGTAGGTCAGAACACAAGAGCGACACTAGAAATGGAATCTAAAACTACTTGCTTTGACATTATTACCGAGAGATGACAGACACATACACAGTTCACAGTTAGCAATTTTAAGTGTGAAAGTTTCACGCAGAGCTGTCAAATGTTGCAGAAAAAAGACTACAACCAGTCTGGCTATAGAATAGAACTGAGCTTGAAAGGCAGACACGAGTACATTATTCCACGCTGCATCAACACTACCAGAGGTCATCAAGCGTAGTGGCAGCTGAGTGGTAGTGTGCTGGTATCTCGGAAACCTATGACCAGACGTTTTCAATGGGTGTGAGATTTTGAGAATGCACTGGCCATGGATAAAGTTGAACACCCTCTGCATTGACATAGGTTGGAACAACACAGCCATTGTACGATGTTGCGCTACCTTTTTGAAGAATAACTTCCTGAAAATCTTTCCCTGCAACCGCGCCCATGGAAGTCGCAAAATGACCGCTGTGCTGACAGTCCGTGATGCTCCACGCATTGTCGCAAAGTCCGCGTGACACTTGGCTTGCTGCAGACAATCTCGTTTCGTGACTGAGAGAATGTGAAGTGGCTATAAGATCCCACAAGTCTGAGAAAACAATGTGGGGAGAAGAAGAAAATGCCACAGCTGGTGGTCGGTATGAAATTCCTCATCCCAATTAAAGACAAAGGTGTATCTAGCAAAACCTAGTCGTCTCAATAGGTTTAATAGAAATGCGATTTAAAAAACGAGACTAGCAAGGCTGTAATTGCGTGTTCTTGGGATCAGGTAGCATGAACCCTGCGCTGTGCTGGAGCTGTTCCATTAGCTCAGTGAAACGAGGCAATGCCGTCGAGAGCGTATAAGCAGGTTCCTCGACAATCGAGTTGCGTTTATGGCAAACTTTTTTTTTCAGTGAAAGCATCAAAGTATAACCAATTTATACAACAAGAAAGCTATGTCCTGCGTCCTTCCTTCTGTTACTGTTATCTTTCATTAAACGTTAAGACACTGTATGAACTTCTTACAGATATAAACGATCAGTTTGTTTCGTCCATGATATAAATAAGGCCGCCAGATGATAACAGTGGCTGCAGTAACATCGCCTGTAGCGAATGAGGTACAAAAAACACAATAGCTAGAGTACACTATACTGTACGTTATGCCATGCAAACTAATTCCATTCTGTACGTCCGACGTCCAGTCGTATCTCCGTAGAGCCGGTACGTACACAACTGCGACAAGGCTCGGAGGTGCGACGCGCCGAGCAGCGCTCTTCACGTGTTTTTTTACTGGCTGCGCGAGGTACTGCGAGGGTTGTTGTGATTTAGAGCTCTGACTAGATATGGCGTTCTCTTACCGCCAGACGACGGTGAATCTCACGTTCAGCGAACAGTAACGCCAGGACTGTAACCGTCGACCACTTGGGTATGGGGAAGCGTACAGCGCGCCTATTAAAACTGCCGTTCCATGTCTCGCCCGCGCTCGTCACTGACGCGTCACAGCCCTTTGGGACGGTCCTAAAGCCGTCGGCACACGGACCGTGCTGTCGAACATCAACGTTGAGCGTGCTGGATTCACTGTGCTGCTGAACGCTCAGGAACGACGCAACTTGCGCATGCGGTACCCGTGGGCCCCAACGTGGTATACGCGACCGCAACGTACTCCAGCGGCAGTTGTGTGGTGTTTCCGGTTCGTAACTCACACTGTTTACTCAACGGGGCACATGAAAATTCCCACGTTAGCTCTATTAAAACGCTCGTTTCCACCACTGTCCATATCCTAGCTACGTTGTTCTATATGTAATATACGCAAATGCATGTTTTAAGACAAAAGGGAAGTACCATGTCCAATCAGTGGGGACACAGACTTATAAATGTTCCATTACAAACAGTACGACAGAAATTTCCAATGCTTCTCCACATAAGATAAACGTTATTTTATCATTCCCACATTTTAGTAAAACGCTAAGGTCATTCTTACTTGATCACTGTTTCTACCCAGTAGCAGAATCTTTATAACACGTGAATTACGAAACTTGAAAGAGAAATTAACAAAACATCTTTATACAAATAGCTCGAGCTGTCTTGTAGATTAAGCCAACCGAACAAACTCACTCCTCGAAAAAGAGGTGACCTTGTATTTGGCTCTGATCACTATGGGACTTAACATCTATGGTCATCAGTCCCTTAGAACTTAGAACTACTTAAACCTAACTAACCTAAGGACATCACACAACACCCAGTCATCACGAGGCAGAGAAAATCCCTGACCCTGCCGGGAATCGAACCCGGGATGACCTTATATTTACATAACTTCAAATATTGTAATATATACTTACATTGAATTAATAGTAAAGCATCAAAGCCTATTAAAATCGCGAATGTTAGGAAAAAAATATTTAGATGTGGCGCGACGCGAACCACCACCATGTCACACACATCGTTAAACATCATTATGCCGAGCGGTCTAAGGCGCTGGAGGCATGGACTGTGCGACTGGTCCTGGCGGAGGTTCGAGTCCTCCCTCGGGCATGGGCATGTCCTTAGGATAAATTAGGTTACATAGTGTGTAAGCTTAGGGACTGATGACATTAGCAGTTATGTCCCATAAGATTTCACACACATCTGAACATTTGAACATCATTAACTCTACTCACTACGCTACACACAAAACGAATCATGTACGGCCAATTCTAACATGTTGCCACTTGCTAAAACCTTTAATCGTAGCTATGTTACTAATTGAAATTTAATTATAACAAATTGTACGAAGAAAAATGTGTTTTTGGTGGATCCTCAGTGTGTCGCTGCCTTCAAATGGCATACTCTCATAGTACGATAGCTATAATAATTCTTTTGCCACGAATATTATGTTTCTCACTACTTTATTGCAACGAATCACACAGGTGACAACGGGTTTTCGAGTGATTCTCAATTTATTGGTGTTCAGAAACGGCGTATATACATATAAGCTTGAAGTTAATGCCAATATGGCGCCCCACAGCTCTGTGCTGAAGGGAGATGGCATGCATGTGACGTAGGTGGCGTTGTGCCATCTCATTGGTCAACGCTCACACGCACGTTCGGAATATCTGACATGCTAGATATCGCTCTGCACGTTCGGAAAGGCTCCCGAACGTGCTTTTCCACTCTATGACGTCACAAACTCAACACGCTCAAGGCTCAACGTTCGGATGCACGGTCCGTGATGGTTTAAGCTACGTGGAAGAGAAGCGGAACGCCTTTGGAGCGTATCACGTTCTCAGTGGCACCAACATCGAACTACGCAAACACGTGCCGTCGTTGTTGTTCATAGGCGGTTGCCGAGCCATCATTATTCATTTCGGACAACCGAGGACATGTTCCGGCTGGGGACAGGAAGGCCACATCCGATGAGGCTGCCTACAGCGCCGTATCGTCCAGGTGCCACGTGCGGAACCAGTACAGACAGCGGTGACTACCGCGTTACCGCTGATGTACGTGGAAGCTGTGCGTCCCGTGCGCATAGACGCTGCGACTATGTCGCAGCCGCGCTGCGTAGTCTCGCTCGGGCACAGGTGTGTGTTGTCCTTAGTGTAAGTTAGTTTAAGTTTGATTAAGTAGTGAGTAAGTAAGCTCAGTGACCGATGACCTCTGCAGTTTGGTACCATAGGAACTTACCACAAAGTTACAAAAAAGTGCCATGCCGCAGCCTCACACAAGCTCATCCACCGATGACGTCGTGACGGCGGCGCCAGACAGAGTCCCATCCTTGAAGGACACAACATCCTCCATCACCACAACCGTCGTGTTAGCTGAGCCGTGGTAAAAATTGCTGTTTTGAAGAGCGCGCCGCAGCGCGTAGTGTGAAGCTGTCGCCCTCCGTTTCTGGCGGTGGCGCCGCTGTGGCAATCGCAGGGTGGGAAAGGGGAAAGGTTGCCTGTTCACGTGCATTTAAGGGGCGCTATGAGCTCGCCAGTCAGTCAGTCTGGGTCTGTCTATCGTCCCCAGCTTGCTAGTCTTTCGTCCGCATTTGTTAGGCAGTTAGCGACTGTCTGTCGTTCGGAGTGCTAGTATGTCTGTCGTTCGGATCAAACTTCAAAACCGGCAAAATGAGAGTCTTTCCACTCCGCCAGTAAGAGAACTCAGCGAGTGGTAGCACGGTCGGGGCTTAGTTCCTGCATCTGAGTCTGCGCGTTAGGCCCCCAGTCTGCTCGAGTTTGTTTAGGCAATGGTCATTGGCGGTTGCATCGATCGGTTGGTCGGTCGCGCACTGAGACACGAGATGACTTGTCCATCTTGAGCGTCGGCGCATGAGAGGTCACCACGTGAGTCCAGTGGGCCGCGGCGTATAACGAGGGGTAGTGACTTCGCAGTCGACACTAGAGCAACAGGAGTCAACCCACGACATCAGTCTGGCCGGTGCGAGCTGCGACGCCGTGAGACGGGAGGTCGGCGCGCCTTCCTGCGTCCGTTGAAGCGGCTGGCAGCGGACAGTTCGGGAGAGCGATTTGGGGGTACTGTGCCAGGTCTTCTCGAGAAATCGTAGTTTATTAGAAGTTAAGTGATTGGTGATATGTTGTATGATTTACTCTTGTTAAATTCTACTTGCTTTCTTGGTGAGGTCACCAGCCGTTTTGCTTTGGGGTCGTCCCACCATTCTTCTCCGTTTGCCCACCCGCGGGAAGGTGATTGTTTATAAATTGGGTGGTCCGTTTTTCCCTTGTGGAGTAGGGGCGGGTTAGAGCAACCTGCAGTTCGGGTTGTTCGGTAATCTCCCTATCAATCTACAGTACGTTAGTAGCTGCCTCTGTCATGTTTGTCGGATTTGGTGTGTTAACGAATTTATTGCTTGGAATGTAACGGCCTAATACCTGAAATATGTTTTGATCTTTATAAACTTTGATATTATTGCCTATGATCTTGAGAGGCGGAATCTGTGTACTGCAGAGCATCTTAACTATTGTTTGGCCAACCTCGTAGAATTTTATATAAGATTGCGTTTCATGGGCTTTTATTTAAATGATCATTTTAGTATATAAAGTTGCCACCCTTTCACGGTAAGACTTTTCTTAGAAGTTGAAATCAAGTTGCACCTTCGGAGGCAAGGTTAATATTTTAGTGTTTTGTACCATCTCCATCGCTCCTACAGGGGGTGCATAGTTTGTATGCTTGTGTAAATTGTTAAAACTCTTAGTTTAAAGTAGTCTGGTGTGTTGCAGATTTGCACCAGGGTAGTCTTTCAGAAGCTGTTGTGAGCGGTCGTAACTACGGCCGTGTCAAAAGGGAGCGGCAAGGTTCTCTACCCGAGAGCTCATACAGTCAAAACTTGTTTCTTTCTGCCTCTGAATAAATTGTAATTCGATATTTAGAAGGTGCTTTCTCATTATAATTTTTAAATATGTTTCTTTTAAAAAGTGCTTTTAGGCACTATTAAAGTGAATAATATTCCCTTCTGTTAAAAGGAATTTGCTTATGATTTCATCAGTTACTCCCTGGCAACTACTTCCATGCTTACGTAGTGTGATTAAATGTGTTAATGTTCTTGATGAGTCGCTAGTAAATAAAATAAATTCTTAAGAATATTCTCCGAAAATGAATCACGGTTTAGTAACAGCGGCACTGTTTTCGGACGTCAGCCTCACGGCTAAAGCTGCTGACCCCAGCCCTTCGAGATGGCTGGACACGCGGTCCCGGAAACAACGGTCGCCAAAGCGTCATAAGAAAGGCCGCCTCTAGATGGAGACAGGGGGCAAGCTGCCGACACCGTCTCTGACTTGCCGTTGCCAACAGACTCCGCCAGTACCGCCCCAAGACAGGCATCCAACGTTGCAGACAGGACAGCGGCCTCGCCCGCCCCAGGCGACCCCATCATTGATGCTGCTCAGGATGAAGACCAGGCGAAGGAGCCCTTTGCCTGCGATGACACGTCATCACCGATTCATTCCTCGCTAGGAGACTGGGCTGCTGAAATGGAAGCGGAAGACGCACCAGACACCTTCGACTCTCCTCTACCATATGTGCTGGCGCCCCACTAGGGGACACTCTAGCATCAGCAGAAGGCCCGTGTTAAACATGCCCACACAGTGCTGGGTAGCCTCTGCCACCTACATACTCCACCTTAAGATGTCCCAGTCTTACAATGTGGATACGGTCAACGTCAGTGACATACGCCCCGTCATTAAAATGCACATGTTCCATGGTATGCTCTGGGCGGCGGACCCAGGTATCACTCTCCTTCTAGAAGTCCACCCAGCACTGCGACTGGACATTTACAGGTACATGGGCTACAGCTTTCCATCTAGCGACGATGGCAGCAGAACCGCCATCCTGTTTCGTGACAGCATGGAGGCATCAGACGTCATGTATCTGCCGTCTGACCAAGGCGTGGCCATTACAGTGGGCGCAATCCAAGTTGTCACTGTCTACAGACTGTCCGGAATGTCTCTCAACAGTGAATGGACTACCTTTTATTCTGACAAACTTTCTCCACTCCTGCAAGGAAATACAGTTCACTACATTATAGGCATCGATTTTAATAGCGTCCTGGACCCAGCACTACAGGCACTCCGGCAGGATGTGGCCCTCTAAGACATGTGATCTCTGCTACACGGGGACTGCCGTGGCTATACATACTTAACTGACAAGTCCGCCAGTCACCACTACGGCATATACATCTCCTGAGGACTCCGAGCCGCGAAAAGAATGCAGAACTATGGCCGACAGCCTTTATTGACCATTTGATGAACATCTATTCGGTCACACTCCCATGACAACTCACATGCCGAAGCTGCCGTTCATGGACGCTGAACAATTCCTATTTGTACAAGGACACATCTCGGTGGGAGATTGCTACTACGTAGGACTGGAGCCTCCATAGTCTATTAT
Source organism: Schistocerca americana (assembly GCF_021461395.2). Lineage (NCBI taxonomy): Eukaryota > Metazoa > Arthropoda > Insecta > Orthoptera > Acrididae > Schistocerca > Schistocerca americana. The sequence goes on from NC_060126.1 coordinate 255,142,838, forward strand.
TCTGGTTTCAAAACCTGGCAGTTCACAGCGTTGTCGCGACCATCATCATCTTAAGCTCCTAAACGCAGATATCCCTAGCACACGTCTTTAGGCCACAATCGGACACATGATGCATCGTGGCCAACATCTTAAGCGGGCGACAACAACATCCAAAGGCACTTGGTGCCTGCCATGACGTCATGGCGCTAGCGGCGGTCTGCGGCTTCTGAAGCGCCCTCGTCGCAATCGATTTTGATCACGCCTTTCATCCTATCGGCCACACTTTCCTCCGCGCCGGCCGGCCGCAGTGGCCGAGCGGTTCTAGGCGCTACAGTTTGGAACTGCGCGACCGCTGCGGTGGCAGATTCGAATCCTGCCTCGCGCATGGATGTGTGTGGTGTCCTTAGGTTAGATAGGTTTAAGTAATTCTATGTTCTGGGGGACTGATGACCTCTGAAGTTAAGTCCCATAGTGCTCAGAGCCCTTTTTGAACCTCCGCGCCGAGCTTGAATGCGCGGGTCTCTCGCAGGTCTCAGTACGGGTGATCCTACGTTTAATTCACGGGGCGCACTTCCATATTGTCGTGAACAGCCGCCAGACCTAACACATCGCTCTCAAGCGGTCAGTACGACAGGGATGTCCTTTATCAGGAGTCCTATTCGTGGCGGCCCTCGAACCTAAGCTACAAGCCTTTGTCAGCGACTGGAAGGCATCTGCATTCGAAACGTGACCTTATGATGTGGTTCCTTCACAGACGACGTGGTTCAAATGGTTCAAATGGCTCTGAGCACTATGGGACTCAACTTCTGAGGTCATTAGTCCCCTAGAACTTAGAACTAGTTAAACCCAACTAACCTATGGACATCACACACATCCATGCCCGAGGCAGGATTCGAACCTGCGACCGTAGCGGTCTCGCGGTTCCAGACTGTAGCGCCTAGAACTGCACGGCCACTTTGGCCGGCGACGACGTGGTGCTCTTGGCACGACCGGGCGATGAAATCCCAGCGACACTTCAGTGGTTGCGTCCCTACGGTGCGGTGTCAGGCAGCGTCGTCAACAGGAGCAAGACCACTTGCATGGGTGTCAGAAGACGTCTTCTCCGCCTGGCGGTGATCACCATGCGAAAGGTTCCCCTACTGAATGCATTGAGGGTGAACTTCTCCAGTACAGTTCGACAAACTGCAGTTACCAAGTATTACTAGCTGCTGCAATGGACGCATGCACTGCTCCGTGACAGCCAATTCCGCCACGTGGATATGATTCTCTAGACACATTACGTCAACACTTGTCTAGCGTCCATACTTATTTTGCGCACATTCTTCCCCTAACGGTGACCATGGCCCATAGTTTCCAGGCGGCGTACGGACACTTCGTGAGCGCAGGTCAGATATTCGAAGATGGCTGCACTACTTTAAGGAAGCCACCGCTGGTGGGAGGTGTGGGATCGACTCATATCCATGAGCGCGCGCGGGCGCTATATCTACGGACGAGGTGACTCGCGTGGACCGCTGCCATCACCATCTTGATGGGGATACCGCTTCAGATTTTTCGCGCCGTGAGATCTTTGACCGCCGGTTGCCGTGGGCCATGGAGCTCCGTTTACATCTATATCTACATCTACATCTACATAGATCTGCGCAGTCACCCATACGGTGCGTGGCGGAGGGTACCTCGTACCACAACTAGCATCTGCTCTCCCTGTTCCACTTCCAAACAGAAAGAGGGAAAAATGACTGCCTATCTGCCTCTGTACGAGGCCTAATCTCTCTTATCTTATCTTTGTGGTCTTTCCGCAAAATGTAAGTTGGCGGCAGTAAAATTGTACTGCAGTCAGCCTCAAATGCTGGTTCTCTAAATTTCCTCTGTAGCGATTCACGAAAAGAACGCCTCCTTTCCTCTAGAGACTCCCACCCGAGTTCCTGAAACATTTCTGTAACACTCGCGTGATGACCAAACCCACCAGTAACAAATCTAGCAGCCCGCTTCTGAATTGCTTCTATGTCCTCCCTCAATCCGACCTGATAGGGATCCCAAACGCTCGAGCAGTACTCAAGAATAGGTCGTATTAGTGTTTTATAAGCGGTCTCATTTACAGATGAACCACATCTTCCCAAAATTCTACCAATGAACCGAAGACGACTATCCGCCTTCCCCACAACTGCCATTACATGCTTGTCCCACTTGATATCGCTCTGCAGTGGTACGTCCAAATATTTAATCGACGTGACTGTGTCAAGCACTACACTACTAATGGAGTATGCAAACATTACAGGATTCTTTTTCCTATTCATCTGCATTAATTTAATTAATGCAGATTTAATTAATTTATCTGGCCACCTCAGAGATTTCAACTAAGCTATATGAACGAGGATCTATCGGCGAGGAAAGCGCCGAGCATGAGAGACTGTTATTGCGTCTATGAAGCACGACAGCCCCGCTACAAGGTCGAACAGCACCACGCGATAATCTGCTGGACAAGGGTGTGGCGGCCGCCCACCTCCCCACGAACGCTCGTTCCTTGTGGTCCTTGGTGGTGAAAAGCAAATTAACCATACACCAGCGCCTCCATTCCATTCATCTTATGTATGACCGCTGTGCCCGCACTGCGCAGTCGTCGATTTGGACGCGCATCACGTGACATTTGCTGCGATGGGCAGCTGCTGGGATCTAATGCAAGGTATGCTGGCACTCTTGTTGAGGCTACAGCCGGCGTCTAACATGCCGGGCGAGCTCCTACGCCAAGATTGTGCTTAATTCCCCATTACCAGAACGAACGCCGTAAACCGGCAGAAGGGCGTGGCACTGTATTACGCGGTAGTGGGATCTTGCACTTAACTTAGGATCCACTTAGCAACTAACAAATACACGAAACCCTCCGTTGCCAAATTTACCTTGATTGTAATTTTAATTCACGTGGAAGCCATAAAAAAACACCAAACATGGAGAGGCAAAATGTACGCATTTAAAGGCTACTTAGAAAAGGAATAAAATCACTTAAATTTGTTTCCACAAGAGAAGAATACAACGTCTCAATTCGGACCTCGCTAACACTTACATTTTACTGACATTAAATATATCAGGATAAATAATCATACATGTGATGAGAACAAATGAGTAATACTATCAATCTTTACAGATGAGAATACGACTATACCCACGAAGTTTCGCGCCCTGGCACGGGAGATACTTAACTTCAACATATAAGGTGATTACAGTAAGCCCTAATTCCACTCGACCAACGTAGTAACGATATAAGCGAGACAAATGTACTGAAGGAGGATAGCCGGATGTGCCGTAGAAAAAAGAGCCACTATCAACCTCGTCAAAACGCGACCCCAGTGAACACGTCAGTTTCAGCTACCTGCAACATACACAGAGTCATTTGTAGCTTCCTAAAAACAATTAACATGAAAAGGCACAACGCGTAACATACTAATAAAATATAAACGACTACTTCACAGAACTAGCTCCTCTTTAGACAAAGCAAACAGCAGGATATTAATAACACGTAAAATACTTCTAACCTATAACAAACTAAGGTACCACATAATATAATATCGTTTTGAGCTTATAGAATACTCAGTTTGATTTGCCTGTTTATAGGTCTTACAACTCTACTTACCAGTGTCAGCATAAGCAAACCCGCGAATATAAAACTCGAAATGTGGCAGGAATAATGGTTGAAACCACTGACAATGCTAGGCTGCCACACAGAGGAGACAATAGTAATTAACAGCAGCATACAACCGACCTTACATCTCCAATTTAGTATAATCAGAATAAGTAATGTTGTGTATAATAATTACTTACAGTACCATGACAACCTCCGAATAACACCTATTACCCAAGGTAGGTGCTGGTATCGAAAGGCACCTTTAGTAATACAGAGTTCGAGTGTATTCACTTATTGGAAGGGTTTCAACTTTACATCTCTTTTCACATAGCTCTCTGTTTACACACTTCTATAACTTGTGCAACTGAAGAAGGGCATATAAACGCACATATAACTGACACAGATTAAAGCAGAATAAAACAGTGCCTTAGTATGGCGCCAACGGCTTCATTCGCTTTACACGTGGGATATCTTCACCATTCAGTAATTCCGAAATATATTCAACAACGCGTGAGAGCAAGACATCGCCGTGGTATCAGCTATTTACTTCACACAATTTCCTGCACAGACACAAGGCAGACGAAGCGTTTTCACATGCAACAGCGGCGAGCATCACACATTTCCTCCGTCACGCCATAGACACATCTCAATTTCAATGGCCAGTAACAAGAACCTATACGTGCCCTCGCAGCAGAAAAGCCCCAAAACACAACAGTGCACCACCGCGCTACCAAACCCGAGGTCCCATCAAGTCACTGCTGCGATCTCTCGCCGATCCTGCCCTTGGCGTACAGGCGTCGTACCACAGGCCTCAGGGTAAACGTCAACAAGCCACCTCCGACCCTGCGAATACCCACTCCGCTGTCTCTTCTCTCTCTCCTTAACCACCCGACCACCGGACTGAATCGCGGAAGGCAGAGATGGTGACCCTATAATCCATGGCAGCGATGCCATTCTAAGTGCGAGAACACTGGCGCCAGCCGCGCCACGGCTCATTACATTTTGCAAGGCACTCCCGAAAGCGCACCAGCCTTGTGGTTTCACCTGACGACGACTCACGAGGCTTACACCGCCAAGCATTTAACGGACACGAATGAGAATTATTTAGGCGCATTATTCGAGGATCTTCCTGCCCATTGGGGAGTTCTGAGTTCGAGAAGGCATACTTGAAGATGACTCGCGGAAAATGATTGATCCTCCGAGACAACGGTTTAGAGGGAGTCCCCCTCCATTCATTTGCGAGAAGACGAGTCGGAAACTTGAGATGGCGATAGAAGGACCCGATTGAAAAAAAATGTTCGAATAAAGATCTCTCGATCTCGTAAGACCACTTTCCTTCCTTGGCTCCGGAGTTCGGGAAAGGGATATTGTAGCCAGGCCTCGGAAGGCGACCCCTGTCATCTTTGCCTTCGACCCTCCTTTCGAACTTCCATAAAAAAAAGAGAAAAGCGATAGTGCACTTGGCCCCCCCCCCCCCCAAAAAAAAAGACTGAGACAAAGCAATGTAGTGGAGAACTCATATGCAGATTCGTCGATGCTCGACTCGCTTTTACGGCATACGTTCTTTTTTAGTTACAAAATCAAATTATATCCAATTTACACCTCCACAATGCGATATTACACGTTTGTACACTCCTGGAAATTGAAATAAGAACACCGTGAATTCATTGTCCCAGGAAGGGGAAACTTTATTGACACATTGCTGGGGTCAGATACATCACATGATCACACTGACAGAACCACAGGCACATAGACACAGGCAACAGAGCATGCACAATGTCGGCACTAGTACAGTGTATATCCACCTTTCGCAGCAATGCAGGCTGCTATTCTCCCATGGAGACGATTGTAGAAATGCTGGATGTAGTCCTGTGGAACGGCTTGCCATGCCATTTCCACCTGGCGCCTCAGTTGGTCCAGCGTTCGTGTTGGACGTGCAGACCGCGTGAGACGACGCTTCATCCAGTCCCAAACATGCTCAATGGGGGACAGATCCGGAGATCTTGCTGGCCAGGGTAGTTGACTTACACCTTCTAGAGCACGTTGGGTGGCACGGGATACATGCGGACGTGCATTGTCCTGTTGGAACAGCAAGTTCCCTTGCCGGTCTAGGAATGGTAGAACGATGGGTTCGATGACGGTTTGGATGTACCGTGCACTATTCAGTGTCCCCTCGACGGCCAGTGTAGGAGATCGCTCCCCACACCATGATGCCGGGTGTTGGCCCTGTGTGCCTCGATCGTATGCAGTCCTGATTGTGGCGCTCACCTGCACGGCGCCAAACATGCATACGACCATCATTGGCACCAAGGCAGAAGCGACTCTCATCGCTGAAGACGACACGTCTCCATTCGTCCCTCCATTCACGCCTGTCGCGACACCACTGGAGGCGGGCTGCACGATGTTGGGGCGTGAGCGGAAGACGGCCTAACGGTGTGCGGGACCGTAGCCCAGCTTCATGGAGACGGTTGCGAATGGTCCTCGCCGATACCCCAGGAGCAACAGTGTCCCTAATTTGCTGGGAAGTGGCGGTGCGGTCCCCTACGGCACTGCGTAGGATCCTACGGTCTTGGCGTGCATCCGTGCGTCGCTGCGGTCCGGTCCCAGGTCGACGGGCACGTGCACCTTCCGCCGACCACTGGTGACAACATCGATGTACTGTGGAGACCTCACGCCCGACGTGTTGAGCAATTCGGCGGTACGTCCACCCGGCCTCCCGCATGCCCACCGTATGCCCTCGCTCAAAGTCCGTCAACTGCACATACGGTTCACGTCCACGCTGTCGCGGCATGCTACCAGTGTTAAAGACTGCGATGGAGCTCCGTATGCCACGGCAAACTGGCTGACACTGACGGCGGCGGTGCACAAATGCTGCGCAACAAGCGCCATTCGACGGCCAACACCGCGGTTCCTGGTGTGTCCGCTGTGCCGTGCGTGTGATCATTGCTTGTACAGCACTCTCGCAGTGTCCGGAGCAAGTATGGTGGGTCTGACACACCGGTGTCAATGTGTTCTTTTTTCCATTTCCAGGAGTGTATTTTTGTTAGTGTTACCTTTATTTAAACATTAAGACATAACATGAACTTATTACAGACTTAAACCACTTTGTGTCGTCCATGACAAATACGGCCAATAGAAAATAATAGTGAATACAGTAACATCGTCTGTATCCAATGAGGTACAAAAAACACAATAGGTAAGCTAGACTATGCCATCCACAATAATGCCATTCTGTATGTTGGACGTCCAGGCTTATCTTCACAGAGCCGGTATGTACACATGCAAGCAACGTTTACTTTAGAGAAAATTTTCAAAGCGGGCACCCCGCATTTGCAAACACTTGACCACCTGTTGGATCGTACTTTGCTGGACCCACTGCAACACTCCTGCGTCCACCGTTGGGGAAGCTGCATGCACGCGAGCTATAAGGTCGTGTACATCCATGAGTGGAGTACTATAAAATTGATCCTTTAAGTGACCCCCACAAATAAAAATGTAGTGGATTAAGTTCTGGGAAACGTAGAGACCAAAACATTCGATCTCGACGACCAATGAGTTTCCCCAGTAACACTCCATTTAAATAGTTACGCACGTCCGTTCCAAAGCGTGGAGACGCACCATCACGCTGAAGTCGTAGCTGTCGCCCAACACCACGTGCAAAATTTTCTAGTGCGTCAGGCAAAGTATTGCAAAGAAACATACCATAGAGGACAGCATCTGACTTGTCCGGCAATAGATAGTGGCGCAAGGACACTCCTCCCACGATTGCAGACCACAGGTTTGTGCCAAGACGAACAAGAAAGCCACGTTCACCGTTAGCATGTGAGTTGTGTTCCGACTAATAATGGATGTTGTGGAGGTTGAACAAACTTTCAAGAGTGAAGCTAGATTCGACAGTCACTATCACGCTATTTACACTATTGGCCATTAAAATTGCAACAACATGAAGAAATGCAGATGATAAACGGGTATTCATTGGACAAATATATTATACTAGAACTGACATGTGATTACATTTTCACGCAATTTGGGTGCATAGATCCTGAGTAATCAGTACGCAGAATAACCACCTCTCGCTGTAATAACGGCCTTGGTAAGCCTGGGCATTGAGTCAAATAGAGCTTGGATGGCGTGTACAGGTACAGCTGTCCATGCAGCATCGACACGATACCACAGTTTCAACAAGAGCAGCGACTGGCGTATTGTGACAAGCCAGTTGCTCGCCCACCATTGACCAGTCGTTTTCAATTGGTGAGAGATCTGGAGAATGTGCTGGCCAGGGCAGCAGTCGAACATTTTCTGTATCCAGAAAGGCCCGTACAGGACCTGCAACATGCGGTCGTGCATTAGCCTGCTGAAATGTAGGGTAGGGTTTCACAGGCATCGAATGAAGGGTAGAGCCACGGGTCGTAACACATCTGAAATGTAACGTCCACTATTCAAAGTGCCATCAATGCGAACAAGAGGTGACCGAGACGTGTAACCAATGGCACCCCATACCATCACGACGGGTGATACGCCAGTATGACGATGGCGAATACACGCTTCCAATGTGCGTTCACCGCGATGTCGCCAAACACAGATACGACCATCATGATGCTGTAAACAGAAGCTGGATTAGTCCGAAAAAATGACGTTTAGCCATTCGTGCACCCAGGTTCGTCGTTGAGTACACCATCGCAGGCGAATCCTGTCTGTGATGCAGCGTCACGGGTAACCGCAGCCATGGTCTCCGAGCTGATAGTTCATGCTGCTGCAAACGTCGTCGAACTGTTCGTGCACATGGTTGTTTTCTTGCAAACGTCCCCATCTGTTGACTCAGGGATCGAGACGTGGCTGCACGATCCGTTACAGCCATGCGGATAAGATGCCTGTCATCTCGACTACTAGTGATACGAGGCCGTTGGGATCAGCACGGCGTTCCGTATTACCCTCCTGAACCCACCGATTCCATATTCTGCTAACAGTCATTGGATCTCGACCAACGCGAGCAGCAATATCAATCCGACCTTTATCAAAGTCGGAAACGTGATGGTACGCATTTCTCCTCCTTACACGAGGCGTCACAACAACGTTTCACCAGGTAACGCCGGTCAACTGCTGTTTGTGTATGAGAAATCGGTTGAAAACTTTCCTCATGTCAGCACGTTGTAGGTGTCGCCACCCGCGCCAATCTTGTGTGAATGCTCTGAAAAGCCAATCATTTGCATATCACAGTATCTTCTTCCTGACGGTTAAATTTCTCGTCTGTAGCACGTCATCTACGTGGTGGAGCAATTTTAATGGACGGTAGTGTAGCATAGAGCCCGTTGCTTATCTCACGCTTCCTTAGTAATTACAACAAAAATAATTTATGTACATATATTATACCTACCTAAAAATTAATGCGTTAAGCATCCGATGCGCTCCTGACGAAGCTGATTTGAAGTGCTGACTATTAAATAGCTTTCTATGATTTACTTCACAAACTATAAACTTTTAAACTTGTCACGTTAATTAAGGCCGCAGAAGCAAGGCCTTTTCAGAATACATTTCTGACGAAAAAGCGATTCTTGTACGTTGAGTCCGAGTCTTTCGTTAATCCTGCCTTTTGAATTATTGTGGTGATATTTACATATAATCTCTCATCCTCTACCACATATTTATTCATTTTTAAGCGGGAAGTAACATACCAATTTTAATAAATTTAATTTTAAAAATGTTTTAATATAACGAAATATTTTCGAAAAAATCCATCCTCTATTTCAACCCTTTAGTGGCTAAAATTCGATCAACACAGGAACAAGTATGATTTTTTTAATTTTTTTATTCTAACTGATAAGCAATATACTAATTCTCATAAATTTAGTTCAAAATTGCTTTGATAATGAAATATTTTTATAAAGGTTTTCAGTCGCTATTTCATTCCCTTACGGGTTGAATCTCCAAAAATGCTGAAATATGTAGGCCTGTTCTATATCTGACCAACAAATCAAATAACACCAATTATCGCTGCTCCAAATTCAAAATTGGCGTAATACTGACATATTTTCGAAAACACCTTCCATCCCTTATTTCACTGCCTCGTGAGTGGAATTTCGAAAAATCCCTTCGCTTTTAATGCCTCTTCAAATTTCGTTAGCGGTTTGGTCTGAATGTCGATAAGTCAATCAGGACATCTTCTTTTATAGACAGAAGAGCCAAAAAAAAAAAAGGTACACCTGGCTAATACCGTGTAGGGCCCCCGCGAGCAAGCGTAAGTGCCGCAACACGACGTGGCATGGACTCGACTAATGTCTGGAGTAATGCTGGAAGGAACTGACACCATGAATCTTGTAGGGCTGTCGCTAAGTCCATAAGAGTACGAGAGTGTGGAGCTCTTTTCTGAACAACACGTTGCAAGGCATCCCAGATATGCTCAATATTGTTCATGTCTGATGAGTTTTCTGGCCAAAGGAAGTGTAGACACTCTGTACCAATTTTGGGCGGTTGAGGTGTCGCATTGTCCTGTTGGAATTGCCGAAGTCCGCGGAATGCTCGGTGGACATGATTGGATGCAGTTGATCAGACAGGGTGCTTACGTTTGTGTCACTTGTCAGAATCGTATAGAGACGTATCACTCAAACTGCAAACGTCCCACCCCATCAAAGAGCCTCCACCAGTTTGAATAGTCTCCTGCTGGTTCATGGATTCATGTGATTGTCTCGATACTCATGCACGTCCATCCGCTCGGTACAATTTGAAACGAGACTCGTCCGACGAAGCAACATTTTTCCAGTTATCAACAGTCTAATGTCGGATCGACGGGCCCAGGCGAGGAGTAAAGCTTTGTGTCTTGCAGTCATCACGCGTACACGATTGGGCCTTCGGCTCCAAAAGCCCATATCAATGATGTTTCGTTGAATGGTCCGCACGCTGACGTTTTGTTGATGGCCCAGCATCGAAATCTACAGCTATTTGCGGTAGGGTTGCACTTCTGTCACTTTGAACGATTCTCTTCAGTCGTCGTTGGTCCTCTTCTTGCAGGATCTTTTTCCGGCCGCAGCGATGTCGGAGAACTGATGTTTAACCGGATTCCTGATGTTCACGAACCACTCGTGCAATGGTCGTACGGGAAAGTCCCCAATTCATCGCTACCCCGGGATTCTGTGCCCCTTCGCTCGTAAGTCGACTGTGACACCACGTTCAAACTCGCTTAAATCTTAATAACCTATGTCAAGTAAATGCAAGAATATACGCGACGCGAACACTGTATAAAATATCCTTTACCTTTCGTGAAACACTCTCGACCACATCTTGCATTAAAATCGAAACACTTTAATACCAAAGAAGAGAGAGAGACGATACAATACCCATGGAACGAGTGTAGGCGAGCAGATTCCGCTCATGGCAGGTAGTAGGTGACGTGGTACGCCATTGTCCTCTTCGGATCGGTTATGAAGTGTCAAACGTACATCTGCGTCGTGTGTATGATTCTCACGAATGCCACTGTATTACTGCACTTGGCCCCCCTTAGCAGTAATCGGAAACGCTCGGTGACGTTATTGGAAACAAGTACAGTAATGATTAAGAGAAGCACATCGCACTGTGAATGATCTCTAGACAGTTGTGTTTATACTATCAAGTAGTTCAGCGTGTCCTCGTGAAATATCACGATAAAATCTCGCGATAACCCGACCGAGACGCCCTCAGACCCAAGTGAATCAATACTGTGATCGACTAATACAGTGTAGGCTCGAGTTTGTGCTATTATGGATATGGAGAAAGAAAAGAGTGAAACCCGCGGCCGGAACATAGCTTACTCCTCTTGAATAATTCCAAAGTGGCAGCCGTCTTTAGCGTCTTTATGTGACGGGCCGATCGCCGTCAACAGCGTCATGCCCTCACTCAATGAGAAACTGCGGAGAGGTTTAGAAATGAATTTAGAACAGTGGTACCCAGACTGGTGACCAGAAATTTCCTGTCGCCGTACTGACCAAAAACTGTCAGTGAAAATTTCACCTAACACCAGGTACGAGCTTACCTCACTGTCAAGCGCCAGCTTGCGTTAGTAACCTCGGTTACGGAGGCGGTTGTGATTGGAGTACTTCGTGCTAAATGCCCATGAAATCGCTCAGTAAACTGTAGCCAAATCATCGGGACTGATCCAGAAGGAGAGCTTCTGTAAAGTTTTAAGCGTAGGAGAAATTTTACCGTAGATGTTTGTTGAGAGGGCGGGTCGTGAACCCTGCCTGGATGGCTCTGTGGAAGCTTAGACCCTGGGTTCGATTCTTGGTCCGCGTCACAACTGCATCCTATCAGCAAGTTTCAAAGTAGCGCATAGTACTCTACAGAATGGTGGATTCCTTCATCATTTTATGCTGAAGCTGGCTTCCTGAACCTAAACTGCGATTCTGACAGTAAATCAAGTGGGCTGGGATGAATAATTATTTTCTCACGCATAACGTGTTCGAAATCTTCGACAACAATGGTTGTGTAATTTTTTGCGTAATATATTTCTCTCTTTGGATGAAATGATTTGGCTAATGAATACCTTAGTTCCCTCGAACGGGGCACAGCAGAAAGATGCGTAAATGCGTACGGAAGCTATATATTGTGTACATATTTCATAATGCTACTTGATATTTAGTTACATTCATCTGAGTCCTTACTTGCAGTTATATGACAGGTGATTCCTGCTTGTTTTCTCTAGCTGCAGGTGAAGTAGCTGTCTTCGAAAACTGCGCGTAGTTGCCCCTCTCATTCTAACTTGCTCAAGTTTCACCCTAAACCATGGGGTTCAAAGGAAACAATGTCATTCCTTCAGAAGTATACGTCAATAGAACAGGATATACAACATAAATATCTTGGCTGTGATATCACCTAGAAATATGATACAGGCATTCAGGATAAAGCATCAATTTTCTATAGAATGCCAGCTGAAAAACTCGCCGTTATCCGGGTATTTATTTTGCAAATTTTCTATTACAAACGAATACAAAAAGTGAACTGTGTGTAAGTAGGCTGTTTAGGTTTTTATGTTGGTAACGCCACGTAGCGCTCTATATGAAAATCACTGACTGTGCTGTGTGAAGTCTTGGCTGGTCTGCATTGTTGGAATATTGCTGTTGTAGTGTTGGGCAGTTGGATGTGATCAGCGCGTAGCGTCGCGCAGTTGGATGTGAGCCGCCAGAAGTGGTAGATGTGGGGAGAGAAATGGCAGAATTTTGAGAGCGGACGATCTGGACGTGTGTCCATCAGAAAGAGTAAATTTGTAATATTGGATATCATGAACTGATATATATATATATATATATATATATATATATATATATATATATATATATATATACTCCTGGAAATGGAAAAAAGAACACATTGACACCGGTGTGTCAGACCCACCATACTTGCTCCGGACACTGCGAGAGGGCTGTACAAGCAATGATCACACGCACGGCACAGCGGACACACCAGGAACCGCGGTGTTGGCCGTCGAATGGCGCTAGCTGCGCAGCATTTGTGCACCGCCGCCGTCAGTGTCAGCCAGTTTGCCGTGGCATACGGAGCTCCATCGCAGTCTTTAACACTGGTAGCACGCCGCGACAGCGTGGACGTGAACCGTATGTGCAGTTGACGGACTTTGAGCGAGGGCGTATAGTGGGCATGCGGGAGGCCGGGTGGACGTACCGCCGAATTGCTCAACACGTGGGGCGTGAGGTCTCCACAGTACATCGATGTTGTCGCCAGTGGTCGGCGGAAGGTGCACGTGCTCGTCGACCTGGGACCGGACCGCAGCGACGCACGGATGCACGCCAAGACCGTAGGATCCTACGCAGTGCCGTAGGGGACCGCACCGCCACTTCCCAGCAACTTAGGGACACTGTTGCTCCTGGGGTATCGGCGAGGACCATTCGCAACCGTCTCCATGAAGCTGGGCTACGGTCCCGCACACCGTTAGGCCGTCTTCCGCTCACGCCCCAACATCGTGCAGCCCGCCTCCAGTGGTGTCGCGACAGGCGTGAATGGAGGGACGAATGGAGACGTGTCGTCTTCAGCGATGAGAGCCGCTTCTGCCTTGGTGCCAATGATGGTCGTATGCGTGTTTGGCGCCGTGCAGGTGAGCGCCACAATCAGGACTGCATACGACCGAGGCACACAGGGCCAACACCCGGCATCATGGTGTGGGGAGCGATCTCCTACACTGGACGTACACCACTGGTGATCGTCGAGGGGACACTGAATAGTGCACGGTACATCCAAACCGTCATCGAACCCATCGTTCTATCATTCCTAGACCGGCAAGGGAACTTGCTGTTCCAACAGGACAATGCACGTCCGCATGTATCCCGTGCCACCCAACATGCTCTAGAAGGTGTAAGTCAACTACCCTGGCCAGCAAGATCTCCGGATCTGTCCCCCATTGAGCATGTTTGGGACTGGATGAAGCGTCGTCTCACGCGGTCTGCACGTCCAGCACGAACGCTGGTCCAACTGAGGCGCCAGGTGGAAATGGCATGGCAAGCCGTTACATAGGACTACATCCCGCATCTCTACGATCGTCTCCATGGGAGAATAGCAGTCCGCATTGCTGCGAAAGGTGGATATACACTGTACTATTGCCGACATTGTGCATGTTCTGTTGACTGTGTCTATGTGCCTGTGGTTCTGTCAGTGTGATCATGTGATGTATCTGACCCCAGGAATGTGTCAATAAAGTTTCCCCTTCCTGGGACAATGAATTCACGGTGTTCTTATTTCAATTTCCAGGAGTGTATATATATATATATATATATATATATATATATATATATATATATATATATATATGATGACTTTGGAACATTATTAAGGAAAATACATTGATTGTTCTCTATTAAAATCTTTCATTTGCTAACTATGCCTATCAGTAGTTAGTGCCTTCAGAAGTTAGAATCTTTTATTTAGCTGGCAGTAGTGGCGCTCGCTGTATTGCAGTAGTTCGAGTAACGAAGATTTTTGTGAGGTAAGTGATTCATGAAAGGTATAGGTTATTGTCAGTCAGGGCCATACATTTGTAGGGATTTTTGAAAGTCAGATTGCGTTGCGCTAAAAATATTATTTGTAAGTTTAGTGTTGATCAGAATACGTAAAGAGCGAAATGTCTGAGTACATTCAGTTCTGCTCAGCTGTTTGAAAATCAAATGACGTAAGAGATTTACCAGCACAGTAATTCGTGAATTTTTCTAAGGCGACGTTTCATGTTTAGTACAGTATCAAAAAAAAATTTCATTTTAATGTATTCGTGAAAACACATATGAAATTATGAAACAGTCGCACAAAGAAATATGCATAATGAACAAATGTATAAGTACATTATCCAAATTAATAAACATGATCCTAGACAGTTTAGGTAGCTTTGGCCCAACTGATTCGCGTCTCTACAAAGCGATTTTGTAAACGTCTCTATGGTAACGCCTCTTCATAGCTCTATAGACGGCTGTTTTCGCTTACAGCCGTTTGTGAAAAATGGTTCAAATGGTTCTGAGCACTATGGGACTAAACATCTGAGGTCATCAGTCCCCTAAAACTTGGAACTCCTTAAACCTAACTAACCTAAGGACATCACACACATCCATGCCCGAGGCAGGATTCGAACCTGCGACCGTAGCAGTCGCGCGGTTCCGGACTGAAGCGCCTAGAACCGCTCGGCCACCACGGCCGGTAGCAGCCGTTTGCGGTTCGCAGCTGAAAGCAATAAAAAGCGCTGCCAGAAGTGAGGGCTTTCCTTCCTTTGATCAGACTGTACAAGTGTCTTAGTAGTAAATAATAAATTTATTAAAAGTTTATGCATGATGCAGCAATTCTTCACGCATCTCAGTTTTTATGACGTCATACCTCCTGAGGGATGTGTATGTCAATGACGTACTTGAGTAGATACAATCAGCGACATATGTGAATACTGTCTGCGAAATATGTTGCGAACAGAGTTAGAAGCAAACAATTAATATGTTTAAACGACAAGGATGATGTGGCAGTTTTTCACGCATCTCGGTGTTTATGACGTCATATGGCCTGATTTAGGCGTTATACAATGACATAATTTTATAGGTACAAACAGCAGCAAATGTGGATACTGTCTGTAAGACGTGTTAAAAATTATAGTTGGTAGAAAAGAACAAATCAGTTTATAATTTTAATTAATATTGTGTTTATACTGGTTGCTGGTGAGGAGGATAGTTCGTTATTAATATTTTATTAATGATCTCATTCATAAGCAGCCATATCATAGTCATCACAGTCGCTCAAGAAAGTTATAATTAAGCTTTACTTGTTTAATCAGAATCGGACGATGACTCTTCTTGTCTGCAGTCTCGATGATTCGAAGCGATCTGCAGTCCTGTGTAAATAAAATGTCTTGGTTTTCTTGCGTTGCGTAGTCAGTCGGGAAACCTCGGATCAAGCGGAAAGTTTGCTTTGATAGAGTTTATTTATCCAATGAAATAATGGAGCTCTTGGATCTAATAATTGCAGGTTCGTTTCCAATTCAACGGAAATTCCCTTCTGATTACCAACGAAACGACACCTCCGCGTAAATGTCCAATTAGAGAACACATATATAATGAAATTCCTTACACATTCTTGATGTAAATGCTCAGTATATATTTTCTTGAGTAGCATACAATATATTTTTAATCTCTTTCTTCCAGTAATCTCGATAGCAAAATTACAATTATTCAATGCGGCTATTCGGCACGGAGAAGATCCTCGAAGTCCCCTCAACACTCCAGAGAGAATATTACAAAGAGTTATTATGCGGTCATGGAATAGTAATAGTACTGTACTACTTTGCGCACCGATTCTGCGAGTATATAAATAGTCAAGTAGGAAACGTAATTCACTCATAGAATTGTGCAGGGATAATTAGTAGAATATAAAGAGATATTACAAGTTTAAAAGTCACGGACAATGCAGCTGTTTTTCACTCATCTCTGTGTTTATGACGTCGTACATCCTGCGCTTGTGTGGTACTATGATTTACTTTTGTAGGTGAATTTAGCGGCGTATGTAGTGTCTCCAAAATTTTTATCGTATACAGTTAGTTCCGAAGTAATACGTTTAAAAGTCATGCTTGATGCGGCAGTTTTTCACGTTTCTCATTGTTTCGTCCTATATCCCAAACTATCTTAGGTAGGTGATTCTTACCCACAGAATGATTGTTATCTTACAGTAAAGGATATGTACGCCAGCTTTTGTTGAAATCGCTCCAGTGGTGTAGGAGATGTGCAACACACACACACACACACACACACACACACACACACACATACATACATTTTGATATGTATAGAATTTTTGGAACACACACACACACACACACACACAAACACACACACACACACACACATATATATATATATATATATATATATATATATATATATATATATATATATATATATATGGATTTGGTACGAAGTGAGGGACGCTGAAAGCAATGCATGAAACGTAAAACTTAACTGTTTCTGCTCTGCTGCACGGTAGTAAGACGCGAGTGCTAAAACACGGATATGGATCCCAGACGGTAACGGCGGAAATGAGGTTCCTTCATGGAGCAAAACTGTTTCTCCAAAAGATACCGCCCGACAGCTAACGATGTCAGGAAAGAATTGTGATTATTGCTTAATGCAAAAAACAGACGATTACCAAAATAAATTAATCAAATGGAAATGAAAATCGCAATCCAAAATTAGTTCTGCATTATGCACACTCAGGCACATGTACTATGAGACGTCACAGAAAGAGATGGATTATTGATTAAGCCAGACGATTTAATTCATGAAGCTAACGAAGAGGCGTTGATCATAGTGGTGGTGATGAAGAAAAAGTAACAGTAATTGAAACACACTTTCTACTTTGAAAAATTCGAACAATTTTTTGTATAGATCGTAGGAAGTAAAAAATATTGGACACAATGTTTTGACTTGAATCGAAGAAACAGGTACTGAACCGTGATTTATTTTCACAGAATATACTTAAGAATTTATTTTATTCATCAAGAACATTAACACATTTAATCACACTACCTAAGCGTGGAAGTAGTTGCCAGGGAATAAGTGATGAAATCATAACCAAATTCCTTTTGACAAATGGGGATTTTATTTACTTTAATAGTGCCTAAAAGCATTTTTTAAAAGAAACAGATTTAAAATTATAATCAGAAAGCACCCTCTAAATATCAAGTTAAAATTTATTCAGAGGCAGAAAGAAACAAATTTTTGACTGTGTGAGCTTTCGGGCTGAGAACCTTGCCGTTCCCTTTTGACACGGCCGTAGTTACGACCGCTCGCAGCAACCTCTGAAAGACGACACTGATTCAAATCTGCAACACACCAGATTACTTTAAACTAAAAGTTTTAACAATTTTCACAAGCACATAAACTATGCACCCCGTAGGAAGGATGGAAATGGTACAAAACACCAAAATTAAAATATTAACTTTGCTACCCCTCGCTGTTCGGGGCGGCCCACTGGACTCACGTGGCGACCTCACATGCGCCGACGCTCAAGACGAACAAGTCATCTTGTGTCTCAGTGCGCGACCGACCAACCGATCGATCCAACCGCCAATGCCCATTGCCTGAGCAACAAGTCAGACTGGCTGCCTTACGCGCAGACTCAGATCAGGAACTAAGCCCCCGACCGGGCGACCACTCACTGAGTTCTCTTACTGGCGGAGTGGAAAGACTCTCATTTTGCCGGCTTTAATGATTGATCCGAACGAAAGACATACTAGCACTCCGGACGACAGACAGACACTAACTGCCTCACAAATTCGGACGAGAGACAGACTATCAAGCTGGGGACGAGAGACTGACCCAGACTGACTCCCTGGAGAGCTCATAGCGCCCCTTAAATGCACGTGAACAGGCAACCTTTCCCCTTTCCCACCATAGGGAAACACCAAACCTGCGATTGCTACAGCGGCGCCACTGCCAGAAACGGAGGGCGACTGCTTCACACTACGCGCTGCGGCGCGCTCTTCAAAACAGCAATTTTTACCACGGCTCAGGTACAATCGTAGTTGGAAAAATGTGTGCATGGCCGCTACCAGGATGGTGTGCCAGTCATTTTTCACGTCTGAAGATGCGACAAGTAACCACAGCTATCATATGTTTTCGTGCTCTCATTATGGGCCGTGATGGCGATATTAGCGAAGATAACTGGTTCCAGTAGAGTGGTACAAGATCTTTCCGAGGTTTTGCTTACAGATTCAAGGTCGTGTTGTGCAAGTTTTGCTGCCCGAAACAGGTTTCTCCAGTAGATCTGTGTGAATGTGTACGTCAGTTCGAGCTGGATAACGTCAGCACGTGCCTTCTCCATCCAAACACGAAGTTCTGTGTTCTTTCACTTTGGCTAAGAGCCATGAAAATAGAGGGTTGGTTGTCGTCACATGTTTCATAGAATAACCGTATCTGTATCATGGTGTTAATTCTACTGCTGATCGATAAGAAGACGTGGTCTTCATATAATAGCCGTCGACGATAGAGAAAGAATATGTGGATATGCTAAGAAACTACGAGGGCAGTTCAATAAGTAATGCAACACATTTTTTTTCTCGGCCAATTTTGGTTGAAAAAACCGGAAATTTCTTGTGGAATATTTTCAAACATTCCCGCTTCGTCTCGTATAGTTTCATTGACTTCCGACAGGTGGCAGCGCCGTACGGAGCTGTTAAAATGGCGTCTGTAACGGATGTGCGTTGCAAACAACGGGCAGTGATCGAGTTTCTTTTGGCGGAAAACCAGGGCATCTCAGATATTCATAGGCGCTTGCAGAATGTCTACGGTGATCTGGCAGTGGACAAAAGCACGGTGAGTCGTTGGGCAAAGCGTGTGTCATCATCGCCGCAAGGTCAAGCAAGACTGTCTGATCTCCCGCGTGCGGGCCCGCCGTGCACAGCTGTGACTCCTGCAATGGCGGAGCGTGCGAACACACTCGTTCGAGATGATCGACGGATCACCATCAAACAACTCAGTGCTCAACTTGACATCTCTGTTGGTAGTGCTGTCACAATTGTTCACCAGTTGGGATATTCAAAGGTTTGTTCCCGCTGGGTCCCTCGTTGTCTAACCGAACACCATAAAGAGCAAAGGAGAACCATCTGTGCGGAATTGCTTGCTCGTCATGTGCCTGAGGGTGACAATTTCTTGTCAAAGATTGTTACAGGCGATGAAACAAGGGTTCATCACTTCGAACCTGAAACAAAACGGCAATCAATGGAGTGGCGCCACACCCACTCTCCTACCAAGAAAAAGTTTAAAGCCATACCCTCAGCCGGTAAAGTCATGGTTACAGTCTTCTGGGACGCTGAAGGGGTTATTCTGTTCGATGTCCTTCCCCATGGTCAAACGATCAACTCTGAAGTGTATTGTGCTACTCTTCATAAATTGAAGAAACGACTTCAGCGTGTTCGTAGGCACAAAAATCTGAACGAATTTCTCCTTCTTCATGACAACGCAAGACCTCACACAAGTCTTCGCACCCGAGAGGAGCTCACAAAACTTCAGTGGACTGTTCTTCCTCATGCACCCTACAGCCCCGATCTCGCACCGTCGGATTTCCATATGTTTGGCCCAATGAAGGACGCAATCCGTGGGAGGCACTACGCGGATGATGAAGAAGTTATTGATGCAGTACGACGTTGGCTCCGACATCGACCAGTGGAATGGTACCGTGCAGGCATACAGGCCCTAATTTCAAGGTGGCGTAAGGCCGTAGCATTGAATGGAGATTACGTTGAAAAATAGTGTTGTGTAGCTAAAAGATTGGGGAATAACCTGGTGTATTTCAATGCTGAATAAAACAACCCCTGTTTCAGAAAAAAAATGTGTTGCATTACTTATTGAACTGCCCTCGTATTTCCAAAGGAAATCATTCCCGCATTCCCATTTGTCGCAGTGCAACTACGCGATGTCCAAGTAACATATATAGATTGGAAATAGCCACTACTCCTTCAAAAATTTACTGGGTTAGCCATTATGCACGTTTTGCTTTAGATTATAAAAGTAAAACTGCATAACTGCATTCGACGGGTACCTGCCGTACTTTCAATTAACACTGTTTTCAGAAAGAATCTTTTTCTCTGCAGCTGCGAGTGTGCTGTTTTGAAACATGCTGGGAGATTAAGACTGAGTGACAGTCGGAGAATCTTGTCTTTCGTGGGTAATGCGCTTCTTACAAGAGCTGTGGCTGAAACGGAAGACAAGATAAAGAGAGCTGGAATTTTTCGGTTTGTTTTCTGAACCTCTTTCATCCATCCAGATCTTATCAAGGTCTCTATATTAGTTTACCATGGACACGTACACACACAGGCACTTCTGCGTCCTTACATTTTTTGTACACAGTCCAGTCACATTACTGTAACCACCGGTCAAACGCCGGGGCAACCACCTCTCGCAGTGCTGACGTGCAGGTAGAGACCCAGTGGGCCGGTATATGTGGCCGTGCGGTTCTAGGCGCTTCAGTCTGGAACCGCGCGACCGCTACGGTCGCAGGTTCGAATCCTGCCTCGGGCAAGGATGTGTGTGATGTCCTTAGGTCAGTTAGGTTTAAGTAGTTCTAAGTTCTAGGGGACTGATGATCACAGATGTTAAGTCCTATAGTGCTCAGAACCATTTTTTTTAGAGACTCAGTGAGGTTACGGAAGATATCGACAGTGATATGGAGCCCATTACCTTGGCCAGCTGCGCTAGGATCCATGGCGCGAACAGCACGATCGAAGTAGTCCTACACATTCTCGATTAGGCTCAAGTCCGGGGAGTCTAGTAGCCACGGGAATACGGTAAACTCGTCCTAGTTCTCTCTGAACCACGACCTACATTGCGACCTGTATGAGGCGTTGCATTGTCCTGCTGGTAGATACAATCGCGCCGAGGAGAAAGAAAAACTGATTGCAGGGGTGAACATGGTCTACAAGGATAGATGCATAGTTGCGTTCATTCATTGTGTCTTACAGAATGACTATATCGCCAAGAGAATGCCACGAAAGCGTTCCCCAGACCATAACGTTCCATGTTCCATCTTGTACCCTTCTGGCGATTGTTGCAGGGCCATCTGTCCGATGGGGCCGGCCGGAGTGGCCGAGCGGTTCTAGGCGCTACAGTCTGGAACCGCGAGACCGCTACGGTCGCAGGTTCGAATCCTGCCTCGGGCATGGATGTGTGTGATGTCCTTAGGTTAGTTAGGTTTAAGTAGTTCTAAGTTCTAGGGGACTGATGACCTCAGCAGTTAAGTCCCAAAGTGCTCAGAGCCATATGAACCATTTGTCCGATGGGGCATAAATCATGACTCATCCGAAAAGGCCAGCTGTCTCCACTCAGTTGTCGATCAGTTGCGGTGTTGTCGTGTAGATTCCAGCCTTCGTCTCGAAGATCCCTCGTCGCGAAGTCAATGATAATGCCCTTTAGAATGTCAGCTAAATAGCCACGTTTCCGCATTACGACAACGACTGCACTGTTGTCTACGCCCACCCGAACGCTTTATATACCCTCTATTGATAGAACTGCCAACTGCCACCTGTGTGTTGTTATTGCACATTGTCGTCGAACATATGCGGTGGTCACATTAATATGGCTTGGCCGTTTATAAAATGACATTGTTTACACACTAACACACACACACACACAGGAACACACATACACAATACCTACAATCCACGATATAAAAAAGTTTCAGATAAAGTCTATGAGCCGTGAACGGCTCGTGTTCATCCCATTAATTATTTGTCATCTTCTATTACGGTACTGCATCCTCGTTTTCTTATTGCATTTACTGGCGCCACTAACTTCCTGACTTACTTGTCCTTGAGTGGCAGCAACAGCGCGTGTCGATAAGCGCACTGTCGTACCATCTCTGGAGCGACCGGTAGTATTTCCTGATCGTCGTGTGTCGGGTAGGGAGTGAGTGGCAGATGGACCAGCAGTGCAGTCGGGACGCAGCAGCAGTGAAGTCGGGGACGGAGCGCCGGTGAGGCGCGGACAGCCAGTGCTCGCCGACCGCTAGCGACACACATGAACGTTCCGACGGAGGGAGATTGGAGCGGGACGACCGTTGGTTGGTCGATCGGTTGATCGTCTCATCGGCAGACGTATATTTTGGTTCTTTCACCGTTTCCGGGCTTGGGCAGTCGATCAGTTTGCATGGAGCAGCGAGGAAGTCCCCGTCGCGCACAGTCGGGCCGGAGTTGCTGGTGGTGTGCACGCGCGGTTGGAGTGTGAGGTGCTGCTTGCGAGTGCTACGAAGTTCGTGGCCCACCGATCTGGGACATCAAAGTTGAGTCCTCACTTAACTTACTATCGAGCCTCAACTGTTTACAATTCTTCGTTTGATCCTGGTTGTCGTTTTTGGGACATTCCCGCTAGCAACAGCGTTTGTGTATTTAAGTCGGCTAAGACTGCAGCCGTCTTCCTGTGAAATTTTGCTTAACTTAATTTATTTCCTGTTATGGAAGTTCACCAGCGATATCTTCTGCCTTTGGGGCCGTTGACGTTCCGGTTACCTGCCCTGGTCACTGACGTAATTTTAGGCAGTGTACATTCCTCATCGTGTTAATGCTGTCCAGCGCGGCGTGTAGTTCGACAGCTGAGGTGTTGTAGGTCGTTGTGGGCGCCAACATTCTGTGTGTCGTGTATTGGAATCTTGTGGTCGTTTTGCTGATTGCGTGGAGCGGAACTGATTTGGTTGATTGTTCGGTCGGCTGTCTGTCGGTTGGGTCGCCTCCAGATTTAGAAGTCGTTGGACAGGCTGCCTGTCTCACCTACAATCCCAGGCCGACCATTGGAAACTTCTGAGCGCCATGCCTTGTGTGTTATATAGCAATTTCCCTGTCTTGATTTTAGTAATTTGGTTGTTGTGTGGCCTTCAGCCGAGTTTTAATGTCTCTTAAATTTATGTCCTTGTCTTGCCCTCAAGACATAAGATTGTTATGCTTTGGTTTTAAGATAAGGCCTTCTGCCTTTTGACTGAAATTCTTCTTATTGCCT
Source organism: Schistocerca americana (assembly GCF_021461395.2). Lineage (NCBI taxonomy): Eukaryota > Metazoa > Arthropoda > Insecta > Orthoptera > Acrididae > Schistocerca > Schistocerca americana. Next base: position 255,166,412 of record NC_060126.1, read on the forward strand.
AATAGGCGGCCTTCAGCCGATTTAATGTTAACCAAAGGAGGTCGATTACAGGTCTAAGCATTTTGCATCCTTGTTGTCATATTGTATGTTGATGAATAAAGTTTGTATGTTGAGTGAAACTGACAGCAACATATTTTGGCCCCTTTCCACAACCTAATCCGCTCTGTCCTACTAGCCCAGGCACTTCAGTCTATTTCGCTGTAAGTTACAAAATAATAAGTGAAAAGAATATTTATTGCACAGATAAGCATAGGAAACGTTACTCTTTCTGTGGAGTTATGAAGATGGCTTATTAATTATGTTCTGGAGAGTTGCAGCAACGAGTTATAATTCTTTAAATACACGTTATTTTTTCTTTAATCTATCTAATGTGTTTGAACCAACTGTGTAAAAATGAATATGAATTCAAGTTATATCAGTTTTAGTAAGGAATCCGAAAATATTGAAAGTTTTAGATGTGGATGCAAATTATGCACATATCAGGCTGTGTTTACTGAATGTTGTGACGGTGGAATTTTCATTAACGCGGGTTTCAAATAACTACGCATTTTCTTGAATGCACGACTCAATGGGCCTTCTAAGTGACCTGTGAATGAGAGGCTGGTGTCGTGACGAAGTAGCTTCCTAGATGTGCTATTTGAAGTCATGTTCGGTTAGATTGTACAATGTGTCCTCGTACTGCCGTATACAAGGCAGGTCGAAATTCACAACCAAACGGACTTGAATCTGCTACGGGTAATGACGTGTACAGGTGCAGCATACACGTCCAACGAGTATGTTGGCATGCTACTGATCCTCGTCGCACGCTGGTTCGATGGCAATGAAGCAGTTGCGGCTTATGCAATGAGATATCCTAGCTGAAGAGCTCCATCAGCCATTGCATGCTTAAGTGCTGAACAACGACTTCGAGAAACATATAGTGCGAGAATGCACTAGGTAAAACGAAGACCAACAAGAACCGAGGACATCGAAGTACGCTACGGTCGCAGGTTCGAATCCTCCCTCGGGCATGGATGTGTATGATGTCCTTCGGTTGGTTAGGTTTAAGTAGTTCTAAGTTCTAGGGGACTGATGACATCAGATGTTAAGTCCCAAAATGCTCAGAGCCATTTGGACCATTTGAACATCGAAGTATTTGTTTTCGCTGCACCTAGCCACCTGCTGCAGATTAGCCGGGATAAAGCTAAGTATATACGGTTGGACGACTCCTCTGACATACTGATATTAAATGATATGTACACCAACCTTCCTGGTCAATCTTTCAGTGAAAACTGTATCAGGATCGCTGCGGTAGTTCTTGAGAATAGCCTTTACATACAGGCATAAAAACGCTGCTGGGACTTTGATTTGATAAAACATACTCGTATAATTCACCACAATACTGATGTCACATTTCCAGAAGTTTCTGCTGTCATTTGTATCCGTCTTATATCAGTGTGCAACAAAGGGTATAGTCACCAGTTCCAACCGTACCACAGGAGCTGCATGAGAAAGATTTCAAATCGTTCAAATGGCTCTGAGGACTATGGGACTGCTGTGGTCATCAGTCCCCTAGAACTTAGAACTATTTAAACCTAACTAACCTAAGGACAAAACACACATTCATGCCCGAGGCAGGATTCGAACCTGCGACCGTAGTGGTCGCGCGGTTCCAGACTGTAGCGCCTAGAACCGCTCGGCTACCCCAGCTGGCTATAACGATTTCAAACTAAGATTTTTTTTTCTCCGAACGGGTCGTGAAAAATTTCACTGTGGATGCTTAATAAAGCGTCATGTACTCAGATGAATCCACGTTCATGAATTATGGTGCAGTGAAACGTCGTAATACGCGTTACTAGGCCAAAGAGAATCCTAGGTGGGTACGTTAGGTCGATCGTCGATGGTGGTCGTCTATTAATGTGTAGTGTAGAGTCCTTGGAGATAGCTCACATGGTCACCCAGTTTAACACCAGTAGATTTCCTTCGTGGGGATATCTGAAGAATGATATTTATATTACGGAACTCACAACCCCAAATGACTTCAGAGCACTGAGGAAGTTGGTTGCGCCAGAAACCATATATCTCGCCCGCAGGTCGTTTAGAAGGCCCGTTGAGTTGTGCGTTCAGGACAACAGGTACTCGTTTGGCAACTCGCTTAAATGAATATTGTGTCACAACAAAATCCATCTGAACACAGCCAACTATGTACAGTATCCGGCAGCCGTCCATGAAACCTGGAATATTTCCAGCTCCCTAACTAAACTTGACAGAAGTATCATTTAGAGTGATTTGTACAAGAGTTGTTTTAAATGCATCAGCTGCATGACAGAAAAAAATGTTCTATTTAAAATATTTGTTGCTATAACTCTCTAAAAAATTACTAAGTAAACTATGTTCATAAATTCGTAGAAAGAGAAAACATTCCTGACATTTAACACTCAAAATATACAGGGTGATTCCGTGATGGTGTTGCAAACTGTCGGACATGATGGACAAGAATAAATGCATCAGGTTGAGCTAAGGGACTATAAAGTACCTCTCAACAATGTGTCGAAGCACATTAGTCCAAATTTAATGCACATCAGTGTCAACCACTGCTACAGAAATATTTGTAGGAAGCAGATAAGAAGAAAACTTCATAACGAAAACATATCTTTTATTTAGCGTGCAGTGAGTGTCAACGTCCAAGAGTGTTGTTTCGAGGATAGTCTTAATGAAAATTTACAACTTTCTTTTATTTCTATATCTTCGAGTCCATTAAACACATCACTAAAATTTTTATATAAATTAAAGTCACATTTTTCGTAATAAAAACTTACTGCGTGAGCCGTGGAGGCTGGCGCTAGGGTCTTCTACGTGCATCGCTGATATCGATATTCGGCTGTCTTGTTATCTTTGACTGTTCCCCCCGGCGGTTTTCCGGATGAACGTGTGACGAGAAAGTTTCCGGTCGGCGTTCAACGAGCCAACTTGTGTTGAAAACAAGCCCGCGTCCCTAACCGTTGTGCATGGGCTTCGCCGTGCTCGCCGCCCTTGTCTTTTGTCGCGCTGGGTGTATGATGCCCAACACGCCTTGACGTGCAAAATTGTGGTGGGTTTGTCGTCTCACGCTGAACAGCTTCCCAGCTCGTAATTTGCAAGTTCCAAGTTACGTATGACTTTTATTCCGTATTTAACCTAGAAGATTGTTGAAACTTATTGTGGCACGGGTAGCTGCCGGAGATGGTTCTGAACTTGGTTCCACAGTGGCTATTTTAAGGAGGCTGATGTTCGTTTCTCATCATCTGTGGAGTATGTGTTTTTAAGTGGTTTTAATGCAAATTTTAACCTGTTTTAGGACATATTGACCGCTTTGGGACTGGTTGCGGTTGTGTACACACGCAGCAGCCGTAGAGTTAATGGTTTAATCATTTGTCACGGCAGGATTTGGTATGTTTATTTAATGTTGAAAGTGCCTTAGGGCAACTGGAAGTGATCTCTAAGGTTTCTGCTAATTTACTGGGAGACGGTGATGTTAGAGTATTGCTCCATAAGAATTTGCGGGCATGCTTATTATATATTCCAGTGAGGGTGCGACTTGACCTTGTTTTCATTGCAATTTATTTGTGCTACAGGCCATTTGTTAAGTTGCTCGTTTCCTGGCGTCGGTGCGGCTATGGATTCTTGTCAGGACCGCTCATTGTGAGGCCGGTCGGACTATATATGAATACATACCGCCTTGTACTGAGCCTGTGCACAAGCCGTGTGGAGTGAACGCTCGTATTGCCTGCCGGCCGTTAGCGCTATTGCTTCCAAATACTGCTGTGGGCCTTAACGCCGTTCTCTAAAGTTAAGTGCAATCTGGGAATCATTCTGAGTCAATATGTCCGTTAGTTAAGTGAGGCCACTTTGTTAATGTTAGCGTTTATGTAAGTCATTTTAATGGTTGAGTTATTACGAGACATTCTTATTTAACACTTATGTTAATCATTTGTGTATCTTTTATAAATGTGCAACTTTTTATTTTTCCTGTGTGCCAGTTTTGCGACCTTGGTTGGCCCGCTTTACATTTATAGTATAAGCATGTTTCATTGTGGACCTTTATGTGGGCAGTTCAGTTTTATTAAGTTTTAAGATCTTTGTTTTTTAATGAATTAATGAAGTTGTGGTATTATGTGGCTGTGTAACTCTGGGTTGGAAGTGTATAGTGTTACTAGTCTTTTGAGATATAGTTAAACAAGAACGATTGTTGGATTGATTATTCACCGTGCGTACTATCTATGATGTTGGTTGCGGACGCAAAATATGATCCTTATTCGTATTTATGTAATCCAGTTAAAGTGAAGATTCGAATAATGCATCTGTAAGAGAGCAAATGTCCGAACTGGAGTTTATAATAGGTTGTTTTGAGTCAAATTAAAATTGTTCATCGCCAGTGATCCCGGGCTTCCTATTTCCTTTAAATAACTGTGGTGAGATTGTAATTTTTGATTTTCTAATGAATTGAGTAGTACCACGGTTCACTGCGTAATAAATATTTGTTACCACAAAGCGTCTTGAGTGTACAGCATCCCCGGCGGAGGTTCGAGTCCTCCCTCAGGCATGGGTGTGTGTGTTTGTCCTTAGGATAATTTAGGTTAAGTAGTGTGTAAGCTTAGGGACTGATGACCTTAGCAGTTAAGTCCCATAAGATTTCACACACATTTGAACATTTTTTTGTACAGCATTTGCACATGGTCGAAAGACTATGAGGCATTTGAAACTAATATAACTACATGCGTTTCACACATGAAAATATTTTAAAATTATGATGGAGATAAAAGATATTTACGAAACAGACGAGATAAATTAGCTGTTTTTCAAAAATAGAGATGTTGAGTTACGTAACAAAATCGGAAAAAATGTATGTTGGTAAATTAACCAAAAATTAAGTAACATTTTTCATAAATGACTGTGTTTTGACTTTATAAAATGAAATTGAAAACGAAGTTCTATTTTAGATTTTGTTATGGCATTTATAGAAACACTAAGATTCGTAGCATAACCCGGCGCCGTATTTAAATATCGATATGCAAACTGAGCTAACTGTATCTACGGGAGAACTTCGCCAGTCTGTAAAACATTGAGTAAATATCCAAAAACGTGAAACGCACACTATATATCAGAAACTAAGCACATCTTTAAAGAGATATCGTAAGTTTCTGTGCTCTGAAAAACGTTACCTAAGGTCTTGGATTACTATAGAAACCTTGTCATGAAACCACCGAGTCGAATGTTATAAGCGAAAATTGTGCTGATACCTCTAAAATGGACCTCTTCTGCTACAAGCACTTTGCTTTCCTTATGTTGAGAGGAGGTAGTGTGAACCAAAACAAGAGGAAACTGACTCCTGAAATGAGAGAACGACGTGTTGATGCTTGTGAAGAACTTCTCCGGCACTTTGAACGAGAAGGTGATGGCTTCCTTGCAAGAATCGTTACTGGGGGCGAAACCTGGGTTCACTTCCACCAGCAAGAAACGAAGAGAGCGAGCAAGGAATGGCGCCATTCCTCATCACCAAAACCAGAGAAATTTCGAACAGAACCATTAGCAGGGAAGGTTATGCTCTCTTTTGGGACTAAAAAGGAGTCATTTTGGAACATTACATGCCTAGAGGGACCACTGTCACCAGTGCATCACACACAGATCTCCTAAAAAAATAATCTGCGGCCTGCAATCAACTCAAAGCGGAGTGGATTCCTGTCAGCAGGTGTCCTTTTGCAACATGACAATGCAAGGCCCCAAACTGCCTGTACAACAGTTGCAACAATCACAGACCTGCATTTTGAGTGTCTTCCTCATCCACCATACTCCCCAGACCTTGCCCCAAGTGATTTCCATATGTTTGGACCACTCAAAGACGCAATAGGAGAAAAGAAGTTCCATTCTGATGAAGAGGTACGCCACGCGGTGCATGAGTGGTTGCGCGGATTACCAAAAGAATTTTTTTCTAAAGGAATTTACGCACTTTGTAAGCTCTGGAGGACTTGCATTGAGCGTGGGGGAGATTATATTAAAAAGTGATACAGCTTTGTACCACTTCTGCACAATAAATAATATTTAAAAATTATTTATGGTTTTCATTTGACTCACTCTGGTATGTCTGTATTGATATGACAATTGCAGCTGTCAGTTGTTGATCTAAGATAAAATATAAATAATTGTCATATAGAAAACTGACTTAGTTTCATTAAATAATTACTAATAAATGTAGCTTACATGGGACGTCGTTCATCCACTCTTGAGTATTACTTCCTTCTGTGAAGTAATTAACCGACTGTAGTGTTTCTTTCTAATAATAAATATAAACGAAAAACGAAACTCCGCGACCAGACCCTGAAGAACAAGCGACGTCGACTGACCACCGTGTCATCTTCTGCCATGTGGCATCATGAGGTTGCGAAATGAACTGTCATAGGGTCAGCATACCGCCTTCCCAGCCGTTGTCGATGTTCAGAATTCGGAGCCGCAGCTTGTCAGTCAGACAGGAAAAATCCTTGGCAGTACGTAGAATCGAACTCAGATCTTCTGCATGGCAGCCATCTACACTGACCAATCAGAAACGGAGCCGGACCCCATATAAATATATACAATGTTAAATTCCACATTCACTAACCACTTTTATAAAATGGCAGTTAACTCGGAAAAAAATTTAATTTTTATTTTCTTTCTGATTGCGACGTAAAATGTCGTCAACATTATTTTTGTTGATATATTAACATATTTTCCTTTGTAATAATTACATTCCGTTCAGAGGTTTTAGTTAATACGTAAACATTAATTTTCTTCAAATTTTTCAAGTAAACAAAGAAATTAACAAAAGCTAATATTCAGAAACAAAGAGCAGCTCTTGGGCAGCATCTTGAAGTTCAGTTTCTTACGAACTTTGGCCGGTGCGGCAGGGGTTAATAGTGACGTATTTCAGTCGACCGTAACACTCTAGCTACAAGTGAAAAGAAGTCACTCAGAATCGGCCCTCGTGAAAATAGCGTGGAAACTATTAGAGATAGAGAATCGTAGTTGTTGTGAGTTTTTTCCTTAGTGCTTTGTTGCACATTTGATTTGGACCAATAGAAGACTCAATGTGTCGTGTGGTACCCAGTATCCGAATCTGTGACAACGGGGCCGCGGAATTATCGACATCAGTATGGGAGGACACCACGGACAAAAACAAGCATAACGAGGTGGTTCAGAAGCTATAGAGGGGAAGTCAGTGTGAGAAACGTTCCTCGAAGTGCACGTCGCCCTGTGTCTCAAGAACGTGCCCACCGAGTGCAAACTGCGTTTCAACGCAGCCCCGAGAAATCAATTTATCGTGCATTACACGAACTGCAATAAGAAAGATCCATGCCTGAGAGTTAGATGGGTGGTGATGCAGGGTCTCCAAATTCTCCCGGCGTCACGCATTAACTTCTTTTTGTGGTGTTACGAATGCGGGAAAAATGCAGATGCAATATAGGTAATAACCGAAAGTCATGCTACATTTTCTTATTTGTTTGTCAAGGAGAACGTCTCTCTTCATGGGGACTGATGACCACAGATGTTAAATCCCATAGTGCTCAGAGCCATTTGAACCATTTTTTTTTCTCTTCATGGACTGCCATTACTTTCGGTTATTATCTATACTGCTTCTATATTTTTTCGGCGTTTGTACGTAGTTGTACCTTAGTTCCTCTCCATGCCGTGTTATGCTCCGTCTTGAAGCTGTTTACCACGAGTACGGCCTGCAGCGTCAGTGTTCAGTCGGCCTGCCGTAGCTGTGCGGGTCTCACAGGCGCGCTGCATCAGCGTTTGGCAGCTGTTGGCCTCGAATGTAGGCGTTTTAGCGCGGTTCGTCATATCAGGTTGTAAGATGACTTACGCTTTCTGCAGCATACGATCGTTCTTTAGTTCAGTTATCGCGTGACTTCCACCAAATGTTCTATGGTGACTTTATTGCTATAGACTGCATGCATTCCCGGTGGAATTTTGGTGCAAGAGGAATTTTACCAGGCCGTGATTGAAAATTGGAGTTCTTTGCAGTCACAATTTGGGATGTTATTTGACGGTCCACCTATGGTAGATGTTTGTCTGTTAGTTGTTGGAGCACGGACATGGCTTGCTACTACTGCTACGTTAGGTATCGTTCAATCGTTTTATGCGGATTTTCAGTTTCTGAATGTCAGTGTTTTATTGAGACACCTTGCTAAACCCGCAGGACGGGACAGGTAGTTTAAGTTGTGGAAAGGGGCCAAAATAAGTGGCTGTCAGTTACACTCGAACATACAACCTTTTATTTGATCAAATATTACAAGAACCAAGAAATTTCTTTTTTTTTTTTAAAAAAACACAGCTTTTGTTTTGGAACATAATTAGGGGCTGAATGCGCCGTACAATTTCATGCCTTAAGGGCAAGACCACTTTAACTTAAAAACGGCTGAAAGCCAATAACTTAAAGCTCAGCCAAAATCAGAAATTTAAAAGGCAAAGCCTTATCTTAAAACAGTTCCTTAATTAGGTTGAAGGCCCGAAGACTCTGACACTTTAAGAGCAAAACAACTTAAATTCAAATTCGGATGAAGGCCCAACACATAAGACTCAATAAAATTAATTTTAAAAAATGCCAAAGGCTTTACGTAAAACAGTTCTTAAATTAGGCTAAAGGCCCAAACCACCTGACACCTTAAGGACAAAACAACCTTACTCTAAAAATCGGGTAGAAGCCATACAAGTAGAAACAACGAGAACAAACAAGAAAAGGCAGTACACCCAAGGGCGCTCAGAAGTTCCTAGGGACGGCCTGGAATTCAAACACTAACGCTCGATTAGGTGAGACAGGCAGTCGGCCCAACCATTGCCGATCTGACGACAACCCAACCGACAGACAGTCAACGGACCCACCGATAAGATAACCTCCGCTTCACCCAACCAGCACACAACAGGGAGTTCAATGGAACAAGGTAGAAGCTATTGGCGCCCACAAACAATTATACTGGGTGTTTCAAAAATGATCGGTATATTTGAAACGGCAATAAAAACTAAACGCGCAGCGATAGAAATACACCGTTTGTTGCAATGTGCTTGGGACAACAGTACATTTTCAGGCGGACAAACTTTCGAAATTACAGTAGTTACAATTTTCAACAACAGATGGCGCTGCAAGTGATGTGAAAGATATAGAAGACAACGCAGTCTGTGGGTGCGCCATTCTGTACGTCGTCTTTCTGCTGTAAGCGTGTGCTGTTCACAACGTGCAAGTGTGCTGTAGACAACATGGTTTATTCCTTAGAACAGAGGATTTTTCTGGTGTTGGAATTCCACCGCCTAGAACACAGTGTTGTTGCAACAAGACGAAGTTTTCAACGGAGGTTTAATGTAACCAAAGGACCGAAAAGTGATACAATAAAGGATCTGTTTGAAAAATTTCAACGGACTGGGAACGTGACGGATGAACGTGCTGGAAAGGTAGGGCGACCGCGTACGGCAACCACAGAGGGCAACGTGCAGCTAGTGCAGCAGGTGATCCAACAGCGGCCTCGGGTTTCCGTTCGCCGTGTTGCAGCTGCGGTCCAAATGACGCCAACGTCCACGTATCGTCTCATGCGCCAGAGTTTACACCTCTATCCATACAAAATTCAAACGCGGCAACCCCTCAGCGCCGCTACCATTGCTGCACGAGAGACATTCGCTAACGATATAGTGCAAAGGATTGATGACGGCGATATGCATGTGGGCAGCATTTGGTTTACTGACGAAGCTTATTTTTACCTGGACGTCTTCGTCAATAAACAGAACTGGCGCATATGGGGAACCAAAAAGCCCCATGTTGCAGTCCCATTGTCCCTGCATCCTCAAAAAGTACTGGTCTGGGCCGCCATTTCTTCCAAAGGAATCATTGGCCCATTTTTCAGATCCAAAACGATTACTGCATCACGCTATCTGGACATTCTTCGTGAATTTGTGGCGGTACAAACTGCCTTAGACGACACTGCGAACACCTCGTGGTTTATGCAAGATGGTGCCCGGCCACATCGCACGGCCGACGTCTTTAATTTCCTGAATGAATATTTCGATGATCGTGTGATTGCTTTGGGCTATCCGAAACATACAGGAGGCGGCGTGGATTGGCCTCCCTATTCGCCAGACATGAACCCCTGTGACTTCTTTCTGTGGGGACACTTGAAAGACCAGGTGTACCGCCAGAATCCAGAAACAATTGAACAGCTGAAGCAGTACATCTCATCTGCATGTGAAGCCATTCCGCCAGACACGTTGTCAAAGGTTTCGGGTAATTTCATTCAGAGACTACGCCATATTATTGCTACGCATGGTGGATATGTGGAAAATATCGTACTATAGAGTTTCCCAGACCGCAGCGCCATCTGTTGTTGAAAATTGTAACTACTGTAATTTCGAAAGTTTGTCTGCCTGAAAATGTACTGTTGTCCCAAGCATATTGCAACAAACGGTGTATTTCTATCGCTGCTCGTTTAGTTTTTATTGCCGTTTCAAATATACCGGTCATTTTTGAAACACCATGTACATTGAGCTATACACCATGCTGCACAGCAACAACACGATGAGGAAAATACACTGCCTGAATTTACGTCAAAGGCTAGGGCAGGTAACCGGAACCTTGACGGTCACAAGGCAGAAGATTCCGCTGGTGCACTTCAATTCAAATAACCAAGTACAGTTATACTCTACCGGAGGGTGGCCAAAATTTGCCAACTTGAAAACACACGTTGTTTCTCGCGGGGATATCCAACAGCTGACAACGAATTCCAAACGACGCAATGTGAACAGTCGTGACTTGCTGGTAGATTAAGTTAAAACTCAACTTTCGTGTCCAGGATTGGTGATCTACGAACCTCGTAGCAGTGGGAACAGCACCACACACTACGACACCGCATAGAGGCCACCAGTGGGCTCAGCCAAACCACGCACTGCGGAGATTTCCTCGCTGTTCCAAGCCAACCGACCAACTGCCAGGCCCGGAAACGGTGAAAGGACCAAGTATACGTCGGCCGTAGAGACGACCAACCTAACGACCAACCAACTGTCGTCCCGCTCCAATCTCCCTCCGTCGGACAGTTCATGTGTTTCGCCAGCGGTCGGCGAGCACTGGCTGTCGGCGCTTCACCGGCGCTCCGTCCCCGACTTCACTGCTGCTGCGTCCCGACTGCACTGCTGGTCCATCCCGAACCGACTCCCTGACACACGACGACCCGGAAATACTATCGGTCGCTCTAGAGACGGTACGACAGCGCACTTATCGATACGCGCTGCTGCTGCCGCTCATAGGCAAGTAAGGCAGGCAGTTAGTGACGCCAGTAAACGGAACAAGGAAAAAAGGCGGCAGTACCGTAATAGAAGATGGCAAACAATAAATGGGATAAACGCGAGCCGTGCACGGCTCATTTATTTTTTAATAATATTTTAATTGCTTAATGGAGCAGGTTACAACTGTTGTTTTACTTCAGATTTCAGATACACCTGATGATGGGGCTCAGATCCCGAAACTGTTGTGTTCAGCGACTCCAGTCGCGCAAGCCTTCGATCAGTGATTGCGACTGTGACGGTTTTGTTTACGGTGTACGTGTTGCAAAACAGATATGAATGTCACAGACACAAAAATTTATGTGATCTCTAATAGTTTCCAAGTTATGAAATTTTAAAATGATTGCAAGACTTCACGGACACTCTATATTAAGCGTGTAACTCTTTAAGATGTATTAATTCCATAATAAGATACTGAGTTGCAAAACGTAAGTCAATTTTACATTACCTACGTTTACGCAATTGCTTTAACTGTCTACAACTGGGATTAATAAGACTGGTTATGAAGATTAAACATCAGTTGCAGAGATCGTTACTGGCACTCTATGTAGGTTCCTCACCCATGAACCATTTGTTACGGACTGTAAGAGTAAACATATACCTTAGAGCAAACTAGCAATTTAGACCACTGCCGAAGTACTTCTATTTGAATCTACGTCTCGCGCTTAAGAGACTCAGTTCCGCTGTAACTGTGTTTGAGCGAGGAGGCGCAGTGATAAGGTTCAAATGGCTCTGAGCACTATGGGACTTAACATCTATGGTCATCAGTCCCCTAGAACTTACAACTTCTTAAACCGAACTAACCTAAGGACATCACACAACTCCCAGTCATGACGAGGCAGAGAAAATCCCTGACCGCGCCGGGAATCGAACCCGGGAACCCGGGCGCGGGAAGCGAGAACGCTACCGCACGACCACGAGCTGCGGACACAGTGATAAGGGACTGAGTTGGTATTCAGGTGGACCAGTGTTCATATCCAGATCCTGCTATGCACATTTAAGGCTTCCGTGATTTCTCTAAGGGAGCTGTAGAGGGTAAAAAGTATAAGAGAAGGCAAATATTGTAACACAGAGAAACTAACTGAGGTCGTAGGCTACAACGGCTGCTCTTAAATGACAAGTTTGGGACAAGAGACGAATTCGCAGCTGGCGCCATGGAACCAGTCAGGAGACTAATGACAAAAAAGAGTAAAGTTTAAATGTTAGAAAAAAATCCAGTAGATTCTTGTTCCATTTGGGTATTCCACAAACGTGTCTTCCACGTACCGATACACACAACTGAGCGAGATGGCGCAGTGGTAAACCCTGGTCGCACTTTTCAGGTGTACGACGTTTCAAACCACTGTTTGGAGTACCAGGTTTAGGTCTTTCGTAGCATCCGTGAATCGCTTAATGCAAATTCTGGCACGGTTTCTTCGTATGGACACGGCCGATTTGTTTTCAGACACGCAGTTGTGCTCCGCCTGTAATGACCTCATTGTCCATGAGAACATTAAATCTCCATCTTTTATCCTTCTACAGCAAACTTCGCCTTAATCTTCTAGCTTATTTGCCTCAAATATTCCATACGTTGTTCACCCTAACAGGTGATGAGATTGTCCATTGCTACCACATCTTTTTTTTTTTTACAATTTTGTCCGACAAAAACAAATTTTTAATGTGAGACAGCGCCTGCAGGATTACGAAATAATCAGAGATCCTTTCACCAATTGGTTGTAAGGTTTGCGAATCTACGACTCTCTTAAAGAGGGGAACCACATCCGAACTGTAGATATTATAAGCGGTGTCTTATTCTTATGTGTTAATCTACCATTAGCAGATCGTTAGAATAAACAAATGGGGAATCGTATTTACAATACAGGATATAGGCGTCCCAAGAAATAATGACTTGGAATGATTCATTGATGAATTTGAAACGGCTTGCGACGAAAATTGGCATGTAGTCAAATGTTCATAATACATGTTATCATACAGCTAGCTGTTATCGACAATGCAGCAATTCTTGTGTTAAACAGAACTTCCCACGCAAGAATTATTTATGTTTCTGTAATTCTGGATCATAAGCAAGGTAACAGTGCATATTAGGAAGCACCGTACAAAAAGCAACAAAACAGGAAATTTTTCATGAGTGATGTCCGCATGGTTAATGCAGAAATTCTACGGCAGGAAAGCGATCGGTTGTTGCCTGGGATCTTGGCAACTCACAATACTGTCGTGCGTATAAAGTGATCTGACACCACGCCTATAGTGTCTGTCCTAAGGCCTGACTTCATTGGTTCTTATATCCGCCCCCGTAGCTGAGTGGTCAGCGCGATAGACTGTCAATCCTAAGGGCCCTGGGTTCGATTCCCGGCTGGGTCGGAGATTTTCTCCGCTCAGGGAGTAGGTTTTGTGTTGTCCTAATCATCATTTCATCCCCATCGACGCGCAAGTCACCGAAGTGGCGTCAAATCGAAAGACTTGCACCAGGCGAGCGGTCTACCCGATGGGAGGCCCTCGTCACACGCCTTTATTTTATTATTATTGGTTCTTATACGGAAGAGCCAAAGAAACTGGTACACCTGCTATATACCGTGTAGCACCCCCGCGAGCAAGCACAATTGTCACAATACGACGTGGCATGGACTCGACTAATGTATGAAGTAGTGCTGGAGAGAACTAACATCATGAATCCTGCAGGGCTGTCCAAAAATCCTTACGATTGCGAGGGGATGGAGATTTCTTCTGAACAGCACGTCACAAGGCATCCCAGATATACTCGGTAATGTCCATGTCTGGGGTGTTGAAGGCCAGCGAAAGTGTTTAAACTCAGAAGAGTCTTCCTGGAGCCACTCTGTTGCTATTCTGGACGTGTGGGTGTCGCATTTTCCTGCTGGGATTGCCAAATCCTTCGGAATGCACAATGGACATTAATGGATGCAGGTAATCAGACAGGATGCTTATGTACGAGTCACCTGTCAGAGTCATATCTAGACGTACCAGGGGTCCAATATCACTCCAACTGCTCGCGCCCAACACCATTACAGAGCCTCCACCAGCTTGAACAGTCCCCTGCTGACATTCAGGGTCCATGGATTCATGAGCTTGTCTCCATACCCATGTACGTAAATCCTCTCGATGCCGTTTGAAACGAGACTCGTCAGACGAGGCGACATTTTTCGAGTCATCACCAGTCCAATGTCGGTGTTGACGACCCCAGGCGAGGTGTAAAGTTTTGTGTTGTGCAGTCATCAAGGAAACACGAGTGGGCCTTCGTCTCCGGAAACCCATATCGATGATATTTCGCTAAATGGTTCGCACACTGTTCAAAAAGATTTCGGGCTTGCAGCCGGTCGTCGTAAACTTCATTGGACAACTGCCAGCCATTTTCAGGTGCGCCGAACGAGGACTGACGAAGACTTCTTTTTCTTTATTGTTATTTTAAACCTTTACAAAAGGTAGGCCGGCAGTGGCCTATCCACGTCGCTCTTCGGCCACAGAAAAAAGCATACAATAAAATGAAGACATAAAAACAGATGTACATGTAGGATAAAAACAGGAGACAGACAAATGAAAAAGAAATGAAGGCGTTCACGGAAGGCACTGCTCGCATAGGGAAGTTCAGCTCAGTGCACAAACGTAGACAGACGGTTGAACACGTGAACGTAGGAGCACTGACGAAGAAACACCGTTGCACTAAGACGAAGAGGAACACGAACACAATGAAGGCGATCTTCAGCGCACTAAAAACACACTGTCGCACTAAAAAAGGGCTGCCACAGGGAAATATGGGAGGGTAGGGAGTGGGGGAGAAAGATACCAGGTGGAGAGAAGATGGGAGGGAGAAGGGAGAGGGTATGGGGGGTTGTGGAAGCCCGGGGAGGGGGAGGAGAGGGAGAGATGAGGGAGGAAGTGAGGAGGGAGAGAAGGGAAAGAGGGTGCCCTGGAGGAAAACACAGGATGAGGAAGGGGAGGCTTAAATCTGGTAGGAGGGGGTAGACGAAGGGAAAGAGGGCATCATCTGGGAGGGGAAGTTTGCGGAAGCCAACTTGGGCAACGGTATGGAGTGTGGTAAGATGGAGAGCAGGTAGGATGCATCCATCAAGGAAGAGGAGGAGGTGTGGGAAAGGAATTAAGTCGTAGAGGATCTGCATGTGGGATGGTAGGTGGATGCAATAGGCAAGGTAGAGCGCATGGTGTTCCAGGATTTGAAGGGACTTGTAGAAGGGAGGAGGGGCGGAGACCCAGGTATGATGGGCATAACAGAGGATAGGGAAATGAGGGGTTTATAGGTGTGGAGGATTGTGGAGGCGTCCAGACCTCATGTATGGCCAGAAAGGAGCTTGAGGAGGTGTAGTCAGGAGCGTGCCTTGGCTTGGATCATCTGGAGATGGGGGATCTAGGAGAGGCTATAGTCAAGGGTAACGCCAAGGTACTTGAGGGTGGGGGTGAGGTTGATAGGATGGCAGTAGACAGTGAGATAAAAATCTAGGAGACAGATGGAAGGGGTGGTTTTGCCTACAATGATCGCCTGGGTTTTGGAAGGATTGACCTTGAGCAGCCACTGGTTACACCAAGTAGTGAATTGGTCAAGATGGGATTGGATAAGGTGCTGGGAGCGTTGCAGGGTGGGGGTGAAGGCCAGGATGGCGGTGTCATAAGCGTATTGGAGAAGGTGTAAGGGGAGTGAATGCAGTGGCATGTCTGCGGTGTGAAGAAGGTAGAGAAGAGCGAAGAGGATGGAACCTTCGGACACACTGGTGGAGGGGTGGAAGGTGTAGGAACCCAAGTTATGGATGGTGGCATATGAAGGATGGCGAGAAAGTAAGGAGATGATCAGACAGACGTAGTTAATAGGAAGGGCGAAGGTTTGGAGCTTGAAGAGGAGACAGGAATGCCATACACGGTCGTAGGCATGCTCAAGGTCGAAAGAGAGGATGATGGCAGAGCGAGGGGAATTTAGTTGTTAGGAGAGGAGGTGAGTGAGGTGAAGGAGAAGGTCATCGGTAGAGAAGGACGACCGAAAGCCACACTACATAGAGGGAAGGAGGCAGTGCTGTGGAGGTGCTGGTGGATGCGTCAGGTGGGGATGGATTCCAGGATCTTGCTGAAGAACGAGGTAAGGCTGATGGGATGGCAGGAGGAGACACCAGATGGAGGTTTGTCAGGTTTGAGAAACATCAGGATCTGGGATGACGGGAGTTGCCAGGAGGGGTAGGGGCATCCAGAGGTCGGATGGGGACAGTGAGTTCAGGAGTGGAGGGGGGGTTGGGCCTTGCACTTCTGGGAGTAGGTGAGGTGGGGTAAGTTGCAAGTGTTACAGGAAGGGGGGGACTGGATATTGGGACACTGCTGGAGGAAGTGTGCTTGCTTACAGTGTGGGCAGACTGGAGATTGGCGGCACTCAGATGTTTGAAGTGCATTGTAGTGCAAACACCTCTGGCAGTGGACAGATTGGGGAGGGGAACAGGAGGGGTCTTCTTTGTACCAACAGTGGAACAGGAGGGCGCTCTCTTTTAGGAGAAAGATCAATGGAGGGAATGTGCTCACAGAAGACCTGCATGAAGCAGGTGGGGCCGGCAGGATTATAGATCCGGCAGACAGCACACATGTCCAGTTAGGGATGTGCCCTGAGCTCCACCAACACCTCGTCCTCTGTGATCATGGCAGTGAGGGTTAGCAGGTGACGCAGGGGTTGGGGTTGGCGGGAGGAGGAAGATGAAGGAGCTGGGGTGAAGGAGGCATTTGGGCCAAAGCAGGTAATAGGGATTCTGGAAATGTCGTTATGGAGGGTGGGGCTACAGGGGTGAGTTGCTACAGGGGTGAGGAGGGAGATAGGGGCTCCTGGGAAGTGTTGGCAGAGGAGCAGGGTGAGGTTCTGGGCCTCCAGGAGAGAAGGATCTGGACTGGACAGGAGGTATTTATGGGAATTTATGGGAAGGAGAGGGAGCAGTAGAGAGGGGGGCAGAAGTGGCAGGCGGTGAGACATCCATGGCATCGTGGAGGGGGGGGGGGGGGAGAAGGGAGAGGCTGGGATTTTTTAGGAGTTGAGGAGGTGGGGGTGCCACTGGAATGCTTAACTGCAGCGGAAGTGTGGGAGGAGACTTGTGGGATGGGAGCAACAGGGAGATGGTGGGAGGTGGCAGGTCCCGGCGTTGGTGCTATTGTGGAATGAGCTGTGGCCCTCCAGGCGACCAGCTTGGCAGCGGTTGCAGGAGTGGTCATAAAAGTGTGACGGAGTGGAGGGAAGGCATCAGATGAGGAGGGTTGAGGGGAAGGAGAAGTGGACGAGGCGAAGAATGGTGCAGGAGTGGGAAGGGTGAGAAGCGGGGGATGGATTGGGGAGGAGGTGACTGTATGCACCACATAAACGTAGTGGTGGCGGCAGAGGGGGAGAGGGGGGGGGGTGTAGACCATGGCTGTGGTGGTTGTGGTGATGGTGGGGGTAGTCATGGTAAGGGTTACAAGGGAAAAAAGGTCAGGAGAAACGGAACAAAAAATGGACGAAGACAGCAACGAATCACACATGAAAACGAAGACGAAGATGAAGGCGCTGGCTGGGGCCGAAACCGCACTCCGCTGCCGCCGACGGGAGGGCGGTTGCAGGAAGAATATCCGCTGCTGGGGGCGGCGATGGGCTGGACCATGTCTGCTGCTGCTGCTGCTGCTGGGCTGAGCCCCTGCTGCTGCTGCCGCCGCCGCCGCTGCTGCTGGGCTGTTGGAACCCGCGAGGGGTACTGGAACTTGCGAGGGCTGCTGGAACCTGCTGGCGGAGCTGGAACCTGGCAGCGTGACTGGAACTGGCTGGCAGTGCTGGAACCGGCAGGCGCTGCTGGAACTGCTGGCGCTACTGCAGACGCCGGGACTGCTGCTGCTGCTGCTGCGGGACAGGTGCCGTCGACTTCAGCTGTGCCTGCTGAAAACTCTATCGTGCAATGAAGTTTACGACGACCGGCTGCAAGCCCGAAATCTTTTTGAACAGTTGATTCGTTGGAAAAATTTCAAATTTTACATGGTTCACACGCTGGCCCAGCACGTAAATCTGCAGCAATTTGCGGAAGGATTGCACTTTTGTCACGTTGAACGATTCTCTTCAGTCATCGTTGGTCCTGTTCTTGCAGGATCTTTTTCCGGCCTCAGCGAAGTCGGAGATTTGATGTTTTACCAGATTCCGGATATTCACAGCTCACTAATGAAATGGTCGTACGGGAAAATCCCCACTTCATCGCTACCTCGTAGATGCTGTGTCCCATCGCTCGGGCGCCGACTACAGCACCATGTTCAAACTGACTTGAATCTTGATAACTTGTCGTTGTAGCAACAGTAACCGATCTAACAACTGCGCCAGACACGTGTTGTCTTACATAGGCGTTGGCGACCACAGAACCGTATTCTGCCTGTTACATATCTCTGTATTTGAGTATCCATGCTATACCAGTTTATTTGGCACTTCAGTGTATTATTATTAGACGAAGTGCTGCCGAGTTTGTCTTTCTCTTAATATAGCTGTGTAGTTGACACAGTATGGAATTGATAGATTGTGATGAAGTTACACGTCACCGACAATCCAAAACTTTTCCAACTCGACTTTTTGCGGATACATGGTGATTCTCTGTAATTCACAGGCTTTTGTACGAAACTTAATGCTCAGGTAAATTTTCATGACTTTGACCACCCAAGCTTTAACACTGAGTGCCAAGCTGTTCATGTGCCAGCACTTTAGGAAACCACTGTTGAAGTGTCACACCCTACTCCCGTCCCCTACTGCCACCCAATGACCATAGACCTTGCCGTAGGTAGGGAAGCTTGCGTGCCTCAGCAATACATATAGCCGTACCGTAGGTGCAACCACAATGGAGGGGTATCTGTTTGAGAGGCCACACAAATGTGTTGTTCCAGAAGAGGAATAACAGCCTTTTCAGCAGTTGCAGGGGCAACAGTCTGGATAGTTGACTGATCTGGCCTTATAATATCAACTTAAACGGCCTTGCTGTGCTCGTGCTGTGAACGGCTGAAAGCAAAGGGAAACTGCATCAATTATTTTTCCGTAGGGCACGCAGCTCTACTGTATTGTTAAATTATTATGGCATCCACTTGGGCAAAATATCCCAGAAATAAAAAGTCACCCCCCCCCCCCCTTTAGGATCTCCGTGCGGGGACTACTCAGGACGTCCATATCAGGAGAAACAAAACTGGCGTTCTAGGGATCGCAACGTGGAATGCCAGATCCCTCAATTAGGCAGGTAGGTTAGAAAATTTAAAAAGGGAAAAGGATAGCTTAAAATTATATATAGTGGAAATTGTGAAATTCGGTGGCAAGAGGAACAGGAGTTATGGTCAGATGAATACAGGGTTATAAGTACAAAATCCAATAGGGGTAACGCAGCAGTCGGGTTAATAGTGACTAAAAAAATAGAAACGTGAATAAGCTACTATGAACAGCTTAGTGAACACATTATTGTAGTCATGATTGACACGAAGCCCACACCCACCACAGTACTACAAGTTTATAAGCCAACTAACTCCGGAGATGGCGAAGAGGCTAAAGAAGTGTATTACGAGAGGAAAGAAATATTTCAAATAGTTACGGGAGACAAAAATTTAATAGCCTGGAATAGAATGGAATTCAATAATAGGAAAAGGAAGAGAAGTAAAAGTTGTATGTGAATATGGACTGGGGGAAAGGAATGAAAGAGAGATCTATCTGGTAGAATTTTGGGCAGAGCGTAATTTAATCATGGCTAACACTTGGTTTAAGAATCATGAAAGAAGGTTGCATACGTTGAGGAGACCTGGAAACATCAGAAGGTTTTAAATTGACGTTGTAATGGTAAGACAGATATTTCGGAACCAGGTTTTAAATTGTAAGGCATATCCAGTGGCAGACGTGGACTCTGACCACAATTTATTGGTTATGAACTGCAGATTAAAACTGAAGAAACTGCAAAAAGGTAAGAATTTGAGCCGATGAAACCTGAATAAACTGAAAGAGCCAATGGTTGTAGAGAGTTTCGAAGGGAGCATTGGGAGACGACTGATAAGAACAGGGGAAAGGAAAACTGACAATTCCAAGGAAAGCATTTCTGAAGAAGAGAATTTTTTAAACATCGAGTACACATTTAAGTGTCAGTAAATCTTTTCTGAAAGAATTTTTATGGAGTGTAGCCATGTATGGAAGTGAAATATGGACGATAAACAGTTTAGACAGGACGAGAATAGAGGCTTTTGAAGTGTGGTGCTATAGGAGAATGCTTAAGATTAGATGAGTAGATCACGTAACTAATGAGGAAGTACTGTACAGAACTGCGGAGAAGAGAAATTTGTGGCAGAGCCTGACTAGAAGAAGAGATCAGTTGGTACGACGTTTTCTCAGCCTTCAAGGGAGCACCAATTTAATAGTGGAGGGAAGCTTGGGAGGGGGGCGGGTGTAAAAATCGTAGAGAGAGATTAAGAGATGAATACAATAAGGAAATTCAGAAGGATGGAGATTGCAGTAGTTGCTCGAAAATGAAGGGGCTTGCTCTAGATACAGTATCATGGAGAGCTGCATCAAACCAGTCTTTGGATTGAAGACCACATCAAACAACAACATCATATAGTCTCTATCGAGACAGTCTGTATGGATATACTGCCTGTTACTGGATCGGCAGTGATTATGCCCACCGTTCAGTTCACTGTCAGAGGACCGCTTCGAAGTCAGTCGGTTATAGTAACTCCAGGCTGGCCACTAGTGGACGCCCAGCTCTCTCCAGATTCACCGCAACATTGATGGGTGGCAGTTCACATGAAGGCAGAGACCGTCACAAACGACCACTCCCAGAATAGACTAAACTGTATCGTTCTGCCCTTTGTATAAGTCGACGCACGCAGAGAAGACCCAAAAAGGTTGCAGGCGGAACTTAATTTAATAGCTCAATGGCTAGGTAACAACAAAATTAAAATTAACCACCTGAATACAACAGCTGTTTACTTTAGCAAGAAACATCCTAACTGAGACCAAACATTAAATCTTGAAGTACAGGACATCCCACGGACTCCTAGTAACTGTAGGGACAACAACCCTTATTCCACAATCATATACAAGACCTATGGCACAAGGCATCCGTGATGGCAAAACAACTGCTTCCCATATTTATGTATACTGAGCTTCCTCCCCACAGCAAACTGCGATTGTATCGGCTATTGCCATCCAAAAATGTTGTGTGGTAGCATATTCTGGGATCGGACAAGCGACACACAAAGGAGAAAAGATATGCGGTCTGCAGAAAAAATGTCTCAGGTAGATTCTGAAAGAATTCCTATACCCCAGAATAACATATTTATATGTGGAGACAGATGTGCGAACTATAGATCAGATGATCTAGAACTGAACCACGCAATACAGCTACGACTAGATCAGCTTAGAAACTCATCCATACATGTTCAGGACATCAGAGTCATCGCTGTAGCACTTTGACACATACATAATACACTAAAATTTCTCGCTCCTTGACTAAATACAAAAAGTAGGAAACATAGGCAACTGAATAAACGAAAATATAGGGTCAGAATTAGGGAGCTTCTCGGTCCTTAAAAGTCAATCTCAAGAGATTAACAAAAGAGAATTAAAACCCTCACGCCAACATCCAGGAACTATGGCTCACGAAAGTGTTGAGAATTCCATCAACAACAACATAGAAAAGAAGACACGGGAAAGACAAAGAGGAAATACGCCGAACCCTGGTGCACTGCCATCGATGCCTGCTCTGCAAACTCAATTACGAGGACAACAATACTCATCATGCCTAGGTATTTTCAGCCCTCTGCGGCTAGAGATCTCCGAACTTACGGCGTAACGTGGGGGTGTGTAATATCCACTACCGGCCATTAAAAATTGCTACACCAAGAAGAAGTACAGATGACAAACGGGTATTCATTGGACAAATATATTATACTACAACTGACATGTGATTACATTTTCACGTAATTTGGGTGCACAGATCCTGAGAAATTAGTACCCAGAACAACCACCTCTGGCCGTAATAACGGTCTTGATACGCCTGGGCATTGAGTCAAACAGAGCTTGGATGGCCTGTACAGGTACAGCTTCAACAACATACCACAGTTCATCAAGAGTAGTGACTGGCGTATTGTGACGAGCCAGTTGCTCGGCCACCATTGACCAGACGTTTCCAATTGGTGAGAGATCTAGAGAATGTGCTGGCCAGGGCAGCAGTCGAACATTTTCTGTATCCAGAAAGGCCCGTACAGGACCTGCAACATGCGGTCGCGCATTATCCTGCTGAAATGTAGGGTTTCACAGGGATCGAATAAAGGGTAGAGCCACGGGTCGTAACACATCTGAAATGTAACGTCCACTGTTCAAAAGTGCCGTCAATGCAAACAAGAGGTGACCGATACGTGTAGCCAATGGCACCCCATACCATCACGCCGGCTGATACGCCAGTATGGCGATGGCGAATACACGCTTCCAATGTGCGTTCACCCCGATGTCGCCAAACACGGAAGCGACCATCATGATGTTGTAAACAGAACCTGGATTCATCCGAACAAATGACGTGCACCCAGGTCCGTCGCTGAGTACACCATCGCAGGCGTCCCTGTCTGTGATGCAGCGTCAAGGGTAACCGTAGCCATGGTCTCCGAGCTGATAGTCCATGCTGCTGCAGACGTCGTCGAACAGTTCGTGCAGATGGTTGTTGTTTTGCAAACGTCCCCATCTGTGGACTCAGGTATCGAGACGTGCCTGCACGATCCGCTACAGCCATGCGGATAAGATGCCTGTCATTTCGACTGCTAGTGATACGAGGTCGTTGGGATCCAGCACGGCGTTCCCTGTTACCCTCACCGATTCCATATTCTGCTAACAGTCATTGGATCTCGACCATCGCGGGCAGCAATGTCGCGATACGATAATTCGGAATCGCGATAGGCTACAATCCGACCTTTATCAAAGTCGGAAACGTGATGGTACGCATTACTCCTCCTTACACGAGGCACCACAACAACATTTCAGCAGGCAACGCCGGTGAACTGCTATTTGTGTATGAGAAATCGGTTGGAAACTTTCTTCATGTTAGCAGGTTGTAGGTGTCGCCACCAGTGTCAATCTTGTGTGAATGCTCTGGAAAACTAATCATTTTCATATCACGGCATCTTCTTCCTGTCGGTTAAATTTCGCGTCTGTAGCACGTCAGCTTCGTGGTGTAGCAATTTTAATGGCCAGTAGTGTAATTGTCTGTGAGTGAGAAACATCGTGCTGTAATCGAGATTCTAACGGCAGAAAACTTGGTCCACACATGGAGCGCCCTCTCCTGCAGCATGACAATACCAAATCACACACGAGCGCTGCGACATCTGCCTTGGGTTCACTGTCGTCGATCATTCTCTATGCAGAGCGCGACTGCGTCCCATATGATTTTCATCTGTTTCGAAAACTTTAAGAACACCTTCGAGAACTTTAGTTTGATAGTGATGTAGGGGTGCAATAGGGGTGAGGTTATGGCTCCGTCAACAAAGTCAAACATTCTACAGTGATGGTATCAACAATCTGCTCTCTCGTTAGGAGAACTATGTTCGTCACCAGGTGACTATTTTGAGATATAAGTATGTAAAGTTGAAGAATAAGGATGTATAATGTTCATTACGTTTGTTTTAGTCAAAATGCTAAGAGTTTCGCTTAAAAACGTTCAGAGCTTTTACTTTGCAGCACGCCCCCTTACTAGAAGCAGCTAGTCAGAACCAAGAACAGTGACATATTGATATTGTAAGTAAAAGTGTGTGAATTTTACCCATGTAACTATCTCTTTGTGTTTGTAGTACAAATATTTACGAAGTATCCGCCTTCCAGAACTGCGGACGCCCTAGCACAAGTATCTTATTCCTCTTACCAACTTAAACGTCCACAATATTACAGGCGAGTTGAAGGTATCTAGTTTCTACTACATAATGTGCTTTCAGCGTTCACAAATTAATGGCATGTGTGGACGCAGATGAACTCACGTATGGCGTACGAATCTTTCTTTTGACAAATGGTCTCTTTGAATATTCGTGTAGACATAGACAGTGGGATTGTAAATGAGTCACACATCCTTCCTCGCGGCCGTGCCCTCCTTCCTCTTTACGCTCCTAGAACGACTACCTGCCTCAGGAGTTACACACTGAACTGTGGTACATGTATGACAAAGTGCAACTAGCATTCAGCTGCACAGTAAGGCCGTTAATGCACCGTACCTAAGGCGATGGATTGGCCAATATCTGTCATAATGCTAACATCTACTTGCGGCGTCATTGAAACTATAGGTGTATTAAACTCGAGTCAACAACTGAATCTGCTGTATAAGTGGAAACGTACACTACTGGCCATTAAAATTGCTACACCACGAAGATGACGTGCTACAGACGCGAAATTTAACCGACAGGAAGAAGATGCTGTGATATGCAAATGATTAGCTTTTCAGAGCATTCACGTAAGGTTGGCGCCGGTGGCGACACATACAACGTGCTGACATGAGGAAAGTTTCCAACCGACTTCTCTTACATAACAGCAGTTGACAGGCGTTGCCTGGTGAAACGTCGTTGTGATGCCTCGTGTAAGGAGGAGAAATGCGTACCATCACGTTTCCGACTTTGATAAAGGTCGGATTGATGCCTCTCGCGCTTGCGGTTCATCGTATCGCGACATTGCTGCTCGCCTTGGTCAAGATCCAATGACTGTTAGCAGAATATGGAATCAGTGGGTTCAGGAGGGTAACAGGGAACGCCGTGCTGGATCCCAACGGCCTCGTATCACTAGTGGTCGAGATGACAGGCATCTTATCCGCATGGCTGTAACGGATCTTACTCCCATGTCTCGATCCCTGAGTCAACAGATACGGACGTTTGCAAGACAACAACCATCTGCACGAACAGTTCGACGACGTTTGCAGCAGCATGGACTATCAGCTCGGAGACCATGGCTGCGGTTACCCTTGACGCTGCATCATAGACAGGAGCGCCTGCGGTGGTGTACTCAACGACGGACCTGGGTGCACGAATGGCAAGACGTCATTTTTTCGGATGAATCCAGGTTCTGTTTACAGAATTATGATGGTCGCATCCATGTTTGGCGACATCGCGGTGAACGCACATTGGAAGCGTGTATTTGCCATCGCCATACTGGCGTATCACCCGGCTTGATGGTATGGGGTGCCATTGGTTACACGTCTCGGTCACCTCTTGTTCGCATTGACGGCACTTTGAACAGTGGACGTTACAATTCAGATGTGTTACGACCCGTGGCTCTACCCTTCATTCTATCCCTGCGAAACCTTTCATTTCAGCAGGATAATGCGCTAACGCATGTTGCAGGCCCTGTACAGGCCGTTCTGGATACAGCAAACGCTCGACTGCTGCCCTAGTCAGGACATTCTCCAGATCTCTCACCAATTGAAAACGACTGGTCAATGGTGGCCGAGCAACTGGCTCGTCACAATACGCCAGTCACTACTCTTGATGAACTGTGGTATCGTGTTGAAGCTGCATGGGCAGCTGTACCTGTACACGCCTTCCAAGCTCTGTTTGACTCAATGCCCAGGCGTATCAAGGCTGTTATTATGGCCAGAGGTGATTGTTCTGGGTACTAATTTCTCAGGATCTATGCACCCAAATTGCGTGAAAATGTAATCACATGCAGTTCTAGTATAATATATTTGTCCAATGAATACCCGTTTGTCATCTGCATTTCTTCTTGGTGTAGCAATTTTAATGGCCAGTAGTGTATTTGCAGTACTTGCCATAGCGATCGAGCTGATCTCGGTGTGTTACAACGTGCAACAACTCATATACGAGAATAATGTCACAGTCCTATATGCGTGGGAATGGTTGCATCATTCTTAAAAATACTGTATGCTTTAACCACAAAAAAGCGTTCTATTCGAAATTAATGATAATCAGTTGTTTATAATTTGTACGTATTTTAGTATTTGTCCATCCCAATGTAACACAATTTAATGAAAAATTGATTAGATGCATTTGTATCAAACTAGAGACCAGGCTGTCGATTGGTTACGTCTATATCACGCTGAATGGTACAACCCGCCAGGATATCAGTTCACACGCTGTGCACGACGGTAGTGCGGGCGGCCTGGCTCCCAGGCAACATGTTTCGTATTCACCGAGGAAATGATTTCTGTGTTAACGGTGAGAGGTTGCTCTTATTAGAGGACGACATTTTTAATTGTTCTGAAAAACAGCTTTCGAACACGTGTAAACGAGTTTCAATTACATTTCAGTGTCCGACCACTTGTTTAATGCATAAAGAGATGTAGTTTTTGTAATATCGTGTCGTGTCTTAGTCTATTGTGGACGTTCGCCTGAATTGAAATCTTCGTTGTTTTGTCACTGGTGTCTTTCACTCCTTTCTTGAAAAACGTATATCGAAGTGTGTAGTTCATTCACCAGTCATTTTAATTTGTACTGGTATTGCTCTATCTGTTGCAAGGAATGTGCTCTCAGAGGTTAAGATAAAACATATTCAGACGCGCCTACAGCAGTGCCTTCAGAGCTTGACGTTTAGGTCTGTTACAACTTCTTATTTCTTCTACCACCTTGTATTGTGACGTGTGAAGATAACACTATAAACCTGCCAAAAAGTTTTCGCTGTTTCTATAACAGCACCTGTTTGCAATGTGATTTATGTTTCCATTGTAACATATTTACATTTGTAAATTGTTTGTGGTTTTCATACTGTTCATTATCTATGTAGAACTGACTGTCCGAGATGGAACCCACTGTAAGCAGGTTCTTCTGAACTACCACGCGAGCTGGTGGTGAACGATAAGGGATCCTAGTTCGGAATATTTGGAGGGGTAATCCTAGTTTGAGCATTTGCATTACAAGAAAGGGAATCCCACCGGAAGCCTTGATCAAAACTGGGGGATGGAAGCTAGTTTCAATTAAATTTAATATTTTGTTCCATAGATCCGTAGTGAGGAGATCCTCAAGAATATAGAACATGTTATAAAACAAGAATACATAATACGTATCTACAGAAAAAAAGATATGCCAGCATCTCTTTTACAGATGCCACATGAAACGGTCCTCATCCCTATGGATACGCCAAAGAATTTGAAAAACATTTTCGTTCGAAAGGTTGTAACAAAACTGTCACAAAACATATAAATACACAATACATAGTGTATAAACAAGAGATGTTCGTAACAAAAAGATTATGTAGGATTGGGATTCAAGAGCGAAGTAAAATTCTCAGAATTCGTGATGAAGAAAAATCCGTTTCTGAACGTGCCATGCAAACCAGGGTAGATAGTCAGGCACTGATATAAGAAACTTCCCCCATATCACCAAGAAGTTTTAACTGGGAGATGCGACATGGATAAATACTTCTTGTAATACGCTAGATGAATAGGAGTTTGCTTTTAATGCTGTGAAGGCAGACACGGTTATGAAGGAAACGTTGAAGGACAGTCGCTTCGGCAGAGGCAAGGTAATTACAATAATACGAGAGGATATTCAGTAAATGGAAACCATGACTCGAGTACATCAGGAGGAGCAAGCTGCAGGAACAATTATGGGCCGAAGAATGGAGACTGGAATGATGACAGAAGAAACATAATGTATTCCAAAACGGAGGTTGGAACAGCCAAATAAACTGCAATAGTGGACTAAAAAGCACCAGGTGGCGCAATCCAGAGAATAATCAATGTGGAGAACGTTTTGAATCACAACAGAGGTGGTGTGGTGAACCAAGACAGAGTAAGATCGTGAAAATACGAGGACCAAACCGGCAATCCCATAAAGGTGATTAAATCCTCCTAGAAATTGGCGGCAGGATAGTTAGGTGGGGGCAGATATAACACCCACAACATCTATGAGACCCAGCCTCACCTACACAATTCAGTACGATGATGATTGCAATACAGTACTTGATGAAACCAGCACAAGTGAGGGAGTACCATGTAGGACAGGAAGTCCAGGATAGCCTTTCCATCTGTCGAATAAACAGAAGAAATTCTGCTACAAGTTCTTTTCGGACTATTATATATACGCAGAATCGCACGTGTCCCGATGGTGAAGTGGTGTGTGCATATAACTACTAAACAGGAGACCTGGTTTCAAATTCCGTCTGTCACAAATTTTCTGGTTGCTCTATTGATATAAATCAGTGCCCACTGGCAGATGGCGTCTTTAATTCCCTTGTGTTTTGATTTTCTAGTGTATACAGGATCAAAATGGTGTCTGTTCTTTTGGAGAGAACAGACACCACATAGGTATTTCCCAGATTCCTCATTAAGTCTTGTAAACAATTATACTGAGGAATTTAACCTCAAGAAATTTCTGCAACTGATCATCCGGTTTCCATGGTCTCGCTCTACAGTTTTTACTTCTCAGGCTTCCCGCCATTACCAAATCGACAGTTGCTTGAGGCATCTGGCTATGTCCTATCAACCGATCCCTTCTTTTAGTCAAGTCATCCCGTAATATTCTTCTTACTCGAGTTCAATACGTCAGTAGTTATTCAGTTTACCTATCTATTTTTCAGCAATCTTCTGTTCAACCACATTTCAAAAGCTCCTATTCTCTTCTTTCCTGAACTGTTTATAGCCCACGTTTCACTTCCGTACAAAGCCTCTCTCCAGACAAGCACATTTTGAAAAAGTCTATACTTAAATTGTTATACCTTACTAACAAATTTCTCTTTCTAAAAAATGCTGTTCTTGCGATTGGTAGTTTGCATTTTACATCCTCTCTACTTCTGCCATTATCATTTATTTTGATGTTCAAATACCAAAACCTATCTATCAGTTTTTAATGTCTCATTTCATTATCTAATTCTGTCGGCTTTGCCTCGTTTAAACCGACTACATTCCATTACCCTTATTTTAGTTGTGTTGATATAAGGGTCGATCAAAACGTTTCCGTTCGAGGGCCTTAAAGTCCAGAGTCTGAATGCCAATCAAGAAAAATCGCCGTGAACATTCAGGCAATCGTTCCACTAACGCATCACGCTGAAGACACTCGTTTGGTAAAACATCACGTCCTGCTGCGTGAAGAAGTCCTTAACCGCCTGTTGCACATCCTAGTCGGACAACAATCGTCGACCCTTCAAGATCTTTTTTAAGGGACCGAAGGCGTGATAATCGCATGGGGAGTTATCAGGACTTTAGGGCAGGTGGTCGAATGTCTCCCACTTGTCCGTAATGGATGAAGCTGGTTCCCCAGATCGACCGGCGTCTTTTGTGTCGAACAGCGATGAGGACGGAACTTGGCGCACCACTCCATAACGGAGGTCTTCAACAGAGACACGCTGCCCTATACAGATTCTTCATTCCCCGATGGATGTCTACCTGTGTTTGTCCTTCGGTAGCCAAGAAAAGAATAACGACTTGTTAGCCTGTTCGGACGCATTTTAGATTTATCTTACAAACACTTTTCGAGATACAGCAGATATTTCAATTTTTTGCTGTCTTTGACAGCAACAGACTTTTATCTGCAAACGTAGTAGATTTTATTTCTTCTCCCAGAACTTTAATTCTGTGTCTAAATGTCTCTTTGGTTTTCTTTATTACTGATTAACATGAGGATAGGCTGCAACTCTGTCTCACTCCCTTCCCAATCACTCCCACCCTTTCATGTTACTAGAATGTTATTACTTATATCTGGTTTCTGTACAAGTAGTAAATAACGTTTCGCTAAGTGTATTTTTTTATCCCTTCTACCTTAAGAATTTCCAAGATTGTATTCCAGTCAATGTCATCAAAAGCGAATGGCATAAACGTAGGTTTGCCTTTCTTCTGAGATATGGCATAGGGTCAGTATTTGCTCATGAGTTCCTATATTTCTCTGCAGCCCAACTGGGCTTGACCTAGGTCGGATTCTATCATTTTTCCATTCTTCTGTAAATAATTCACTTCATGTCAGTACTTCGTAACCATGACTTGTTAAACTGGCGATTCTGTACTGTAATAATAAGTAACCACTTGCATAAAGGAGGTTAAATTTCTTTACCGGTTTCGGGCAATTAGCGCCCTTCTTCAGAAGGTTACGCCTATCGCACTATTTGCGAGCGTCAGTAATAAATTGCATACAGCAGAATGCCATGGTCATACAAAGTTCATGCAGGAGAAATAAGTGATACAGTACTTATTGCTCCTGCATGTACTTTTTAGGACCATGGCATTTTACTGTATGTACTTTACTACTGACACTCGCAAATAATGCTGTAGGCACAACATTCTGATGAAGGGCACTAAGTGCCCGGGACCTGTAAACAATTTTTTTTAAAGAAAGTGGCTGCTTGTTATTTCATTATATACGACTGCAGTTGCTGAAGATGGATAAAGCACTAAACAGGTGAGTCTGTACTATGCCCTCTGTATTAAAGCAGTGTATGTGTAATCAATTATATGGCTGCATTTACATAACATCGTTTATCACTCGCAAGGTTTCATCTTCATTTAATCAAAAGACGCTCCATCAACACTAAGTAATACATGCTTGCCGCAGACAAAATAAGAGGTAGTTAACTGCAAATAATATCGAAATTTATGCCTTACTATAGTGAGATCGTCAATGCTTAACGTTCAACGTTCTGTCTTCGAAACAGACGTTGATCATTTATTTTAAATGAGTTATATCGAATCCCTCATCCACATCTAAATTTATAAAATATTACTTATTTTGGGATTTCGTTGGTGGCCTCACTGTTTTCGTAGGATATGACCCTCGTCCCGGATCCTGTTTCTGATATGAAGAAACATTAACTGGTGAAAGGATTGTGTTATTCAGGTGGCTTGCAAACATTATTCAATTAAATAATATTTCTGAACCTTTGGAAATGAAGTCCCATGCTTTGTGACAGAGTGTAGGAGAACCGTAATGGGGATGAATGATGATGATATTGACGACACAAGAACACCCAGTCATCTCGGGGCAGTTGAAAATCCCTGGCCACGCCGGGAATAGAACCCGGGAGCCCGTGCTAGGGAAGTGAGAGCGCTGCTGCGAGACCACGAACTGCGAACTCTGAACCTTTAAACAACTGTATTCACTAATATTTGCTGACACTGAACCATTAACAGAAGATAGTTCTGCCTTCAGTAGTATTACAAGGACACTTTAGCTCCATTTACAATAGCTCTTCCGCCAAGAGCGTCCATTTCACATTAAATTCCCACAAAGGCTGTCCATTTAAAACCACTCTCCCGACAAGACTGTGCACAACGAAGAAGAATAGCTATGTAATATAAAATCATAGAGTTTACACATTGTCGATAGTAAACACTGGTACATCTTCGAAGTAATTAGTAAAAACTAATTATCGAAATTTAAATAAAATGCTTCAATATAATTCAAATGTGTATAACATAAAAGTATAGATATGAAACATTTTTTTAAAGATGTGTATATGTGAAGTTATTTATATCTATCAGTAGATATCGATACCCACTGGTGACGTACGCTTCCTATTCTGTTATTGACTTAATTGCATTGCATTACACGTGTATCCGTTGTAGCATAGGTGCAGCAGATCTGAAGTTAGTGTTCGAAACCAAAATCACCTAAGAACAAATATAAATTTGTGAAAATATAAACAGCAAAATTATAGGAACAGTTTACTCAATAATAGAGTAGTTCCAGAATGATAGAACGTAGACGTTTATGCTGTTATTTAATGTTGATTGGCTGCATTAGACGAGTGTGGGCAGAAGTAAACATCAGGCACTGTTGAATATTTCATCTGAAATACCCTTTTGCCCGAGAATAGAATCAGAATATGTAGGAAACTAGTGTTCTTCCACACTGATGCTACTTTATATTGGGCAAGTTATACACACATTCCTTTTACCAACTATTCTGTGTTCCTAGGTCAACATCTACATCTCTCAGGAATCTTCTAACGAATTTCAATCTGAAACGTGTTTTTCCTAAATTTAGTTGCACGTGGTCGTTCTACATGAAGTCGTACCCGACGACTATTCCCAGATGTTTTACAGTTGTTGGTGTCTCCAGTGATTTATTGACAATAGCGTAATGGCACAACAGTGCATCATCCACCTATTCATTTGAAAGTCATTACATTTGTTTATTTATGGGTCAACTGCAAGTCCTTTCACCAAACGTCAATCTTCTGTATGATTTCGCACATTTCGCTAAGATTATCTTGCTTTACGACTATCTAAAATTCCATTGGATCAACTACGAACGGCCTGATGGGTCTTCCTACGTTGTCCGACATGCTACTTACAAACATAGTTAATAACAATTGTTCGTTAATACTTCGCTGGAGTATTCCGAAAAAAAAAATCCATTAACATTTGAGAGTTTCGCGTGTTTGAAAATGACACGTTGAGTTCTGTCTGCCGGATTGCCCTGAATGCAATCCTTTTCCCACATTTAGAAAGCCCGTATTTAGTTCACACAGTTGAGAATTTTTTTGCATAATTCAAGGAAAACGGCGTCAGTCTTGGCACCGTTATCTGCGGTCATCCGGATCTCATGTACGAACAGAATATGATGGGTTTCACAAGATTCCAGTATGCGCACAAAGGGGGAGGGGGGGGGGGGGGAGACATGTTGAATCGTTGCAAGGTGCCAGGGCGGAGAAGAGTTTGTACCTTCTTAATTCAGACGAATTTTGAATGAAAACGAGACATGCACTCGACCCCCTCCTTATCTACTACCTAATTAATAATGCGCACAATGGTAACGGAAGAAAATGATGGTGGACCCTGCTAGTTGGTAAGATAAGGAGTGCACACTCACAATAATTTAATAAAAATCGTAATCTACTCAGAAAGAAAGATAGCTTTATCATAATAAATAACAGGGAATGGGATTCTGCATATATCTACGAAATAATATGCCAATTAAATATTACAATGAGGTTTATTACACATCAGAACATAAATGCACATGATTATCGACACAAGCAGTAGGTCAAAGGATAGGGTATACTGAAATATTATGAGAATAGGAGTTGGCTCGAGAACAAGGGGCTCCTACTCTCTGTGATGCAATAGATTGACGATAATGACTGGAGGTCCTAATGAATCAAATATTAATCTCCTGACTATATAGCAGTATCGCAATTAGTAGCGAGAGCTCAAATGGGATCACATGGAGAGACAAGCAAGGTGGACTTGTAGCAAAGCGAGCGCGCATGCTGCTGAGGGATTCAATATAAAATTCATAAGGTCCTACAATGCCGGAGCTGCAAAATACTGTACCAGTACTGAAATCTGCAGAACGTCGTTGGTAGGCAGCGTCCTAATGATGCAGGCGCCGACTTCTGCCGTGCAGCGACTGTGTCAGCCCCTGGCTGCGAAGGCTGTCCGAAAATTCTAAGTTCTTCCGAAAACGAGCGACCAAGTCGCAAGACCGTCCGACTCCGAGGAAGATCAGATCCCCGAATCCGCCTGTGATCCGATGCTAGAGCGAAGCCAGCACTGCTCAACTCCCTACTCTCCTCGAAAACCGCGAATCATCATTCAGTTCTGATTGCAAAATTCCCCCACACTGTCTCAAAACATCATTCGCGCCAATAGCGACCCTTCTCTTCAATTTCGAGCAGGGCTTTATGATGTCAACTAGCCTCAGTTTAAGTTGACCAATCACGCCTCTGCTATTGAGCTGCTACGAAATCAACCTGCCTAGACCACCGGCCATCCGGTGCCAGACAGTCGCACTCAGCAGGGCACAGTCCACAAGTTTTCTCTGAATCAAGAAGACAATGCAGTCAGTCGGTGCCAGGAATCTTTGTTCCGGACCCGCCGGAACGGTAAACACATAAACTGCGGCGACTCTCAGACGTCTCGCAGGTCGTTTCGCTCTGCATACAATAGGCGTAACTTGACCGACGTTAGTCGTTCCGCCAGGCGCTTAAGCCTATTGTACGAACCCCTCAGAATTCAGGGAAGTGCAGCCCCCCAACTGGAAACGCAGTGTGCCGCGTCCTCCGATGCTCGCCTCGCACAGGCCACACAGGGAAGGAAAACAACGTGTTTAGGAATCAAGTGAAAAGTATTTTTTGAGCTCTCAGTACAAATACTCTCATTACAATAACCTTATGTGGTCTGTTACTACTGCGCAATGACATAGAACGTGAATAAAACTGATAAGAATGAGAGGAGACCCGAAAATGAGGGCATGGAATCTCTCATCGTGCAAAGACGGTTTTAGTTCTTCTTCTTCAAGAGAATCATAATGCTATAGCATTATATGTTCCACACTTCCACAAAACTTTATCGACTGCGGGGAACACCGATAACCACGTGCAACGGTCCGACGATCCTTCTTGAAAACGATAGTGATCTACCCATTTCCTCCAATCGCTTCGTGTCTTTGATTGTTCCAGCGACCCACTATAAACTTCTGTTTGAAAGACAACAAAGGTGTTTGAATTAATCTGTTCAGAATAGAGTAAGTGTGTCATGAGATCCAGGTACCTTTTCGCTGTTGAGAGATTTTCGGATGATTTTCTATTTCACAGTCACTTACCTTAATGTCTTTCATTTCAGCGTTTTGCATGATGATTGGAATCAGCGGCCACAATATAATCTTCTTCCTCAGTGAATCAGTTCTGGAAGGCCGAATTCAGAATTTCGACTTTCGCTCTATTTTTTTTTTTCAGTTTCAGTTCTAAAATGATGGCTATATGATATTGATCATTCATTTTACCCAAGATCAACATTTGCGAGGTTGTTCTCCCTCCGCATCCGTCACTAACGGACGCCAGTGCTGTGACACTCTTCCCGCTCGCAGCTACCTGTTCGAATCCCGGTGGAAGAAATGTTCACTGCCGGCATTTGATTTGCAAGTGGGGTAAGGAGGTGGTGTGAAATTCTTGACCACCAGAACATTAACTGTTCAGTGACGTGGTCATTATTGACAGTAGCCTCACGCCAGCGGCACTGAATAGTCAATCACGTTCCTTTACAAAGATGAACAACGGAATTTGCTCACCGTAAATTTGCAAAATTTTGACAGTTCGCACCGTGTGCAGCCATCTCCAGGAAGATGATCTCAACAACAAGGCCTAAACGTTAGACCGAAAAATTCTGTGCAAGAATGAAGCGATACCAAAACCGAAGAACGTTCCAGCCGCAAAT
Organism: Schistocerca americana; assembly: GCF_021461395.2. NCBI lineage: Eukaryota > Metazoa > Arthropoda > Insecta > Orthoptera > Acrididae > Schistocerca > Schistocerca americana. The sequence continues at coordinate 255,201,814 of NC_060126.1, forward strand.
GTATTGTACAGTGAGAAACATACTATTGAAATGAACCTTATACCACATGTTAGCTGCATCACAATACATAAATGGCTAGAAATCAGTTCCATGCGGAATGGTGGCAGTCGCCCGAGGTCTGAGGTTAGCGCCTTTGATTAATAGTCCTTTGACTAATAACGCCCTCTGTCCCGGATTCGAACCACGCCACTGTCTAAAGAATAAATAAAAAGCATCAGGAATGGTGGCCGATGACTTCAGCCGCAAGAAGACACCGTCATTCCACCATTGGTCACGTGAAAGAGGACGGAGGGGGGGAACTGAAATTCAGGATACTCTCTTGTCCTTCTGGTGGGGAACTGCCTCTAAAGACTGAAGAAACAGCGGTGATCAACGGCACGAGGATGCAGAAAGAAATGAAAACCACTGCATTAAAAACACAATATATGTATCTACACGACCTGAGATCTGTAGTTGATGAAGTGTCATGATTGGCAAAAGATTCCCGACTAGTGCCCCATTCGTATCTACGGGAGGGGACTGGCAAGGGTGAGGTGATTATGAGGAAAAAGTTGAATAACCAACGAACGGATAACGTTCTATGAGTCAGGGCGTGGAATATCAGTAGTTTGAAGGTGGTAGGGACGTAGAAAATCTGAAAAGGGAAATGTAAGGCTCAATCTAGATATGGTGGAAGTCAGCGAAGTGAAATGGGAAGCAGACAAAGATTTATAGTCAGATGAACATAGGGTAATATAAACAGAAGCAGAAAATGGTACAATGGGAGTAGGATTCGTTATGAATAGGAGAATAAGTTGCTGTGAACAGCTCAGTGACAGAATTGTTCTCATCAGAATCGACACCAAACCAACACCCACGACTATAGTTCAGGTACACATGCCGACGTCGCAAGCAGAAGATGAAGAGAGAGAGCGAAAATATGAGCGGATATTGAAAGAGTATTTCAGTACTTACAGGGAGATGAAAATCTAGGAGACATAGGGATTGGAAATCAGTTGTAGAAGAAGTAACAGAAAAAAGGGATACGGGAGAATGTGGGCTTGGTAGTATGGATATGAAAGGAGAGAGACTAAATGAGTTCGGCAATAAATTTCAGTTAGTAATGGCGAATACTCTGTTCAAGAATCGCAAGAGGTATAATGCGGGAAGATGTCAGTTAGACTATATCGTTGTCAGGAAGAGTTTCCGAATTCAGGTATTGGATTATAAGGCGTACCCAGGAAACAGATACAGACTCACATCAGAGTTTAGTAACGATGAAGAGTAGGCTGAAGTTTAAGAAACCAGGCAGCAACAATTAGTGAGCAAAGAAGTGGGAAACGGAAGTACCAAGGAATGAAGAGGTACACTTGAAGTTTTCTGAGGCTGTAGATATTACGGTAATGAATAGCTCAGAAGCAGTTCAGTTGAAGAAGAGTGGACACATCTAAAAAGGGTAATCAAGGAAGTAGAAGAGAAAAACAAAGTTCAAGGAAGGTAACTCCAAGAAAACCATGGGTAACGTAATAAATCTAATGTCAGTTGATCGACGGAGGAAGAAAGTAGGAAAATGTTCAGGGAAACTCAGGAATACAGAAATGCAAGTCAGTTAGGAATGAAGTAAACACAAAGAGCAGGCAAGCTAAGGCGAAATGGCTGTAGGAAAGATGTGAATAAATCGAAAAAGAAATGGTTATCGGAAGGACTGAAGCAGCATATAGAAAAGTCAAAACGACCGGTCAAATTGGAAGTAAGAGCAGTAGCATTAAGAGTGGAATACGAATTCCATTGTTAAATGCAGAGAAGAGAGCTGATAGGTGGAAAGAGGACACTGAAGCCCTCTATGAGGGGGAGCACTTGTCAGATGTGATAGGAGAAGAAACGGGAGACGAAAGGGAATAGATAGTGAATCCATTATTACAAGAAAATTTAAAAGGGTTTTGGCAGAAGGAAAAGATAACATATCAACGATAGTTCTAAAGTCATGGGGAAAGTGGCAACAAAACGACTATTCACGTTGGTGGGTAAATCTATGAGGTTGCCGATATTCCACTAGACTTTCGGAGAAACAGCAACCACACAATTCCGTGGATAGCAAAATTCTACAAATCTGCTTAACAGATCGTACAATCTGCTTAACAGCTCATGCATCCAGTTTGCTGACAAGAATAATATACAGAAGAATGGGAAAGAAAATTTAGGATGTGTTAGGTGACGATCACTTTGGCTTTTGGAAGGGTAAAGGCACGAGAGAGGCATTTCTGACGTTGCGGTTAATAATGGAAGCAAAGCTAAAGAAACATGAAGACACGTTTATAGAATTTCTCGACCTATTTCGTGGAAACCTATATTTCTTAGAGAAGCAGGGTAAGGTACAGAGCAAAACGGCTGAAATCCTATATGTACAACAACCAAGAGGGAACAATAACAGTAGGAAACCAAGAACGAAGTTCTCGGATTAAAAAGGAGTAAGGCAGAGATATAGCCCTTCGCCTCTTCTGTTCAATCTGTACATTGAAGAAAGAATGACGGAAATAAAAGAAAGGTTCAAGGGTGGGATTAGATTCAAGGTGAAAGAATACTAGATTTAATATACGGTGATGGCACTGCTATCCTATACAAAAGTGGAGAAGAGTTACAGGATGTGTTGAATGGAATCTAATGGGTACTGAATATGTGCTGAGAATAATTCTAAGAAACCAAAGGTAATAACAAGGAGCAGAAATGAGAACAACGGGATACTCAACTGGTGATCACGAAGTAGATGAAGTTAAGAAATTCTGTTACCTAGGCAGAAAATTAATTATGATGGACGAAGGAAGGAGGACATAAACAGCAGACGAGGACAAGCAAAGGGGGCATTCCTCGCTAAGAGAAGTCTACTGGCATCAAAAAAGACCTTAATTTGATGACGAAATTTCTGTGCTTGTACGTTTTCAACACAGCATTGTATGGTAGTGAAACATGGACTCTGGAAACCCGGAAGAGAAGTGACTAGATGCATTTGAGATGTGATGCTACAGAAGAATGTTTAAAATAACTGATAAAGTAGGAAATGAGGATGTTCTCCGCAGACTCAGTGAGGTAAAAAATATTTTGAAAACGCTGACAACAAGAAGGGACATTTGTCAAGACATCAGGGAATAGCTTTCGTGGTAGTGGAGGGAGCTGTAAAGGTTAAAAACTGTAGAGGCAGACTGAGATTGAAATACATCGATCAAATAAATCAGTACGTAAGTTGCAAGAGCTACTCTAAGAGGAAAAGTTTGGCTCGAGAAGTTCATGGCAGCCCGCGTCAAATCAGTCAAAAGACCGAAGAAAAAAATCAACATGGAGTGAGATCACCTTGTACTCATCCATGCAGTATGTAATCAAGATAGGCATGGATACATTTCAAGCGAACATAATTCTATTTGGCTTCCATGAAGCCCACGTAGCATCAACAGCTGTTTTTGGAGGTACTGTGAGGAATTAGTTACTCATTAACTTTATCTCAGAAACGTTCGAATGGCGACGTGTCAAACAGATGCGTACCCAATGAAATCAATTGGACTCATCGTTATTGGATGACAGGTAACATTTTCCTCGGCACTTGTGACCGGGAATTGTCGTGTTGAAACATTGCGTCTTAACTTTCCTGCAGGAGGTGCGAAACCATGGCCTTTAACTTTCTATGATAGTGTGGTTACTACTAAGATTTCCCACAGTATCCAGGAATCAAGATTGCTTGTTGTATCGCATCGAACCATCAAACTTGACATTGAACCACTATGCCACCAAAGAACGAACACGATCTGAATGTAGTGTTTTTCGAAAATAGTACGTTTTGTCCCTCAACAGACAAGCGACACCGGTCATACACTTATCGAAGTTTGCGGTACATGAAGATCGTGGACGACGGAGGCGTGCGAAATGAAATACACACTAACTCTACAGCCATCAGATGTTCAAAAATGGTTCAAGTGGCTCTGAGCACTATAGGACTTAACTTCTGAGGTCATCAGTCCCATAGAACTTAGAACTACTTAAACCAAACTAACATAAGGACATCACACACATCCATGCTCGAGGCAGAATTCGAACCTGCGACCGTAGCGGTCGCGCGGTTCCAGACAGTAGCACCTAGAACCGCTTGGCCATCCTGGCTGGCCCATCAGCTGTGAAGGATTTTGTACAACTTGTGAAGTTCATTTGGGAAAAACGACGGTTATCGCGTAATCTGATTACATTGACTTGGCATATACCAAATCACTTTTGTACACGAAGATCTGTCTCTGTTAGTTTCACACATTGATCATCATCATAACAGAATATACTCTATACTCCCAAAAGAGCGTGACACCTATTTCGTGGAGGCCGATATTTCAGGCTTTCAGAAGTCACGCACATGATTATAATGTGGCCTACGACATCGAACAGTCATACCCGACATTATATTTTCTGTTCGGACTTCGCTTGCTGGCTCTTCATCGAATGAGTGTGGCGCGACACAAGCCTTCCCAGTCATGCATGAGAGGACAAGATGAAAGTGAGGCTGCCTACCGAGCAACTATGTTAGTTTGGTTGCCGACCTGCAAGGCGTTAACTTGGAATACCAGGGCTATTCGGAAAGTAAGCTCGTATTCTTCGCGAAATGGAAACCACTGTCATAATCAGAAATATTTTATTTGAAACAGTTAGCGACTGCTTCCTGCCACTGCTCTACATAGTCACCACATTTGTCGTAGCGTTGTACCAACTTTCCAATACCCTCGTCATAGAACGCAGCCGCCTGGGCTTCCCGCCAATTCTCTACGCTCATCTATAGCTTGTTGTCTGTGCGAAAATGTTGTCTTCATAGCCAGTAGTTTCTGTGAGCAGAGATGAAACACAGAGGGAGCCAATTACGACCTGTTGTGCGGGTGTTCAAATACTTGCCATCGAAAACGCTGCAGGAGCATTTTCATTGGCCTTGCAGATTTCGACCGAGAATTGTCACGAAGTAGGAACCATTTGACAGTTCTGTAATGCAGGCTGCGTAACATCAGGCGAAAGCTCTCACCTGGACCTCTTACTTGGCGAAAGATAATATTTTCTAAGCATCTTTATGTGCTCACCACGCGCTCAGACCTGAAACGAGTGATGTAACCGACAGACATACTAGAGACACTGTCGAACACATTGCGAGGTGCCGGGGCTAGCAGTGTATTTACCACTAAATTCTTCTAGAATCTACATATGTAAATGATGCTCTAAGCCCCCCCTATTCTAACTCCGACTTTTGCTGTTGCACAAGGATTAAAAAAAAAACGGGAACTGACTCTAATCAACCCTGCCAGTGGACTAGAAGAGAGTTTGGCACCTGCAATAATTTAATTTGATAAATAAGTTAAATAAACGAAGGTTTCATTAACATAGTGAGGAATGATAGGGTTGCTCTACCGATTAACAGAATGAAAGTTCTGTCCAAAATAACAATATGATTTATTAAGACTAAACACAAAATAATAAACAAAAACACCTGAAACATTTACTATACATCAAATTGGCTCAAATTGGATACTCAAACAAACGCTGTGAATGTGAAGTTGTGCCTAAACTAGATTGTGAGGATTATGACGAAGTGGTATGTGGAGCCAATTCCTTGCAACTCAAATCTTAAGAGAAAACACATAGCCAACCCAACATTAATTGCTGCTACCCAAGACAGAACAAAGTTAGAAAAAAGACGAACAGGCGCGCTCTGCTGAGCTCTGATTATCACCTAGGAAAATCCCTGTCTGCCGGTGCTGCGGACATACATTACCAATCTGTCTTCTTAACTGCAAGAACACGATTTGGCGTACCGGAGGCGATGGCTGGTTTCTTCGACGGCCCGTCGTGGTGATGATAACGTCGCGAGTATAGCCCGAAACATATTATCCTGGCCTGGTTGTTCCAGACTAAAGACTTCCTAGCAATACAAATGCGCCTCTGAGGGAGACGAAGAAAGCTCGCCACACAATCACTGACGGCACAGTGATTGATTTTAACAAGCAAAGTCACCCAGTAACTCCGGTACAGTCAACATTAGCCAAAACTGCTCAAGACAGACAACATAGGCCTCTTGTACACAGAACGCTCAATTGCCAACTGTACACGGAAAGTTACGTTGAAGTCGAAACTTCAGCAACTTCGTCAAACAGTTACAATTAAATAAAAGTATATTAGGCAGCCCACGGAAGGCAGGCTGACCCGAGCAGCGAGAGCTCAGTCTTGTAACCTACTTCCACCGAAAGGCGAGAGACGACTCCACACAAGAGCACCCGTACAGGCCGAACACACAACATTCCCGCCCCCAGGACAGTGGCCGTGGTTAAACGTTCCAATCAGCAACTCGAAAACCGGCGGAAAATTCCACTCCATTGCCGGAGCACTACCATTCCACCAATGGAGATTCTTGGCGCCAATTTCTGCGCTGATTTTGCTACGTCACGGAGCTATGCCCTGAGCAAGCCAATCACAGTTACTATTTTGCAGAAAGCGCGGGAATTTTCCCGCCACAACTGCCTGGGTACACAAGTCATTCCCACGCCTCGCTGGTAGCCCGCCAGAAAGTGTTTTCGCTAAGTTTCTGCGAAGTAACGGAACCTCTAGCCTAGCCGCTACTTCAGACCCCTCCGGGCGTGTCTTTTGACAATGTTGGCGTCTGCAAAGCATTCACTCGACTTCCTCACACCCGTCGGCTTAACCCTTCCAGATCAGCAGAGCCCGCCTGTCACCGGACCACCCGGGTGACGAGAGATGCTGCGTGGGAAGTTCGCGTGTGAAGGAATAGCGACTTTTCACTGCATGCAACTAGAGAGGAAAATCATAAGATAGAAATATGAGAGGGGGCTCATGCCTCCTCTCAACATATGTGCAAAGCTTTATTAGATTTTTCACTGTGGTTTCCATTTCTTGACCAATCGCAACTTACTTTCCGAATATCCCTTATACGACCAGCTCGGAATTTATCGCTGTGGGTTTACTTAAGGCACATGTCCCAATTTGCTAGCGGCATTCTTGAAAATCCGTATAAGATGCGCTTATCTACAAAATTCGATTTCCGAAAAGCGTTCGACGCTGCCACATTGTCGACTGCCAAACAATCAAAATGGATGACTGATCGGGGAATATATCACTAGAAAATGGACAAATGTTCCACAGGAATGAGGATAACGTTGAGAGTGCCCACACAGAAACGTAATAAAACCTGTGTTTACAGCTACGTCTACATCCACATGGGTACTCTGCAAATCAGAATAAAGTGACTACCAGAGTCTTTATCGAACCCCCTTCACAGTTCTCAGATATTACAATCTCATATAGTGCGCGGAAAGAATGAACATCTAGATCTTTCCGTGCGAACTCTGATTCCCTTATTTTATCAAGGTGATCGTTTCTCCCTATGTAAATCGGTGTCTACAAAATATTTTTCATTCTGAGGACAAAATTGGTGACTGGAATTTCGTAAGAAGATTCCTCTTCAACGAAAAACGCCATTGTTTTAATGATGTCCATCCCAAATCCTGTATCATTTCAGTGACACTCTCTCCCCTATTTCACAGATAATACAAAACGTGCTGCCCTTCTTCGAACTTTTTCGATGTACGCGGCCAGTCCTATCTGGTAAGGATCCCACACGGCGCAATAGTATTCTAAAAGTGGACGGACAAGCATAGTGTAGGCAGTCTCTTTAGTAGAACTGTCACATGTCAATGAGCACAGTCTTTGGTTGGCCTTCTCCTCAACATTTTCTATGTGTACCTTCCAATTTAAGTTGTTCGTAATTGTAATTCCTAGATATTTAGTTGAATTTATGGCCTTTAGGTTTGACTGATTTATGGTGTAACCGAAGTTTAAAGGATTCCTTTTAGCACTCACGTAGATGAGCTCACATCTTTCGATATTTAGGGTCAATTGCCAATTTTCGCACAATACAGATATCTTTTCTAAATCGTTTTGCAGTTTGTTTTGATATTCTGATGACTCTGCTTCTCCATAAACGACAGCATCATCTGCAGACAACCTAAGACAGCTGCTCTGATTGTCTCCCAAACCATTTTTACACACATAAGAAACAGCAAAGGGCCTATAACACTACCTTGGGGAACGCCACAAATCACTTCTGTTTCACTCGATGACTCTTCTTCAGTTACTATAAACTGTAAGCTTTCTGATAGGAAATGACGAATCCAGTCACACAACTGAGACGATTTTCCATAAGCACAAAGTTTCACTACAAGCCACTTGTGTGGTAAGCTGTCAAAAGCCTTCCGGTAATGCAGAAATACGGAATCCATTTGAAATCCCTTGTCAATAGCACTCAACACTTCATGCGAGTAAAGAACTAGTTGTGTTTCTCAAGAACTATACCTTCTAAATCCGTGTTGACTGTATGTAAATATGTCGTTTTCTTCGAGGCAATTCATATGTTCCAACACAATATATATGTTTCAAAATCCTGTTAATGATATGGGCCTGTAATTTAGTGGATTACTCCTACCACCTTTCTTGAATATAGGTGTGACCTGTGCAGAAACGATTTATCAGACAGTATCTACAACAATCTCATATCATCGTATGGTGATACCGGTATTTGCAGGAAGTTATCGTCCTTAGATGACCGTTACAAAATGCACGAAGACTTGGACAAAAGTTACACTTAGTGCAGAGGATGGAGTGTGAATAAATGTAAGCTAATAGATTATGCTTACATCAAGCAGAAAAAATCCGACAGTATCTGATTACAAGACCTTGATCATGTATCATCACTATTTAGAGATAATACTAAGAAGCGACACCAAATGAGATGACACTACAAAATAAGTAATAGGTACAGTGAATGGAATACTTATATTTGTTGTAAGAGTTTTCGGAATGTGTGGTGCGTCTTTGAAGGAAATCCCAAGCGAACCGCCAGGACGACAAATTACAAAGCGTTGTTCCAATGTTTGGAGTCCTTGTCAAGTAAATGTGATACGACATCGAATTCATAGACGCGCTGCTAGGATGGTAACAGATCGGTAAAACCCATATGAAACTGTAACAGAATTGCTGGACTATCTTAAACAGGAATCGTTAGAAGAAAGATGACGTCGATCTCGCGAAACCATGTTGGATGAATTTAGAGGAGCTATATTCGAAGAAAACTTAGCAAATATTATGGTGCAGCATCGTATGTCGCTCGCAGGGACCATGGGAGTGAGATAAGATAGATTAAGGTAGGTACAGGTTCAAGCAGATTGTCATTTTTGCCTCGCTCAATACGCGATTGGAGTAGGAAAGCCAATCGGTGATACTGCTGCTATGAACTTTCCACAATACACTTGTAAGTAGGCTGTTTAGGTTTTTTCATTGGTAACGCCACCTCTGTATGAAAATCACTGGCTGTGCTGTGGGCAGTCTGTATCTGCTTTGCATTGTTGTAATACTCGCCATTGTAGTGTTGGGCAGCGGCAGCTGGCTGTGAACAGCGCGTAGCGTTGCGCAGTTGGAGGTGAGCCGCCAGCAGTGGTGGATGTGGAGAGAGAGATGGCGGAGTTTTGAAATTTGTCATGAACTGCTATATTTATATATGATGATATCAAGGTAAATACATTGTTTGTTCTCTATTAATATCTTTCATTTGATAACTATCCCTATCAGTAGTTAGTGCCTTCAGTAGTTTGAATCTTTTATTTAGCTGGCAGTAGTGGCGCTCGCTGTATTGCAGTAGCTTGAGCAGCGAAGATTTTTGTGAGGTAAGTGATTTGTGAAAGGTATAGTTTAATGTTAGTCAGGGCCATTCTTTTGTAGGGAATTTTGAAAGTCAGATTGCGTTGCGCTAACAAAATATTGTGTGTTAGGTTAAGCACAGTCGTGTATAAATTGTTCAAAGGGGACGTTTCATATGTCGACCCTTAGCCTAGGATACCTCACTGGAATCTTCTGATTTTTTTCTTGTAGTTTGTGTAATTAGTGTAGATTTTGTTTATTGCTAGCGCGTAATTATAGAGAGAATTTCCTTTGTAGTTGCAGTCTTTCATTGTTGTATAGTAAAACAGTTGTGGCATGCATGTAGATTTGCACCAAGTATTTCGCAGCTGCGCTTGCAATTAACTAGATATTATTTTCAGTGCTATGTTAATGTGTTCTCTTATTTTTGATCTTCAAATTGTGTTTTTCTGTGTTGTCGTGTGAAATACTGTGACAATAATGGCGTGTGAAAAACGTAATACTAGGCTCCAAAGTAAACTGAGAAGTGACAGTGAAAATGAAAGCAGTGTGTTAGCGCCACCGAGTAATGAATTAACTGATGTTCAAAGTAGTAATTTGGTAATCGTGCATAGGGAAATGGAGCGGGCGGCAAACAATGGCACGGACAGTGAAACAATTAGTGAAGAGGGAAGCATTATCGACCGATCGGTCGGCAATAGCTCGCCTCAGGAAGCCGAAATGACACGACACGATCTCGCAAATACTGTAGATTCAGGTTTTGGATTCTCACCGTTTTCTCAAATGAGTCAAGACACATTTTCCGCTTGTCAAAATGTGAATGTTGCCGGTGCAACTTCACTCCCGAAAAGCACTGAGGAACATGTTTCAGACACCAGTGCATTGTTATTACAATTAATGCAACAAATGGGACAAAAGCTTGAAAAGTTAGACACAATGGAACAACACCAGAGACAAACACAGCAACAGTTAGACACAGTGGAACAAAATCTCAAAAAGTTAGACACAGTGGAACAAAATCTCAAAAAGTTAGACACAGTGGAACAAAATCTTAAAAAGTTAGACTCATTGGAACAAACTCTTGAACAAACACGTGAAGACTTAACTACTGAGTTACATAACATTGAATCGAAATGTCAAAAAGTCTGTAATGACGTAAAATCACAAATTTGTGAGCATTTTCAACCTATTTTTTC